>NC_079531.1:8972538-9291288 GCF_003711565.1 Takifugu flavidus | reverse complement strand
TGAGCCTCAAAGGCAAGATCAACTGCCTTTAGGTACAAGAATATCATTTAGCTTTTGACTAATTCGAATAAATCTTGACCTCAGTCTGGTGTATTTACTGTTACTAAAACGATGATAGTGTTTAACAGAAAACAGATCCCTCAAAACACAATGCAAAAGTGACAAATCCTACCACTGAGGTGTGACCTGCACCTGTACATCACAGCCAAACAAGACCTAAATTCAGACAGCTGTAACGTTCTTTGGACACTGAACATTCTGCAGCATGAAAACAGAACTCCAGCGCTTCATTTAGTCTGACATTTAAAAACAAAACCCACTTCGCCAATAAACCAATAGGTCAAACAGCGTATATAGACCACTTTGTGCTTCCAGAAGTGTGGAATCCCCAAACAGATTTGAGCACTGCTTCCAGCATCTTTTCAGCATAAAGCAGCTCCAATGACCCAATGGGCAAATCCAATCTCCTCCAACTGCTGTTCAAAGTTCCCTGATGTGAGAGACGTCTGCACTCTCCAAGTCCCTCTACTGAAGGATGTTTTAATTGCACACATGGGACATTTCATGCACAGCCTGGTGTATATGAGAATGATGAATGACAGAAGTTCTGCTAAAGTAAATAGCTCTTTTTGGATCTTCAATGTCTATTTCATAATTTCTAACATTCCTTCTCTGTGAAGATTCATCTCCCCTGAGGTGGGACATTTAAAGAACTTACTGTTGCGTAACAAAATGACAATCAACCAATCAATCAATCAATCTTTATTTATATAGCGTCTTTTACAATCAAAATTGTTTAAAGGCGCTTTCCAAAATCCCAGGGCCTAACCCCAGACAAGCAACAGTGGCAAGGAAAAACTCCCCTTTAACAGGAAGAAACCTTGAGCAGGACCAGGCTCATGTAGGGGAACCCTCTGCTGATGGCCGCTGGGTAGAGAGAGAAGAGAGGAGAGGAGAGGAGAGGAGAGGAGAGGAGAGGAGAGGAGAGGAGAGGAGAGGAGAGGAGAGGAGGAGAGGAGAGGAGAGGAGAGGAGAGGAGAGGAGAGGAGAGGAGAGGAGAGGAGATGACGGGCACAGAGCACAGAAACACATACAAAAATACAATATTTACACAGCGGGGCCGGAGGTCGTCATGCAGCTCCGAAGGCGGTAATACCTGTAAATGAATACAGAAGGAAGAACACCATGACCTCAGTTTTTCCTGAGTTAAGGAGGAGGAAATTTTAAGACATCCAGGACTTTATGTCTTTAAGACAGGTCTGAAGCTTCACTAACTTCTCTGTCTCCTCTTGTTCCATGGATAAATAAAGCTGAGTGTCATCAGCATAACAATGAAAATTTATCCCATGCTGCCGAATAATGTTCCCTAAGGGAAGCATGTACAAGGTGAAGAGGATTGGTCCAAGTACAGAACCTTGAGGAACTCCATAGCTAACCCTACTGTATGAAGAGGGAACACCATGGACATGAGCAAACTGGTATCTATCAGATAAATATGATCTAAACCAATCTAGTGCTGTCCCTTTAATCCCAATCACATGTTCCAGTCTATATAACAGGATGCTGTGATCAACTGTATCAAAAGCAGCACTGAGATCCAGCAGAACCAGCATAGAGACCAGTCCATGATCTGAAGCTATAAGAAGATCATTAGTGCTGTTTCTGTGCTGTGATGAGCTTTAAAGCCTGACTGAAACATCTCAAACAGGCTGTTTCTCTGCAGGTGCTGCAGTAACTGGGGTACATAACCTGTCACGAAAGAACCATTGATCTGGTCCAGGATAGAACTGCCTATCAATGGTAAAACATCCTTCAACAGGTGTGTTGGGATGGGATCTAAAAGACACGTGGTGGTCTTGGATTTCTGAATTAGCGATGACGCCTCAGAAAAATATATAGGGCTGAAGGAGTTTAAGGGCTCATTGGAGAACCTGTATGTTCCCACAGTCAGCACATCTGGTGATGGTCCAGTTGTAGGGATGGCCTGGTTAGCTTTTTCTCGGATAGCTAGAACTTTATCAGTGAAGAAGCTCATGAAGTCTTCACCACTAAGGGAAGAAGGGATATGTGGATCTAAAACACTGTGACCCTTTGTTAATTTGGCCACAGTGCTGAAAAGAAACCCGGGGTTGTTCTTATTGTCCTCAATTAAAGAAGAAAAATAAGCTGTTCTAGCCTTGCGAAGGGCCTTTTGGTAAACTAATAGACAGTCTTTCCAGGCTACGTGATGGCTGTCTATTTTACAAGAATGCCACTTCCTTTCTAGTCTTTGCACTTTCTGCTTGAGGGTCCTAATGTGTGAGTTATACCAGGGGGCACACCTCCTCTGATTTACTAATTTCTTTTTCAGGGGGGCAACAGAATCAAGCGTGATTCTCAGTGAGGTTGCTGCACATTCAGCAATAGAGTCAACCTCAGCAGGGCTAAGATTATAATGATTGATCCCTGGGGAAACACACGGTGGTCCTGGGATCAAAGCTGGGATCGTTTCCTTAAACTTAGCTACAGCATTATATGAAAGACATCTGCTCTAGTAAGACTTTGTTCTGAGCATAGAAGAATCCTTAATCATAAATGTGAAAGTGATCAAAGAATGGGAGTGGGTTCTGAGGGAACACTGACACATGTTCTACATCAACACCATAAGTCAGAACTAGATCTAGGGTGTGGTTGAAGCTATGAGTTGGTTGGTTTATCTGCTGGAAAAAATCAACTGACTCAAGTAATGAAATGAAGCCATTTCTAAAGCTGTCATTTACGTCTACATGGATATTAAAGTATCCAATGATAATGACTTTGTCCATTCTAAGGATCAAGTCAGATAAGAAATCAGAAAACTCAGACAGGAACTCTCAATGTGGCCCAGCAGGGGGCTGATATACAACTACAAACAGAAGTGGCTTTTCTGCCTTCTCGTTCAGATGGGTGATGCCAAGAGTCAGGCTTTCAAATGAACTGGAGCCATGTTTTGGTCTAGGATTAATTAATAACTTGGAGTGATAGATTGCTGCCACTCCCCCTCCTCGACCAGTAACACGAGGAATGTGATAATTGAGATGGGTAGGAGAAGTAGATTAATTTAAGCTACATACTCCTCCTCCTGAAGCCAGGTCTCAGTAAGACAGAATAAATCAATGTGATGATCCGCTATTAGGTCGTGCACTAAGAGGGATTCATACAAAAGAGATCTAATATTTAATAGTCCACACTTAATTGTGATATTAGTTTCTCCAACTTGTGCTTTAGTATTAATTTTAATAAGATTATGGTGATTGACCGTTCCCCTGCTCTGTGCTTGGTGAACTTTTAACCGTGGAACAGAGACTACCTCTATAGTGTTAAATATGTTATTGTTGGTGGATGAGGGTTCTATGGAAGCAGCAGAGAGGTGTGTAAGACTACAACTCTGCATCCTGGTCTGGACCTTGGATTGTCAGGTCACTTTGGGTCTAATAAAATTAGCCAAATTACTGGAAATGAGAGAGCTACCATCCCGTGTGGGATGGACACCGTCTCTCCTAATCAGACCAGGTTTTCCCTAAAAAGTGCTCCAATTGTCTATAAAGGCCACCTGGTTTTCGGGGCACCACCGTGACAGCCAGCAACAAAGCGATGACATGTGGCTAAACATCTCATCTCTGGCCAGATTGGGGAGGGGACCAGAGAATGCTACGGAGTCCGACATCGTTTTTGCGTAGTTGCACACCGACTCTATGTTAATTTTGGTGATCTCCGACTGACGAAGCCGGGTGTCGTTGGTTCCGACGTGAATAATAACTTTACCAAATTTACGATTAATAATTTACTTTACATTTAATTTATCATAATTTACTTTTGTACATTCCTGTAAAATATATGTATTCATTGAGTTCTGTTGATAGAACCTTCACAACATGTTATTACTGCTATTAGAATCAGTGTCATTACATCTGTATTACTACAATATTAGATTTTGTCTCTCAACCTACACATTTCTCCAAATGTCCACTTTGGTAAGATGGTTAATATTTCAAGAGAGATGTTTCAGGAATGAGATTCACACAGAGATACAGACACAACCACAAACACACACACACACCACTGAGGCGCTGTGGGATCTGTGTGAAGAATCTCTTCTGACTCATTGATTATAACGACCATGTGTTGGTATATTTGGTGCTGAATGCAGCATGTGCCCCACTGTCAGGGTCTTTATACCATCAGTGATTTTGTTTGAGAAGGTCGGTAACACAATAAAAACGCTGCAGAAATGAAAGTGCCATCTGTGTGCGTGTCATTTATTATTCACATCGCTGTTTTCTTTCTCAATAGATGCTGCAAAGCACAATACAGCTGCAGCTTAGCACCTCCCACATCATCATCCTCTTAACATCCCACTTACTGTTTTTCTATCTTCTCCCTTGTCTCCTCTGGCCCTTTTCTCCGAATTTGTCCCCTTTTGCTTTAGCCTGTCATCTTCCCATCCCTTTCCTTGCTGTCTCCCTCCTCCTTTGGTATGATCCTTGTGTTCTGCCTTCTCCCTTCGCCACCTTTTGTTCACAAAGCCGATTATCTGCTATGACTCAATCTCACCTCTGGAATTTCTTCTTATAAGCATCTAATTATTGTCACCACAAGATCTGAGCAAAATTTTAGCATCACTGTGAGAGAGTACCACAATATACAGTTTTTTTAATTTGCTCTTGCTGGGATGTAGTAGATGTCAAGAGCACATCTCCAAGAGTGTGACTGCACCATATTTTAATGTAAAGCTCTGTAACACTCAAAGTGTGTAACAGTGGTGTAGTGTTAGCATACCTTTATAGTAAATTGGGGATTTTTTTATTTATTTTAATTTTTGGGGGGAGGGGGGGTTATGTTGACATTATGTTCACTCTTAATTGTCAATATTAAGTCAATATTAAGTGTGATATAATCTCTGACATACAGATCAATCAAAATCTTGAAAAATATTCCAGAACGCACAACTCAGAGATGAGAGGTACAAGACCAAGGGTTAGGGTTAAGAGTTATATATATATGCGTGTGTGTGTGTGTGTGTGTGTGTGTATACACAAGATTCCTTTGTTGTGTCGGTATCCAAAGAAATTACTGTAACTCCTGCGGCTTCAGCATGAGATGTTGTTGCAGGTGTTATATGAGGGACATCTCAGGAGCCCTTGTAAATACTCCACACAGCAGAGGATAGCTTCAGTTTGACGTCCAGCAGCACAAGTGTTCATGCCGCACAAAGTGATTTCAATCTACGACCAGTTCAAGACAGATCAGAACCCCTGTCAGTCACCTTGCTGGGAGATTCAAAATAAGAGTATTTTCCAGCCCCAGTCACATTCGGTCAAGAGAGGCCAAGCTGCTGGAGCAATGATGTGATGTGTCCTCTCTGTGATGCCAAGCACTATATATTCTCAGAGCTTCCACGAGAGATCGGGTGCCATTTCGTGGAAATCATAGAGAAAAGGTAAGCCATGCCTTTGGGGTGACAATAATTTCCTCTGTTGAAAAAGTAACATAAGCTATGACTTTCTGCTACACTAAGGAACAACGATGACGATATCACAACTGCACAGGAAGCAGCTGGGACATAGAGCTCTAGTGGTGTAATATCTTCATCACCAGGGTCGACTTCATGTTGTAATTTGACAATCTGCAGCTGCTACCTGAGAGGAAAATTAATGCCGCTGAGACAGCAAGGGTCTGTCACTCTGCCAGACTTCCTCTACACTCTGACAAAGCAATGGCCAAACAGGAACCAGGAGTAAGCTGGAAGTAAGTAGTGATCATGGTGCTAAGGTGGCAGTAGTCAAATGTTTGAAAACAGACCAGTTGGGGTTGGATGGGTGAGGTGCAGTAGTGGGGTAAAAACAGGACATGGCCCAGCATCTACCTGCACTTCCAAAGCAGTGGGGGTAGATGCAGCATATCTGAAAGAAAGACCCAGCATGTCTCCTGAGCCACAGCATGTCAAATCAAATCAAATCAAATCAAATCAAATCAAATCAAATCAAATCAAACTTTATTTATATAGCGTCTTATACAATCAAAATTGTTTCAAGGTGCTTTCCAGAATCCCAGGGCCTAACCCCAGACAAGCAACAGTGGCAAGGAAAAACTCCCTTTTAACAGGAAGAAACCTTGAGCAGGACCAGGCTCATGTAGGGGGACCCTCATGCTGATGGCCGGCTGGGTAAAGAGAGAGGAGAGGAGAGGAGAGGAGAGGAGAGGAGAGGAGGAGGAGAGGAGAGGAGAGGAGGAGAGGAGAGGAGGAGGAGAGGAGAGGAGGAGAGGAGAGGAGAGGGAGAGGAAAAGGAGAAGGAGAAGGAGATGCATAGATGCAGACATCTGGGTCCAGATGCATTCGTCCTACATGATTACCTTATTTTATGGCTGTCATGGCAACCAACATATTGGACTAAAACAAACAAAAATATCAACAAGAGTTTATTATGTCCTTCCCACCTTTATCACCTCTTCCTCAGAATGATCTGCCCTCTTCATTACCACAGATGTGCCTTTGTGGAACAGGTGGGTCAGTGATACCGGGTCTGGTCCTCTCAACTATGTTCCTTTTCACTCACACATTCAAAGAAATAATGGGTTTTTGAAGACTGCGTGTGTGTGTGTGTGTGTGTGTGTGTGTGTGTTTCACATTTTCACTCCAGCACCATAATGCATGATCACGTCTAGCCATATTGGTGCCACATCAGCTGCCACATTTGACACGCTTGTTAAATTGAAGTCATAGTGTGATTGATCGTGCTGCATGAAGAGAGCTCCCGCTACATTCAGCCAGCATCCATGCTGTGTTTCTTGTTGGGGTTGTTCAAGAGTCCATAAAAAAAACAAGTTAATGAATGCTAGGAGGGACCTGTGCCACAGATGGAAGCTGTGCATTAAGTCAAAGTCATGCATGGTTCACATGCCATGTTCATTCAAGAGGGCTGGAGCATCTTTGGTTGTAGTGGACACCATGAATATGGTCCCTTTCCCTGCAAACCAGAGGGGCTGAGCAGTTTAACCAGCATATAAGGTGAGATTTAAGGAAGCAGCTACTTTCTGCATCACATTCAACCGAATATTAATATTAACACAATTCTCTGTTTTTTCTTCTTTCCAGCCATGTTTTGTGCTCCTGGATAAAACTGGACTGACTGATGAGGGCAGGTCTCATCTATTATAAACAACCTAAAAAAAGATTTCTTGAAAGTTTTCCAAATGGTATGTTAGATATGAAATATTCATTTTCATCTTTGCATGCAGGAGAGCATGTTGAGTAGAGACTGGGGCAAATATGGCATGCACATGTGCATGCTAATAAGAAAACCTCCTTGGGTCAGAAGCAGGAGCGCACAAGAGCCTGACAGCTTCAATGATCACATATTTGCACATGTACGCATGAGGTTAACACACAAATATTTGGAAACCGTGTTGCTCTTGACAGTTAATGTCTTCAAAACAAAGTATGCCTCTGGCTGGGGTGTCAACTGAACATGCATGTGTTTTCCATGTAACTTCAATATTAAATGCAAGTTTTATAGGGAAATTCAACAAATGGTTGTGCAATTTTAAAGGAACTGAGAGCATGGTAATGAGAGCAGACTGTCTCATGTGGTTACTGTCAAACACACACCCGTGAAGTAACAAAGTGGTGTTTGCAAAATAATATCCTGTGTTGCGTGAGAACTGCAGGAGGATGGGTGAAAGGAGGGCAGCTACGCTTGAATATCAGATGACCCTTTGCCACTTGTGCTCTTAACTTGAGCAGTAGATAAGAATACCATCAGACTCTGTGTTTGCTGTGGTAATCATCTATTTTAAGGTTGCATGTTAACAAGCAGGGTAGCACACTGCATTTGTGTAAGTCATCATCATTAGCATAATGTGTCTTCTGACTGTTTCATTGGCTTCAACTGTCTAAGAGGGGGGGAAAGAAAGCAATTTCAAGGTTTTTTTCTAATTGAAAACATTTGATTTAATGACTTTAGTCATGCAGCAGGGGATCAGACCGCCAAGGTCCCTGCCTTCGGCCGGTACCCAAAACACAATGCACCCGACCCCTTTGACCCCTCCTGCAGGTGGTGAGCCCACAGGCAGGGGGTCCCATGTTGCCTCTTTGGGCTGTGCCCGGCCGGACTCCATGGGCAGAGGTCCGGCCACCAGGCGCTCGCCAACGTGCCCCACCCCCAGGCCTGGCTCCAGGAGGGGGCCCCGGTGACCCGCATCTGGGCAAGGGAAACTTGGCACCAATGTTGTTTTTCATCATGTGGGGGTCCTGGGCTAAGCTTTGTCTGATACCTCACCTAGGACCTGTTTGCCATGGGCGGCCCTACCAGGGGCATAAAGCCGGAGCTCCTAGGATCATTGGGACACGCAAACCCCTCCACCACGATAAGGTGGTAGCCCAGGAGGGAAGAGTATGGGGTGTCGGGCCCGCTGATACGGGCCGTCCGCTCCCTGTACGATCGGTGTCAGAGTTTGGTCCACATTGCTGGCAGTAAGTCGAACTCGTTTCCGGTGAGGGTTGGTCTCCGCCAGGGCTGCGCTTTGTTGAGGGGGTCCGGTTTGGTGACGTCTGGATCGTGTCTCTGCTTTTTGCGGATGATGTGGTCCTGTTGGCGTCATCGGCCCGTGACCTCCAACTATCACTGGATCGGTTCGCCACCGCATGTGAAGCGGCTGGGATGAAAAAAGGTGGAGTGCCTTCTCCGGGTCAAGGAGGAGATCCTGCCCCAAGTGGAGGAGTTCATGTACCTCGGGGTCTTGTTCACAAGTCAGCGAAGAATGGAGCAGGAGTTCGACAGGCGGATCGGTGTGGCGTCCGCACTAATGCGGACTCTGCACCGGTCCGTAGTGGTGAAAAGAGAGCTGAGCCGAAAGGCGAAGCTCTCGGTTTACCCGTCGATCTTCATTCCTACCCTCACCTATGGTCATGAGCTTTGGGTAATGACTGAAAGAACAAGATCACGGGTACAAGCGGCCGAAATGAGCTTCCTCCGTAGGGTGGCTGGGCTCTCCCTTAGAGATAGGGTGAGAAGCTCTGCCATCCGGGAGGAGCTCGGAGTAGAGCCGCTGCTCCTCTGCGTTGAGAGGAGCCAGATGACGTTGCTTGGGCATCTAGTTAGGATGCCCCCTGGACGCCTCCCTGGTGAGGTGTTCAGGGCATGTCACTCCGGTAGGAGACCCCCCGGAAGACCCAGGACACGTTGGAGAGACTATGTCTCTCGACTGGCCTGGGAACGCCTGGGGATCCCTCCAGATGAGCTGGAAGAGGTAGCTGGGGAGAAGGAAGTCTGGGCTTCTCTACTTAGGCTGCTGCCCCCAGGACCCGACCCCGGATAAGCAGTAGAGGATGGATGGATGGATAGCAGCATTTTAAAACCCATGTAATGATTTACTGTGGTCAGGGAGCCTGTTGAATCCATAATTTAACCTTCATGCTATCTTAGCCTCTGTCGTTTGTCACATTCAAGGAGCAATTGCATAAATCCCTGTTATCATGCCAACATTGAGATAATTCTACAGTCTTAAGAGGCCAGTGTGAAATCTTCCATCACACTCTTTATAATGATGGCTTCTTTTCCCCCCAATTTGAAACACTCGCCAAGGGAAGCTTTTATATACACTGACTTGATTGGCTGAACATTTAATGAAGATGAAGCTGCATAATTTTATACTGTGGAGCTCTGTGAGGAGAAACCGAATAAATGAGTGGAAGGGTGAATACCTCCACATTTCTCTTCTTTTTTCACCTTGGAAATGAGATGGGAATAGAAACCAACTCACAGGTACGCACTTTGGTACAGTCATGAAACTTTAGTTACAAGTTTTGTTCGAGGTCCCAAACTACTCTTGACTCTGATTTCTGATTACAGCCCGATAGAATGGCTTCCAGGAAATGGTGTTAAACAATAATCAAGGCTAAATGTAAAGTCCCCCGACTCCTGTTTGCTTCCGATCATCTCGAATACTCTCTAAGTGATCCTTGAACCAATCATGCAACTTGAGAAAACAACCTCTGTGACATAGGGTCTACTGCTCCCCCCCTACAGGCAAAAACCATGAGGCTCCTCAGGCCACAGGAGGAAAATATGAAAAAAGGCATAAAAAGAGATGAGCACATGACCGTTATACGCATATTCTGTGATGCCTGTTGACAGGAAGTGGATGTTGTAACCGATCGATAAGGGAATGTGGCCCTTTAGTTGTCTGGCAGACAGTAATTACATGGTGGTCTTTTACAACGTGGACTCATTATCTTACACTCTGCTCATGGTGGATAGGTGACGAAAAGCGTGTGTCCTTAGCTGCTGTGAGGGACCCAGTGTTGGTTAACAGTTGAGGTTAGTGCTTGTGGGATTCCATAGGTCACAAATCTGAAACAGTATGGTTAGGGTCACAGGATGATTAGCAGATTACTTACCGGTTTAATTGGGCTTGAAACAGAAGCAAGAGCAATGGTCTGTAAGGTCCATGCTAGTCCCATCCAGTGAAGAGCTGTAGCTCATGAGCCACCGTAGTGAAACATGCAGGCTAGGTTAAGAGATAAATGGCTTGGTTGGCGAGCTGTGTCATCTCACAGTTCAGTCCCCAGGACTACAGTTATTCCTGTAGTCAACCGAGCCTGGAATGTCCTGCAAAGTGCTGTACGTTTGTCTGCATGTCCACTTCTTCACTTCACTTGGACAAAAAAAAATAATTCAAGGGTGAGGTCCAGCCCAAGATCAGCCCAGCAGGGATCAGCTCAGGGAAGTGTAGCAGGAATGTGATGCAGATTAATAAAGCAAAGCCACTTTCAGTCACTTATGTTAAGTTGCAAAAATAATGAGCCAAAATGGGTTTCACTGTGTTTTAGATGAATGTTCATATCTAAAAGCAGACCCATCCAGGTGCTGTCCAGACTAATATAGACTTTCGTAAATCCAGGGAAAGTGACATTTTCCAGACATCATACATTTTCTGTTTTTAACACCTCTCTGTCCATGCATTTTATTGAAAATGGTCTTTGTCCACTTGGTTTGATCAGATGAATCCATATGCCTCCTGGTTTTGAACTTCCTGATGTCACTTTTTACTGTGTTCAGTCAGACATTTCACAGTTGAAATTTCGATGAGGATCCGCCACCATTGGCCAACACATTTCAGACTTTGATGGATTTCCAGGAACAAAATCCATCTTTACCAGTCTGGAGAGCACAGGTCCATAAGCCCACAACATCCATGGAAAAAAATAGGTATGGGTGCAGAAGCTGGTAGATATTTGAGAGGAGTTTAAGGGCCTTTTTTCTCTTCGTAATTAGCATCAGCTTCTCCGTGGTGGTGAAACGTGAGCTTCTCATCTGCCTCCCCAAATCAACATCTTTATGGTTCTAGAAAATAGGAGATGAAGAACAAGAAGTCTGTAAAAACATGCATCTGTTAAAAGTAGAAGCAATGGGGCATGAAGGGGTGAGCAGAGATTGGATAATGAGCACAGGATAAAAAAGGGAAAGTAAAAAGGGAACTTGTTGGGCTTCTTAGGCTGATACAGGGGTTTTATAGAAATATTACAGAACAAAGTAGATGAATATGGCTTGGTTGAATTTTTTACAGCTGTTGTATGTAACGTGCCCAATTTACAGGAGTTCTTCAACCCCATCTGTCAGAGAGATTGTAACAGCATTTATTGTGTCAGAGACAAAGCAAGCTCCCTTTGAAATCTAAACCATAGGTGTCAATCACAGTCACTGAACATCACCTGTCTTCAAAGACTGTCTCTCATTATCCGCCCCTCTGCTGTCTTTCAAATCCTTCACTCTGCACACCATGTAGATGATGTCCGCACTTGGGCGGTGCAGAGAAACGAGAAAGTGAGAAAGTGTTAGGGGACGACAATGATGCACTGAGTGGGGTAGAAAACCAGGCATGAAAAAGAACTCTGCCCAAAAAGGGTGCTAGAAATATATCTTTGGAGAGTTAGTTAAAAATCAGATTTATTTTCAAAAGATAATGGGCTAACAGAGAAGACAGAGTTACCAAGAGACATCAAATGACATAAACATATACATCAATAATCTATATCTTCTATCACTTTCTGCAGGAGTATCTAGCTGTAGGGAAATCTACCCAGGAAGCGAGCGTTTCCTTTACTCAGATGGATCTCAAACCACTAATCTCTGGCTTGATCCCCAGCTTCCCTCCTCTATATGTGAAACGAACCTTTGGCAAATTACTGAACCCCAAATTCAATCTAATGAACTAACTAGAGGATTCCATGGTTGCTCTGCCCACAATCGATGGATGAATGCGCTTGAAAGGTCATCTGTAAAAGCCATTCATTCACCAGGTCGAGACAGAGGCCTCGTTGTCCATATCCCTCTAGTATAGTATTAGTAGTATAGTATTTACCTGAAACGTAATTAAAACAAAGTCTAAAAGTAGCAAGGGATTGACACTAGCCTATTGTCATATACATATACGTAAGGAGAGGTGGAGGGAAATAGGAAAACAGCCAAGAAAATGCTTGTTTTTTTAGAGCTCTTCATTACTCTGATTGTAGTGTTGGCTCGCTCTCTTTGTGAGGCCGCAAGACCCTCAGATCCTAAATTTTCTCCATCCGACACTAGGAAGCTGTCTGGTATCAGGTGCTGGAGGCGTCCAAGTGGTGGAAAGAAACACGTGAGAGAAACAATAAGAGAGTGTGAAAATTACTGACATGGATACAGACAAACATCAGCAAAAAACTGAGAGGAAGGGAGCAAAGAGTCTCATTCAGTACGTGACAGAGAGAAGTTTGGAAACATCGCAGAGAGGGGGGAAGGAGATGGAGGTCTTCTGAGAGATGGATCCAGGAAGACAGACAACAGTGAAGAATGAGGCTAAGCATGCAGAACAACATGAAAGAAGTGATGATAGATTCAAATACACAAAGGGCAGACAGGCTGCAGGGTCACAGATGGGCCACGGGGAGAACAAACACACACACACACACATACACAAGCCCCTGTGTCCTTGCTCCTCTCCTATCTGGTTGAGCCTTATGGGAGAGTTCATGCCGGCTTGAGGCGGCTAAAGCTCACACATAACCCAGCACAAGTGCATGCGCGGTCATGCAGGGATTGTGTTACAGGGTCCAACATGGACACATCTCGTCTTCAACCACTCTCAGGACACATGTGTGAAACTTCATTTAGCTGAAATGTAAGTAAAGGAGGGGATCACACACACACACACACACACACACACACACACACACACACACAGAATTTCCCCACACCGCTTATTAGTACCATCAGGAATGTCCCAACTAGTTTTGATGACAGCAGATTATTATGTTGAGAATTGCCATCTTTTAATTCAACTAGATTCTTCACCAAAAATCACACAAATACTCTTCTGAGTATTCCGAGTATTTAACACAAATCCTTCATTGTCATTTAACACCATGGGAATATTTGCAGCACATGAGGTTCTACGAATTGCAACCTTTTGCACCACATGTTGGCTCTGCTCACAGCTGTGAACACACCTTCCCGTCTTTGCTCAGTGCGGCTTGTTGCTGTTGTGGCCCCACATTAATGCTGCCCCCCCCTAACAAAAGTGGCATCCCACCAGCCATTGGTCCACAATCAAAAGACTCATTATTAGTCAAAGATATGCACACTCATGATGAGCAACATTTGTTAATTACATTTGACTTTGAGTATTTGCTGGGTTTTAGTGTGTGGGAATCAACAATGCCATTAAATGAGCAATTAATGATTAATCTGAATGATTTTGGTTCCTCTACACATGCTAAAGATGGTTCAACCTTTCACCATCAGTCTCATGTCTTTACAATACTGACAGCAAAAGAAGGGAAATGAGATTAGACATGCCAGCTGGCACATTCATAGTATTCTTTGTCAGATATGTTGCAATCTGGACTCTTGTTCGTGACCTTTGACTGTACCAGTTCATCTTTTAGAGGCTGAGATCAGGTCTGAGCTGTTAATGAGGCCACGTGGGGGATCTGCTGTAGCCTACATTTGTATTTTTTTGTCCGTGTTGTGAAGAATTCAAATATTCTCAATTTAGCTGCTCTTTCTTGGTAACAGCGCAAGACTTTCTGATTGTTTACTAAATGTCAATGCAAGCACTGTGGGAGTTTCTAAAGTTGCTGGCTAAATCCATAGCGCACCACACCCTCTGTCTCACTTCTGACTGCTGTCGATGAGCAACTCGATGACACCTCATTTCAACCCTTTCCCAGAGGCCAATTATGATTCCATATTAGCCGTTGATAAAGTATTTGGACTCAGCTGTTTAAGCCACTCATGTGAAATTGCTTCTCCGTTTATTCGTTCTAATGAAACCGCCGTTTCCAGAGTGGATTAGTGTTAAAGGGGAAGTGCTCTGGAGTGGATTAGTATAGAGAAAAATCTACCCCATCAAAAAAAAGGATGTGCTTGTAAATTTCTCTACCGTTGTGGCATTATTGGACGGTTCAAGAAGTGGTTGTGAACTTTTTCAAATCACTTTAGCAGCTTGGATTAAAGGGCTGATGACGTAACATTAGGATAATTTGACACAACCGAAATAATGCTGTGTTTGCACACTAGCTGTCCTGAACTCTCTCTGTAAAACTTGTTCTGATCAGCTTCCTTTGTTCAAAGCTTTTTTGGGGAAAGCAGCTAAAGCAATTTATTAGAGCTGACACTTAGGGTGGCATAAAGGACTCTAAATAGAATGTTCAGGCCCAATAAATGGTTCTCAATCTTCATACTTATCATTTTGGGTGCTGCAAATCACAGCTTCTGAGGGTTGTTCTCATATTTGGCCTGTCCTTTATTGAGCGAGTCTCTTTTAGTTTTTGTTAAAGGCACGGACCCGTGTCGTCTTTGCTGCTGTCAGGAATCATAAATCACCTGGAGTGTCCAAGGCCACCAAGCTGTCTTTTTTAAAGTCTACAGACAGGCATGTGGATCAGTGCTTTGGCAAGGATTTTTAAAAGACTTTAGCCTATAGTGCTACAGGTTCCAAGTTCCTTCATGTAATTCATGTAGACATCCATCTAGCAGAGTGCAAGAAGAACAGAGAAAGGAAACTGTACAAGCTTTACAATTGAAGTTTTGCATCCCATTTTTAATAATTCTAACAGTGCCTACAAGTTTCTGGGATGTTTCAGGACAAGCAAAGTTCAAAACTTGCTGTCATTATGTTCAGAGCAGAAAGGAATCAGAATTGCTGAACCTTAATTAGCTTCTGGAGACCTTTCACGTTATCCAAGGGGTCAGCTCTGTCATTGACCTTTTCGAAAGACTTTGTTAATAGTTCATAGCTTCATAATGATGGACTGATGTTGACGTATACATCAACCTTTAATTTGAATGTGAAATAACAGGAGGAAAATGTTCTTGTTCAGGGTTTTTTTTTTTAAATTAACTTATTTCCTTTCTGGTACATGTCTTAAGCACTGAAAGTCCTGAGAGGCATGATGGACCTGCGTTAGCTCAGATGTCATCCAGCTCTGCAAACATTGTTTAAAAAGCAAATGTGTTGCTGCCAGCGTGAGCAGCCACTGAGTGTCTGCATTTATGCAAATGAGGAGCACAACCGAAGCTTCAGCATCTCACTGTTAATTTAAAGGCCTGTTTTTGGTCAATTAAAGCAGGATCAGCAACTTGGAGACCCCGGCACACAAGTCTGTTGTTGGTAGACTGCAATGATTTGCATAATCAAAGCTTTTACTTATACATATTATTTTATTTGATCTATTGTTGTCAGTTTCTTCTATTTGACCAGTAATTACACCCCAATAGAGCCAAATCTGTCACTTTAAACTCTTTTCATTTTTGCATAAAAAAGTCTCTCCTCTCCACCCTTAGAGTCTTCAATCTTCACAAATCCATCACAGGTTAGAAAATATAGTTTTTAATGAGGTGTATGCAAACAACTGTAGATGTAATATATACAGCAAAAGTCCCCAACCTTTGACTTGCTCTATTCAAAACTTTATTTTGCGGTTTTGAAGAATCGATAGTCTGTAGTTCCATTTAAATGTGGCCTTCCTTCTATTCTGCAGTAATTATCTTTTTAGATGATTCATAAATACCTAAAAAAAGGGAGACAGTGAAGGGCTGCATAAACTCAACAGGTGGTCTTCCACATCTGGCAAAATTGTGGTCTGGCTAACAAAAGAATGTGGTCACATGACTACTAATGTGGTCTCTGATATTAATTAGACATACGTGGGGATTTATCTTTGTGCTGATATTTGATTTCATCTTAAATTCCCGATTAGAGAATTCCTCAGAGACTCTGACACTGGGAACAAAAATATTTCCTCATATTAAAAAGACAAATAAAATTTAGACGCACGTCCTGGTGCATTTTTAATATCTGGGCCTTGACCATGAATCTGTCAATATTAGAATCTGTGGCCCTGTAAAAAGAAGAGAGAAATAAATATTCCCCTCAGTAGAAGAAGCAGCACTGGCTACAACCTCCTATTGTTCTGCCAGTGGTTTCTGTATCCTGAAGAAATTCCCGACATTTGAACCATACATTATGTTTCTCCATTTTTCAGGTCTAACTGGACTCTTACTCTTCCTCTGAACTCTTCTTTTCTCTACATTACCATCTGTATTTTTCCACTAACTATCTTTTTGGTTCCTTTTCTTTTTCTGTTTGTCGAAGAGAAAATGCAGAGTGATATAGAAAAACCTTCATCTGCACATCTGCACCCGTGAATCCACTTTACTCCCTCAGAACCCTCATCATAATTGAATACATGATGCTCCTGCTGTGACTCTATTCAATACACTTGACAGTGATTACAACTCTGTACATTGTTCATGTTAGAAAAGTCATTTGCATTTCCTGCTTCCATTTATTTACTCCATTTGTGATTTTGTGTAAATATTTCTGAGCATGTAAGCATTGATTTCTTTGTTTACTTTACTTTACATTTACTTATTACACAACTTTTTCAATCTTTGCATTTATCATTTCTTTTAAATCTGGGAATACCTTTCACCAGAGCATTAATTATTAAGCGTTGTCACGGGAACATTTTGCATGTTAACTCTAAACACTCATTATTAGAAGTCCGCCCCAGCATGAATGAGGTCTAATTGTTTTAGGAGCACATGTGAGGACTGTTCTGAATAATTATTGTTGTGCTGCGATTAAGGGCCAAGCTAAAAGGCTCAATTTGCACCTCTTGTGTTTTCTGCTGACTTCAAGTTCTGCTGACTTCAAACTACATGATGAGTCTGAGACATCCACTGGCCAAATAACCAGATTCACTACTGTCAAACACAAGCAGCAGAGTATCAGCACTCATGATCTGGCCTGTTGTTATAAAGTGTTATAGAACAGGGGTTCCAAAGGTTTCAATACAAGGTCCCTCAAACAGCACAGAAAATATGTACAGAAAGATCCATGTTTAAAAATAAATATACTTACTTTTGTTCACTATTTAATAGTATAAATCTGTGCCCAAAGAGAAAAATCAATGTGTAATGCCTCTTCCTGTTTCCTTCCAAAAACTAGGTAGCTAAATGCTAGTTTGAGGCTCAGAGCAGCTCGATGGAGCAAATCACCATATTTGTTTCTGCATCAACAGGCAGGGTTGACAAGCAGACAATAGATTAGCATGAAAAATAAGACTTGATGTAATATTATTATAAATTATATTCATAACAATACTTAAAAATATTTTGATTCCAATTGGTTATTTCTGCATTTTTTTCCCCCTTATTCTCCCTCCAAATTTTGGAGGCCCCCCCTCCTCTCCCCACTGTGAAGACAACTGGAAAAACACTAACAAAAAAATCTCTGTTATTCACAATAGAAAATTTTCAGACCACATCTGGGCATAATCAAAAAGAAAAGTGTTAAGCACTTGTGAATTTGTTGCTTTTATTCTGAAATTTAAAAAAAGCTCTCTCTTGCAGAAGAATGTGCCATTAACTTCTTTTCCTTCTTCCCTTGATGTTCTCTCCATTATTGTCTTGGTTCTTTTCATACACGCAGAGTCTACATTATAACCACGCTTACCCCCAATTTCTGTGCTGCAATCTTATTCCTTTGACCTCCTAAATTCATCTTTCTTTACCACTTCTTTCTTTTCTGTCGCTCTCATCTCTATACCTGCCAGGTCCTTGCTGGAGTTGGGCTCTTTGGCGACAGATGGCGGCCTGCTTTTCATCTCAATGGTGACCCTGGAGGAGAAACGGGACTTGGTGGGCGAGAGCAACTCCTCATTGGCTGAGGATTCGGTCCTTGTCATTTTGCCCCGACCCATGCTGTCCTCTGCAACCAATGCCACTGTGTCTCTTAGCAAGCTGCTTGGTGAGGTGGCCCTAGACGGTGCTATTGCTTGTTCTTCAAGGCTCTCGGGCAGTTTGGACGCAGAGCGCGGGAGGACCTGGACCTGTACACTTCCCCCTTGTCCATTACTCTGTGTTCTTGTCGCTGCTGCAGCGATGGCTGATTTTCCATGTCCTGCCCCTTGGTTACTGTAAACTTTATATCTTATCATAAGGATAATGATAAAAACCAGCACAGATGCAACAATAATCCCTCCGATGATGATGATCATGGTGCCTCCCAGAAAGTGGCTGTGCAGTGCCTGGCACTGGCTGAATTCTGTGTCAGTAGTGAACGACAGACACCCCAGGGGACGCGTGGCGGTCAGTGAAGTGATGACATCATCAAACACAGCCAGAACACAAAGGTCATAGTTGCGTCCGGCGGCGAGGTCCCGAACCAGGAAGTCATTGCTGCTGGATGGAATCATTCTGCCAAAGACAAAGCGGACAAAAAAGTTAGCAAGAGGAATGTAGAGACTTTCTCTCGACACTGCTCTGACCACCATTTTAACTACATTGTGTAGCAGTGTGTAACTTTTGGTCTGAAAAAGACAGAATTACAGACACCAAATACAGAATATGATCTAATTACATGACTCAACAGAGCCAAAAGGTTTGTTTCTTTATAACACCTTTAAAGAGGGAAAAATAACTTCCACAGGTGATTTTGGACAACTTTTTATGTTCTAAGTAATTAAAAAAATTAAACATAATAATAATAAAGGGTCTGTCTTATTCAGTGTGTTAATCAATCAATTAATCAATCTTTATTTACATAGCATCTGTTACAATCAAAATTGTTTCTAGATGCTTTACAGAATGCCAGGGCCTGAACCCTAACAAGCAACAGTGGCAAGGAAAAACTCCCTTTTAACAGGAAGAAACCTTGAGCAGGACCAGGCTCATGTAGGGGGATGAATTTGTCAATATTTCCAGTCAGACTTAAAATGATGGTTTAATGTTGTTGACATTCAGGAAACCCAAAGGTTTTTACACTGGTGTTTAATCACATAGGGGAAAAAAGTATGATTACAAGACTTATGTAAACCTTCAAAAAAACCTTTATGTGAAGATGAAAGAGTGAAGGTAGATGTTTGTAAGTAATACCAAAGTGTAGATTTTTGGCCCAGAGTTTGTGGAAAACATTTCATACTGTAAAATTCCAAGTATGATCAAATTCATAAACGCAGCAGTAAAACTCATCTAAAACACATAAAATAAAAGAAAAAAAACAGCATCAATAGCTTTGAGGAAGAATCTTTGGCACAGTGGAAGTCAACAAGTCACGTTGTTGGAAACTAACACCAGCAAATCTGTTGTGAGACATGATATGCAGCCAAAATTGTTCAAAATTGAATGAAAAAGTGATTTTACCTGCTGTGTTTCACCTTAAGTGATTTTCTATGCAGATATGTCTTACAGCTTGTTAGATGTTAGCTGCATTTTTAATCACTGACTTCAGAACCAAATAAGTTTTCCCCCTCATCAACACTCCTCAAACGGTCAAGCAGTAATTCTTTGACAGCTGACCTGCTTAACAATGATTATTTGTCATATTTATTTCTTGCAATTCTCTCATAATGGCTTTATTCCACTGAACCAGAACAGGGTTTCAAAAAGGCAAACCAATGCAATTTAATACAGTTACATGAAAAGCACTTGTGAATTACGATTACTCCTGTCAGCTCCTGAACAATCCACCTGAATTTCTTCCCTCAAAAAATCGTTGGGATAATGGAAGTCTTCATTGTGTTGTGAAGAGAGAACTGAATACCCACAGGTTATTATGTTGTCAACTGTCAAATGATTCCATACAAAAATGACACACTGGATCCGCTCTGAGGGACTCGCGGCAACTGGTGCAGCGTTGAATCGTACGCGCCAACCCCTCCCCCGTCCACCCAGAACGTTATCACTCAGGACTCTAAATGACTGTCTTACTCCACACTTTTCTGTTGTGTGTTATTATTTGAAAGCCACAGCAGCATCCCCTTCACTGTCATCCTATATGCAGTATTTGTATGTAATGTTGCCCAAAGCACAGCACATCACATTATCACTCTTATTTTCACACAGAGTTTGGGCTCGAGAGCCTCACGTGATGCACAACCCCATACATGTGAAAAAATAGTCATTTTCCAAGACAGACATTCTGGATTGTCACCATTTTAACTGCAATCTCAAGGTATTTCATTTACTTATTTTTTGGTCTGCATACTCTGAACTTGGTAACCAGAGGCAATGCTATGCATTTCTGGTTGCTCATGCTAACAAGACTACCTGTGCCAAACATCCACACATCGACTTATGTTGCCTTAATCATATTTTCACTCTGCTTCAGTCACATTTCTCTACCTATGCCACATTGTCACACCTCAACATTGAGACAAATAAGCTTTGCAGCATTGCGGGAGTGAAACAGAAATGATGGGGAACATATGTATGTATGTTTGTGTTTAAATTAATGAATGGAGACCCTCCTGCTGATGGCCAGCTGGGTTGAGAGGAAGTAGAAGGGGGAGGACAGGTAGAAGACTTCAAACTGGGTTTAGTGAGGGTTAGGGAGTAAGTTGGCATGGTTATGGTCATACTGTATTATATCTGCTTAAGTCCCACAGAGATAGCAATATGACGATGAGTGTATGTGTGTCAAAGAACTAATGGGCAGTGGGTAGATTGGCTGTCTGCGCCAAGCTCATCTATGGCATCGAACCACCATCAGACCGTACACTTGACAGATCGCTCAGTGTTGATGTGATCTCGCTTTGCTGGTAAAAACTGCAGTCCCAATGTGTTTCTAAAGGGAAACTGTGGAGTGATATAAGGAAGAGTTGGACCAGCATCATAAATTCAGAGGACAAACTTAGAGATAAAATCAGAAAACACAAACAGAATATTGTATTAAAAACAGAACATAGAAATAAAAAACAATATTTTCTTTGGCGCCTCTCGTCTGTGCAGCACAAGAAACTCAATCAAAGTTTCTGAGGGGAGAAGCTGCAGGGAAATCAGACCTGTCCAGGAGTGAAATCCTCACAGCACAAGTGGGCCCCTGATCCAATAGCTCTGCTGTCTGACACACCACTTTCCATTTTAAGCAACTTTTGGTTCAGACTTACAACAGCTCCACGCAGTCGGAGAAGGCAGGACCTGTGATTCATGACAATTTGAGCGTTGTAAAGGTGTTCTTAGCGGTTCAGTCATCTGCCTCAATAGCGCGTTATGTAAAAGTCGTGACTGATGGTAATGAAATTGTCATGGAGACAGAGGGAAGATTCCTTGTTCAGCGCAGTGAGTCGTGAGGACATATAAGAGCATTGATATCAGTCAGATTGGAAGGATAGAATCTGTAGTAGTAGTAATAATAATAATAATAGTAATAATACTTTCATGTCATTATGCATTTTTATTCTCTTCACAATGGAAAGAAAATGTTCATGAAAAGATTCCTGCACTCTAGAAAAAGAAGAGGTAGTGGTGTGAGGTCCTGTTTCTCTGATGGATGATGAGAGTGAAACACTAATGAAGGAGTTCTGCTGTACATATTTTGAGCCGGTCTGTGATATTTTCACTCCTGTGGTGCACGCTTGTCCCGATCTGTCACAGTGGTTTGATCCTAATCCTAATTATGCTTCTCAGACTCTTTTTATTCTTTCAGCAATTATTGTCTTTATGCACAATATCAAAAATAATGAATTAGCTGCATTTACGATCCTACCATCAAACCTAAATGGATAGAGGCTTCTGCACCGTCCAGATGTTCTCTGTCAACCATTGGAGCTCAGATACAATTCAGCAGCTGTCTGTAAAGTAGCAATGTTTTCAGTATTCTCATGTGCTCCTTATATGTTATATTCTCTTATATAACCGCTCAATTCCTGAACAAGTGGCCCGAGGCCTCACGTGAAGGCAGCCAGAACTGCCAGAACCCGGAACACGAGGGTCGTGGATTGAAGAACAACTGTGTAGATTTTGTGATGGGACAGTTTGCACATTGTCCCTATGTCCACGTGAGTTCAGCAGGCCCTCCAGCGTCCTCCTAAATCGACCTTAATGTGAGTGTGATGCGTTTGTGTGGATCCTGAAATGAGTTGGTGATCTGGTACTCTGCCTCCCACCCCTAGCCCACCCACAGCCGTCAATGATAATTTTGGGATTCTTTTGAAAGATCAATAATTAGCTGTCTTTAACTCATGTGTCAGGAAGAATTTACATGCAGACACACAGGGAGGTTCACACAAGCCTTGCTGGACATCTCACTCTGACCAGCATAAACATCTACTCAATAATGGATATTAATAGGTTTTCCACCTCTGTCACACATGTCAAACACTTTTATTCCTTCTTGTCCTTTGCTTACACCTTGTCTGAGCCCGCAGTTCGCAGAAAGGGGTGGTAGGAGCGGTTGTGTACTAGGCTTTATTCACATAATGGATTCCATATTCAAATGCTGCCAGCAGAACAGCAGAGTGAGTCAGGCTAAAGCTAACACCAGCCTCCAGGACAGAGGTTAAATGGTATTAATAAATACAAATAATCCTGTTAGCAGCAGCCACTCTACTTTATTAGCATGTCATTATGATCTCATCCCAGGCACAAACAGTAATGGGTTTGTTAGGGGCACATGTTACCGCTGTGGTGGGGTAGGAGGGCTGCTGCATGCATGGTTCAGCGTGTTCGGGCTGAGTGCGTCTGACATTTGCTACGCGTGCACTAACATGTACACCTGTGTCGATCCATCAGTCTGGCATCTTGAATCTGTCTGCATTGTTATGTTGACTGATGGGAAGCCATTTTATGTAGACAAGCTGTCGATCAATCTGACCCCAGGCTACTAATGTATATGCAGTGAGGAGTAAGAGAGATGGAGACAGAGGGGGGGGGAGAGAGAGAGACGGGTCAAGTCATATTGGGGGTTCAAGGCCCTTACTGTTGATCTAAGGTGAATGTCAAGTGAATATTTATGAAAATGCACCTCAGCTATTCTTAAATGATGAACCAAGCCAATTATTCTATGCATGCTGATTTGAAGAGGACACCAAAGGTTTGACAGCGATCCTTTGTGCCCCACAAGTCTATTTCTCCTCATCTCAGAGTCAGGTCAAAATACGAGACACTGTATCGCTCACACATCAGTGGCCGGAAGGATTGATGGGCAGTTATGTAGCTCTATTCCAAACCTCAAGATTTAACTTTGAATTATTTAATGCCTGAAAAAGAAATAATGATAAAACCCCAACTAAAGCACGTATCATTTTTCTGCATCACTTAAATTTTCCCAGCACCCAGGGGGCAGACTGTGATGTTACCAGCTTTAATTATGAAAACAAGTGCCCCATATTTATTTTTCCTGCACTGTCTTCCCTTCAGGAGCCAGCAGGGCTGAGGACTTCCTCCTGTCAACCTTTCCAGGAGGTGAGGCAACACCCCTTGCCTTCCCGTGGGGAGATGACTCAGCATTTGTGATGTTCACTGTAACATAATGACACCAACAACTCTTCTTTTTTTATTTCTTCACCTTTACAACCTCCCCACTCCCTACCTTCCCTTTTTCCATCAATCATTTCGATCACTCCTCCCCCTGTCCTTCTTCAATTATATAAATTATTATGATGTGATTTTTATGTTAGAAAGACACAGCAGAAAGTGTGCACTGAGCAGATGTGACTTGTGGTTTAATCATCAAAAAATTTCTTCTGGCCGCTGGGAGAAACCAACATTATTATTCCCAGAAACTGTGAATAAAAAGCCCATTGTTGTGATATTTCATGAATGTAGTGTAAAACTCCACATGTCCTGCCGAGAAGCACTACAATATTCTAGTGGTGAGAAAAACAAATGTTATTCCTAGAAAATATCCTTTATATAACATAATTAATAATGTTATTAACAGGTAAAAGTGAAGATGGAACTCCTGACACACCCAAAGTACAATTCAACTGATTTACATAATATTTTACTGCTCCCATTAGCGTAATCAACAGTGTAAAGTTCTAATTAGAAAAGGCAATTTACACTGACACTGCTGAAAAATTAACTGGAAAAAAAAGGCGTGTCATCATTTTAACTGCATCACCTCAGATGGTCAATTTAAAGGAAATAAACTGGTTGGGAGCCAGGCTAGATCGGGAGTGTGACCTGTGAGTGTTGATATTAAATAACAGGTTCTACCTGTTAATATTTTCAGTCTCCATCTTTAATTTAGCTGATGTATCAAAAGGTGGGGAATTACAATTTAACCATTTATAGGAGAAAAGCAAGCAACGGACAGGCAAAATTAGAGCAATGAACGCTGATCTTAGTCCCTTAGAGTCTTAGGAATGAGTCCTATTCAGCTCACACACTAATGTAACTACTGTAGATGTATCCTACATTCCTCTGGAGTCATGTCACAACTGCTGTTGTAGGAGTCTCCTATCCCACAGTTCCTCCTGGAACTGCTCACCTACCAAAACTGATGAAGCATTCTTCATCTCTGTGCTCATTATGAGCAGGAACTTAAATGCAAAGCTGACATCTGCAGATTCCAGAAGATATTAAAGAGCATTTTTTTTCCACAGATGAAGTCCACGCAACAAAGTGTGCTGATAGTGGAAGTAAAGAGAGGGCTGAGGAAGAATGGCTGTGTAAGTCTATCCTGGTTGGGTTCTCTTGGAAGTTGCCTAACGTACGTTGCACTGGCGCAGGACTGTAAATGGGAGCTCGACTATTAATAGGACAGTTGTTTAAATGTTGCTCTAATCCTGAAATTTCGATCATCTCACGATCATCTCACGAGTATAGTGGAAGGTTTCAACTCAAACAGTCTTTACTTTCAATTTTGTACCCTTAAAGATAGAAGGAAGCTGTATTAGTGTGGTAGACATATGATTTAATACAAAAACATACATGACCTTCACTCCATCTGAGTCAGGGGCTGAGGATAACTAATACGAGATAAAGCCAGTGCAAATCCCCACTGTCGCTATTTTCCATTAGTCCATCCTTAGTAATAACATTAAGATTAAATATAGACAGCAAAATGTGAGATAAATATAGATGTAACCGACAGGATCTACCTATGGATTAATGCTGGAACAATGTATATTATCAGAAGACACAAAAATACTTTATTGCCTTAAGAAAATCTATGCTAGCAAAGCTCACAGGAATAATTCCACTATGATATATACAGTAGACTCCATGTGTGTATATATTGAGAACACATATATATGGAGAACACATCGAGCATTCACCGAAGCAATTCTCTAATCTAATGCTTAACTTATTTCAGCAAATATGTAAATGGGATTGATTGGAAACAGAAAAAGGGGCCTGGAGCCCTGCAGTGATCCATAAGTGTTTAATTGCAGGCTAATCGATTCCAACTGAAAGTACATTATGTTGGGCTGATAAATAACCTGATGACGGAAAGCCAAAGCCAAAGCCAACTTACACATCATGAATCCACACATTTAATTAATTTTGTGGTGACATATTATTTGTAAAACAAGTTGACTTTGGGAAGAGTTGAAAGGTGGCGAACGGCACAAAAAAAGGCCAAAGCTGTATTTTTAGTGTTTCATTCGATTCCTCAGATGAAATTTACAGAGACAACGAAAAAACAAACCTGTCATTTCTCTATCTGCAGAGGTGTGAAGATCTCAACCTATACCAATGGAAATTTAGCATCTGCAGCAGGCCAGCACAGCCTCTGTAGCACAACACATTCCTGATGAATCCCAGGCCGATGGAAAACCAGTGATGTTTCGATATTTCATCACAAAACACTTTTATTAACATGCCAGGGGCTTTTTATGTTATTATAAAAGACCGGCAAAGAAACATTCTTCCATCTCAGAGTAATCTGCAAGAAGGTTTGTTCCAAAGAATAGCAGCACAGCTGCCTTTTTTTAAGGTGTGTACTGATTGATTTAATCACATTTTCTATTGATGATTAAACTGTGACTGGGGTTTTTCCGTTAAGTGCTCCTTTAATATATTGTATACATTGATCTATATGAAAACAGAGATGTGTTTTATCCCATGAACCTAACCTCCTTCACTCTTGCTCTCTGCTGTCTCCCATTCCATCATTGTAGCAAACAGGAAGGGATTATCTGGCTGGAGATTATTACGAGATTAGTAGTGTCTGCTCTATGTTGTGTGTATGCACTTTGCTGGGGCCTCTAGTTTCACAGTCGACACTTCAGTAAATGGAGGGAGAGAAGGAGGGAGGATAAAGAAGCAGGTGGCGGACTGACAGAGAAATACTAAACACCGAGTCTCTTAAAGAAAGACAGATGAAGAGACGCTGCATCAAATCGTCCAGTTCCCAATGTTGGATGATGAATATCTGAAAGTAAAATGTCCTCCAAACAACCTTAGTCACGCGTCACCTCCAGATGCGGAAGCGCCATGCTCACTGACCCTTTATCACGTTCTATCCCACATGTTTATTCTGGTACAGGAAGCACTATAGATAAAAGTAACGTCAATAAACTGAATATTTCATGACTCTATAGGCCGTGTGTCACTAATAAGTGACGTTTTGAGGGAATGAGCACTGTTTGCTCCGGAATGCACCAGTGCTCATCATGTTCCAGACAAAAACAAGGGAAAGTCAATAGAAAACAGCAGGAAAAAAAGCTTCGACAGAGCAACAGCTAGAATGGTTCCACCGGGCCCTTAAATGTGAGTTTCTTCCAAGCAAACCCAGCTTCAGCATTTTATCCCTTGTTTGAATTCCACATCTGGCTGGATGGAGTCTGTAAACTGCTCCAGATAATTAGCGGGTGGCGAACTGGTGTGTGCACTGCATTGAACTGCTGACCCACCTAGGATTTATTACCACCTCTTACATCTTGACTTACAGGATAGGCTCCACGGCCCTAATGACCCTAATGGAATAATTAGTGGGGAATGGAAACTGGATGAATGGATTTATCCACACGTGGGTGGATAATAATGGGATGCAAAACCCTGACAAGAACAGACAACTTATTGACTAAAATGGACACTGGTTTGCACTGGAGAATTAATGAACAGGGAAAAGCCTTTTTATAACATTTATATTAGATTTTCACTGAAATGAAAGAGTTGGATTTCTAGATTTCATATTTGTCAAAACAATAGTGTGCTAGTGTTTGCATGTTTTCAGTTTAAAGGGCAGGGAGGATGGCCTGCAGTGTCTGAACTCTACTGGACGTAATATATCAAGATTTGACATGTAATATAAAAAAAATAAAAGGAAAAGCTGTTGACATGTGAGTAAAATGCCCCCATGGCCAGAAAAATGAACTGTCTTTTTGTTTACAGATCAGATGTATGTGTGTGTGTGTGTGTGTGTGTGTATGTGTGTGTCTAACTCATTCAATTCACATCAAAAAGTCACCTTGTCATTTTAACAGGACATAAATCTTGTTTATAGTCAGCATTTCTGCAGTTCCAGTATTTCATCCATCTATTAACTCCGAATTAGATCATCCAACCTTTAGCTTCCACCGTAGCTGCGCTGCTATGGACAAGGTGGATCCACTATGGACGCTGGACGCCTCTCCTCTCCTCTCCTCCTCTCCTCTCCTCTCCTCTCTCTCCTCTCCTCTCTCCTCTCCTCTCCTCTCCTCTCCTCTCCTCTCCTCTCCTCTCTCCCAGCACTATCAACCCCCCGCCTTCCCCCCAACAATTTTCTCCTTCCATCACACCCCCCAACCCCATAAGACCTCTGGGTTTCTTCCTGTTAAAAGCCAGTTTTTCCTGCCCCTGTTGCTTATTTGGGGTTCAGGCTTTGGGTTTCTGTTCAACCATTTTTTCTGCTATACCAACAATGTCAGATGTCATTTAGCAGAGTGATTTTAAACTGCTGACTACATGGAGGAAACCCGGATGTGCGAAAAGCCACAATTCTGGGTGACTTCACCAAACATAAATACACAAATAAATGCAGCGTGTGTTGTTTTCCTGTATTCAGTAGCTACTGACCTACTCTATTTTCATAGATATGTTGTTTTTTTGTACGTTCAATCCTCCTGTGAACAATCGGACAAACACAGGGACAGAAAAGGGCTTAACTTCAGAATTATTAATGAAGCAAGATGTTCCTGTAAAAGGTTTTGTGGTAAATAATTGATTAAGTATCCATCAATCTCCAGCCTGCACCTGTTCTGTGTGTTCATCATCACACACAGCCACCGCACCATTCTGAGACACTGATTTAGATACTTACTGGAATTTTATAGACAGCTTGCAGCATGTGGTCAATATTTTGGCTGGTGTGTGTCCTACATGTTCTGCACGGAGCTTCCAAAAATCAAATGTGCACATTCTGTAGATGCTTGAATGGGTTAGAACATCTATTCACACACACGGGCAACATTCTACCATTTCAAATTAGTAAGTCACAGTCCAAAATGGCTCAGAGACACAGACAACAGACAAGGGAGATCTGTTTTCTTTTTCTTTTTTGTGAGTAATGTCCAAAGACAAACACACATAATAATTCAGACTGTGACAGCCGTAACCATTCTGGAGAAAATGTCTGTCTCTTTGTCAAGCAGAAGAGCCTGACAGAATCAATTAGCAGGCAGGAAAAAGAGAGAATACTGGATTCAATTAAAGTGACAGCTTCTCCCATAGGCACACCACTCACTCAGCCATTATTCACCCAAACTGTGTGTTTGTGCATGGGGGGGGGGGGGGGGGGGTGAGTATCTGTGTGAGTTTATCTTAAAGATTAACTCATTTCTCACCATCCAGCCCAAGGTCACCAAGCTCTGTTAAGGGTTTACACAAAAACACAGTTAAAAATTGAATCCCTTCTTTAACCATCCAGATTGAGACATACACACACACACACACACCACACACACACACACACACACACACACACACACACACACACACACACACACACACAGTGCACAGTTCGAAGCACAGCTTTGTTACGAATCACAGTGGAATCTCAGGCCCCGTTAGCGTCAGGAGGGGATCACCTTCTCTAATTCTGAAGAAAGCTCCGGGATATTTCTGCCGTCTCGTGGAAGCCAGATTTATAATTACAAACTGGGCTTGTTATTGCTCCACAGTTACTGAGCCAACACAAGGAAGTCCACAATCATTCTCAGAGAATCAATAAGTGAATGTGGCATTTGAATACACAATAAAAGAGTAATTGGCTGTGCCTGGGTGTGTTAAAGAAAGGATACAATTATCATCTGAACAATTGAGTCAATAAGAATCTAATGCAAAGCGCCCTGCCAGTCTTGCTGTTACATATTTTACAGTTAAATACGACTGAACGATTGCCTTCCCTCTGTTTTTGTCTGGCAGCTTCCACTCACCGGAACACTGACAGTCTGCTGTGACTGGCAGCCGATTCTATTACACACTATTTCTTATCTGTTGTTGACTGTAATTTTGTCTGAGCTACATTATAAACCCTCAACTGGGCTCACTCCTGTGGTGACAAAACTATTATTGATTATCGGTAGCGTACATAAATGCCATGTATATGTGGCAACAAGGTCAAGACTTTTTTAATGAAATTTCCCAGTCCCGCTGTGGTTACTGGGAAACTGGGGTCGTCCTGAGAGGTCACAGTCTTTGCAGGGGATCATGGGGTTATTGGAAATATTAGAGATTTGTCTCTCACCCAAAGCTTCATTAAAAGCTTTATGACACCTTTTAGAAGTTTATCATTATTAGTGACCCCAGTCTGCCATAATATTGAGCTCAGACATCAACAGCAAGACCTACTGGAATCAAAGAGTAGGTAATTGTGGGTTTTAAACTCCTGGGACTACAGATGGACTCTAACCTCCACTGCTCTGGTGACCGGAAACTACACTTTCTCAGGACATTGAAAATGTCTCTTCTGGTCTTGAGTAGTGTCCTGACATACTTCAGGAGATGGCTCTACAGAGGGAACAGACCAAAGAATGAATGAATGAATGAATGAATGAATGAATGAATGAATGAATGAATAACTGGACTCTCTCTACTCCCATAACGGACATCTACAGGCCCTGGAGACAGTGCTTATATGCCTCCCACCATCTGTTCACACTGCTGCCTTCTGAAAGTGGCTACACTGTTCTGCCACACCTCCAGCATGAGGAAGGGTTTTAGATGACCTCTGCAGGGGCCTCTGGAGCATGGTGTCGCCTGCATCTTTAAGATGTGAGGGGGTGTGGAGCCCCTGATAGAATAATATTGATATTTTATTATGATATTTTCCAATAATAAATAATAATAATAAAAAAAAGTTTGTTCACTCCCCAGCACCATCCACTGCTTTCTGCCTGGACAGAGACATAGTGGGCTGGAGTCAATCCCAGCAGGCTTGGGGACAGAGGTGGGGTAAGGCCCTTACAAGGTGCCAGCTTGCAGGGCTAACATATAGAACAATTCACACAAAAGGTCAATTCAAAGTCCCCAATTTGTTAACAGCTCAAATTTCCCTTAACCTTTATTCCAACAGGGAGGTCCATTGAGAGTAAGCTCTCTTTTTCAAGGACGCTCTGCAGTTAAACAGAGTTCAAAATACAGATCAGACTGAATCATTGCGAGTACAGAAAGTGCAAAATATGATAGATTAAGAATAGCAAGAACAAGGTTGAATCCTCAGGATGAACATTAAGGAGCCTGAAAGCCTTTACTGAAATGAGTTTGTAAAGTTTCAATGAGTCCTAATTTATTCCAGCAGTACAGAACAAGAGGAGCTGAATGGTGCTGAGTGATATTCAGACTGAAATGAGCCTGTGCATGAATTTGGTGAAGCAGCAGGTTAAAAGTGAGGTTAAAAATGATGCAAGCTTGCCAAGTAGGGCCTTATAGATAAATATCAACAGTGCTGATCTTTGTGGGTGGTAAGAAAGGGTCAGCCAACTTTACTAGGTAAAGTTCAGTGGTGAGAAGAAAATGAGTCACATCAATCACAACAAAATCACATCTAGAGGGTTCAGTACTGAGGATGTGGACTTCACGTATATCAGAGTCAAGGTCAGACGTTATAGAGAATTGTAAAAGAAACTCTTCAGGCCCTTGGTGTGTAATTAGCAATCATATTTCACTGGTGTAAAAAAAAAAAAAAGAAATCTGCAGGGAATATATCTCTTACATGCTGACAAGGCTTACTTTGCTCCGGTAAATTAAATGTAGATATAGAAATAAATGCAAGAATACAAAACTGGATCGCTCCTTCCTTGAAACTGCCAAACCAAAGCATTTTCTTCCATTATGTTTAATGTTTAGTTTCTTTAGCTATGGCCAGAAGAAGTGAACATGGTCTTCTGGGTTCTGTTCATCCATCCACTTCATTAATTTTGGTTCCAAGTAGAACTGCTGCTTGGACGCTCATCGTGTTTCCCAACAAATTATGTTTTCTTAATAAAACTTTCTAAGCGTAAACCCTTCCGTCTATTACCAGAACATTTGGGCTGTTTATTTAGCTGTTTTTTGGACTTGTCTTAGGACCCCTTGTGCGATAATGACTAGCAAAGCTGCCTACCACACATGGGGCTGATTGCAATGGAAACCATCATTGCCACCAAAATGCTGGGAGGCTGCATGTCACTGTGATAGTGGGAGGCCATGGCCCTCGGCACCATACAACTATGAGGGGAGCACTTTTAATGCTACGTTGCTTCATCTGAGTGGAAAATAAAGAGTTTAACTGCTGGGACTTGCTGTTGTAGACACTTCAGGCCATGAAGCAAATCACATTGAAGAGTCCTTACTCAGTTAATCGGAGCTTCCAGGACATCTCTTCGTGGTTTCGTAACAACTGTTAGCAGATGATGCACATAATGTGGATCCGTACGCTGGCTAAAGGCACAACTTGTTTCATCCAAGTGGCACCAATCTGCTATATTGTATGTTTTTTTACTTATTATATAAAAAAAATCTCTATATATAAAAAAAAAAAATCCCACCTCACTGCTGTGAAGCTAAAGCTGCACAGGTATACATATATCACCTGACAGCAAACCTTATCACACTTCCATACCCTTTCCACCATGGTTGGTCACAGCATCTTAAAGCTCCTTCCACCTATCAAAAACATGGTCAACCATTATGGAGCCAGCAGCTGATGTGTTCCATCTCCACCACAATGAATAACAGTACTTAGAGAGGGTACTTGGAAGCACACATTTGAGGACTAAAGTCACAACTTCTTATGAATATTGACAGTTTAGTTGAGCTACAGTTAGAGCTGAATCTTTACTCAGAATAATTGAAAGCGAGTATAATGATCTATTATTGAAATCCCGTCGATTTGCGCTCCCAACTTGTTGATTTTGTGCCATTTCCAGTTGACCTCGGACGTCAAAGAGCCCACCAGTGAGATAGCAAGGTAGCAAGCCAGATACCATTGCCAACTTGAAATCATAGATCCCATTCCACCTAAAATGCAGCATCATGAGGAAGATATCTCTATTTTAAAAACACAACAATTGTTGTTATTGATCAATGACATCATGTGTCCAACATACACAAGTACACGAACACGAGCACATTGCTGACAGCCAGGCAGCCCATCAGCCAGCAAGGCCTGGTGCTTTTTTAATTTTTGCAGGATTTCCAGCAGCTTTTCTCTTTCATATTTTATGTGGTGTAAGAAAGGGTCTCCCTGAGCCGACTCATTCAAACACCATCTTGCTCCATCTTCTTTGTCATCTGTTGTTTTAGCAGGATTAATGCAATAATTCAGCTTTTTCAGGTGTTATGTAAATAAACCTACTTATTGTTGCTCTAAACTCATATCCACTTCTCACGTGTCCTTGCATGACTGACGTAATGCATTTATTTTAAATCTTGATGTTGATTGAGTAGAATAAGGGTGAGCCTTGAGGGGATAGTAGGGTTTATTTTAGGTGCGGCATCATGGTGGAAGGCATGGAGATGGAAATTAGGTACCAGCCTCATTGTTTGAGTTCAGAGTTTCTCTCACTAAAAACGCTCAAGGTTTACAGATCCTCCAAATAATCATTACTGATATTTTGCTTTAGTGGGTTTTTGCTTTTACGTGATCCTTTAAAAACACAATATGGAGGACAAGGAGGTACATGTTCTCCCTATTTAGTGCCAGTGTGAATCTTACATCTTACATCTTAGCAATGCCTTAACAAGCTGCAGCACCTCAAAGCAACTGTGATAGCAGGTGTGTGGGGGCTACTTCCAGATTTCTGCTTATTTATCAAAAGTATTGATCTACAGACCCCGATGGCCCCTCACCCATCACCCAGAGACAGAATGAGGAAAAAAATGGCACAGAGTGAGATGGAGATACGGCCGCAGCCAGGAAGATTAAATTCATGTAAAGTACAATGTTGACAGAGGGGCCGTGAACTAAATTTAGCACATTTATCACAGATGAAACTCAGACAGTGGGAAAATGAATGGGAGACACAGAGGTGCAGATGTGATGCTTTGAGCATTAAATGGGAATAAGATGGGACATAAATGTAAAAGCAAATGAGAGAGGAATGAAATATTATCGAATGACTAGCACTGACACTGGAGAAGCATGCATTTAGTGCAGCAGGCGGATTACAGCCTAATTTTACATCCATATAAGTGGGCCATAGAGAGAGCGAGAGAGAGAGAGAGAGAGAGAGAGAGAGTGCGAATGAGAGAAAGGAGGCAAGAGAGTGGACTGAGGCCGATGCTTGTTAATGGCTTAAGAGTCTTGTCAGAACTGAGATAGACTGAGTTCAATGTCAAGTTGAACTTGATACACACTGGAGATCTTTGCGGTTCAAGCTGAGCATGTTTTCTGTTCAATGCAGCAGAGAGAAAAAGAAATGCAAGGCTGTAGATGCTTTCTGGGCACTGCTGCTGCAAGTCTCGCTTTGATAATGGATGGTGTGTCCCTGGTGTTGAGTGTGTGTGGTCTGACTCACCGGAGAGACGTCCAATGTAGAGTACACCATTTGGCAAGACACCCATTTACTCTCAGTCAAAAAAAAGGAAAGATGTAGTTTGTGTACCTGGAGCTTGAAAGGCACACACTGTTTATCCAGCGCTGCTTCAGAACAAAGTCAATGGCTGCAGCTTCAACAGACTGTGTGGAAATGTTCTACATTAAATCTATACATAGAGGCAAGGCCAGGAAAAAAAAAAAAGTAAAATAAGAGCCACCTTTTTAGATGGATGGTTCATAAAATGTACTCAAATATTAATTCATACATAACTTACTTAAAGTATACTTGGAGAAAACATGCATAAACTCTCAGACAGTTTACTTTCAGGCAGAATATATATAGATTATGAATAAGAAATGCGCAGAGCGCATCACTGGCGGGCTGAATTTGTAAGTCCACATACAAATTTGCAAATCATTTACTTGGCTTATGCAGATGCGGTATCAGAAAACCCAGCAATGTTTATTCAATCGGAATGTATTCACACAATCTAACAAACAACCCCCACCACACATTCACACATAGTCCAAATCAAGCCAGAAGAAAATAAAAATAATTAAAGAAATGCATAAATCTCTTGTGCTCACACACAGCGTTGGCATTCAAGTAGAAACAACAGACACAGTACACACATGTCCTGTAAGTAGTTTTCTATTCTCTACTTATACCTGATCCTCTTCATTATAGCCGCGGAGGCATGTGGCCGTTATTGCAGCCTCCTGCTGCGCCGTTTGTGAAGACGCACGAATAAACCAACTTTAGAGAGAGAGAGAGGCGCCAGAGACGGATAGACAAAGAAATTCAAAGGAATACCAGGATGGAAGGAGGGTGGTGGACAGGCTTTAATATGTTACTATAAACTCAGTAATGAAAGATGGAGCAACAAACACACCACTGGAGTACATCGAGCCCACTACTGAGACGTGAGCCCATTAGCAGTGACACGGTGCTGGTTCCATCAGTTAAAAGTGGCTGCTCAGCATGTGATTGAGCCCCTGAACATGATTCAAAATAACGTTTGATTTTTTGACCAACATATGCATCAACGCAGCCAAAAGATACCAACTACAGTCTTGATTATATACGATTAGATTTTACGGTCTGACCTTAAACATGAAGTATTTCCATAAGCTTCATCTGACTGAAAATCCAAAGAATAAAGTACTAATTGTACTCCATGCAAATTGTGCTGTGGAAGGATGTCAAGCAGTGTTTCACCCCCTTCAGAATGTGTTGGCAAAGTTCCTGAGGAAGCCGGTGACACTAACAGACTTTGTATATTGCACTCTAAGTTATTTGCAGCTACCAGTGCTGTGACTGATAACTGTCACAGCACACTTGGTGTGTAAAGATAGTTCTGTACACAACAAGCAGAACCAACTCTGCTCAGATCAGTTGTGTACTGATAAAACTTTCTCCCAACATTTTCACACAAAGCTGTCAAAACTGTCCCCCAGCAGTGGACCCGTGCACATGACCATCCAAATCAGCTCAGAGCCAATAATTAGATCTGATGCATTCAAATGCATTTCAGTAATGGAATAAACTGACAATCCAATGTAGTTTTCTTTGTCAACTGGACTGTATTTCTTCTCTTTGAAGATGTTTCCCCTTCTATCCAGAAGGCTTCTTCAGTTATGAACTTGCTGGGGACCGAGCTTGAAAATATAGCCCTTGTGAACGACCCTACCAACGACCCTGCCAACGACTCTCAGGTGACCACCCAGATCATTAGCATGCCAATGGTCCACAAGGGCTATATTTTCAAGCTCAGTCCCCAGCGAGTTCAGAACTGAAGAAGCCTTCTGGATAGAAGGCGAAACGTATTCAAAGAGAAGAAATAGTGTAGAAATAGTGTAGAATCTTTTGAAGGATTTAGGTAGGTAGTGATGTAGGTCTTCTACTTCCTGCTGCTGCACGCCATGTTTGTTGGCTCTGGTCTTTAACTCATGTCATGATGACATCACTCCCAATGTATTTGAGTGCTTTTTATCTTCACATGCTCAGATGTGAACGTTTAAAATACACAATATTTATGAGTCTTGGTGAGAAATGTAGGTGTTATCCAATTCTATCACATTAGGCTATTAAAATGATCACTTGAATAATCTGACCAAGAAATCAAAACTACTTAGGTTGTCACCGTCATGTGGTCAGGCCCAATGAGGACCAAAGACATTTAGCCCAAGCAACAAGCAAAAAGCCTCATCAAACCATCTCCATCAGAGTGAAGCAACAGTGTTTCACAGAGGTGGTGGTTTAATCAACTGTGGTGCCCACTGCCGATTAACCCTCATTTACTTTAACAAGCAGGCTCTCTTTCACCTTAGCTGTCTACTATGTCCTCAGTACTCCAATTCCAGCCAAACTACTGACACAGCACAATCTTCTATATCCAGCAAGCACTTTGGCAAGACACCAAGCTGGAATTCAAATGATGTGCGTTCTGTATTGCGAATATTGTGAAACAAAGGTGCTGCAATTCAATGCTATGAAATTAAAGAAGAGCATGATTTTTAACAGTATTACATTATTATTGATTAAAGCAGTTAAACAGCAAACATGAAATTGGCAGAAAAACGAGCTGTCAGCTCAATGCTAACCAAACTAGCTTATTTCTCCAAGAGCACAACACAGACATGCGGAGGGAGCAGTGAGAGGCGGTGAAAGTCGAGGGTTGAGCAAAAATGAATCACTCAGCATCTTGTCATGAACCAGTCAGCACTCAGTCAGGTGTGTGTCTGTAAAAATCAGTGTAACCCTAAAAGTGTATGTGCATTTAACTTTCTGATCAGTTATCATCTGAGCATGTGCCACTGTTCATCTTTTCTGTCCTCCCAACATTTCCCCACTTATTTCCTGCACATCCCTTTTCTTTCTTTTATCTTGTGCTCTCTCTTCATTTTTCTTTTTACCTCTTCAATCTTTTCATCTTGTCACCTTTTCATATTAATTCAGTTTCCCTCATGGTTTCTCCAGTTTGTTTTGGCTCCAGTAACTCTGTGACCTCTCTTTCATCCATCCACATTTTTAACCCATATATCTTTCCTCTTTCTCTTTTTAGAAACAATTATCCGAGTCAAAAATAGATGATATGTGGGAAGCTCAAAACTGAAATCTGAACATGAGATTGCACTTTATGGCAGAGAGAGGTGTGAAAGATTTTCAATATCGGAAAGTGTTCATACTGACACATCTCTCAAATGGTTATTATGGACTGTTTCACAGCAGCAAATTCTATTTCCAAGACAGGAAATATTTGAGTGAATATGTGCAGGACTGCAGGCATGAGTTCAGCAGCAGCTTTTTCTAAAGCATCTTTTATAATGTAATACTGAAGGATCATATCAATGTACCAGTACTCAAGCTAGTAGGTCAGCCTGATAACACATGACAGACAGACTCTTTCTGACATTCTGTCTGCAATGAGAAATAATAATAATAAAAAGTCTTATTGTGTCATTGCATTAAATGGTCTCGAAAGAAAAAGGATGTGCAATTGCATGGCTATTTAGATTTGAAGTTTGGCGCATTAAACATGGGAATCCTAAAAGTAGCACACACTAACATAACAATCTGGACATTATTTCTTTTCTATCCTTTGGATCTGAGGGTAGAAGTATCCTGGTGTCTGCTTGAGCTGCTGTCAGTCAGGGGTGTGGGTCCTGCCAGACACTGCTCGCAGGAGCTTGCATGATTGGATGCGGATGTGGCTTCTATTCACTGCAGCCATAAATCTTTAAAGCCCCCCCATCCTGCTTTGACATCTCTTGTGATGGGGCTAGTGAGGACAGATTATCTATTGCTTTAGGATTACTCCCTTAAAACAAAAGGAAAGGTGTTGAAAAAAGAAAAAAAGCATGACAATCAAGAGTATCAATAAGAAATTTGGTATAAACCAAACTGGGAGGCAGTTTGCCGAGAAGGAAGTGTGAAATACAACAACAGTTGCTGTTAAAACAAACTTCAGCTAATACTGCAGATTGATATAACAGCATGTAGTGTTTGATGGAAAAAAAAAGAAGAAAAAGGAAAGTATGGCCAACTGCTGCATGACTATAAGTATATGAGGCACCCTTCGGTTTTTTTATAGAGATAACAGGAAATACAAGATGACACCGGAGGAGAGGACAACAGAGAAACCAGATGAATAATGGAGGAATCATGGAAGAGAATTGACAGAGGAAGGAAAGAAAAACATGGATGTTGAAAGATAAGCGAGAGTGCAACCTCTCTGGTGCATAGCAACGTGAACACAACTGATTTTTTTTCTGCTAAGGTCTCAAATATCCTCAGCAGAGAACATCAGTACCTCTGTAGGCATTGAATGTTCTCCAAACAAATGTACTCTACATCACTTTGGAGACTTGGTGGCCTTGTCCTAATCACAGTCACATTCACACGTGTACAATATTTTATTTAGCAAGAGAGAGTCGTGTGTATCAGGTAGGGCCAGAACCTAAACCCATGAGCACATAAAAAAATATAATAAACCTGAGCTGCTGTTGCACGTTAGCTCCTGAACCCGTGCCTGCAATAGGGTGAAGTCCTGGAGGTTAATTATTTTAAAAAAAAAAAGTGTTAGGGTACTGCATCTGTTAAATTTTGATTTCAGTGGATTGCTTTAAAACTAAGTACCGGTATCTGAATTCTGCCTGTAATCCTAAACACAGCCGCTAGTAAGCCTTAACCCCTGCCTCAGCAGAAGAGGGCTTTATCCATGTAGCCAGCAAGAGGAAAGGAAGAAAGAGTTGTATCACATGTAAATTAGTTGCAAATAGGACAAGGACTGCATAATACATTGTTAACAATGTAATATTCGAAATATTGAGCTGGGTTTCATAAGAAATAGCCGCTCTTGTTTATTATTGATCCATGTCTCAAAAACAGTGACACTGACAAGACTAGCTGGATCTTAGGCACCCATGCATGAGGCAAAACATGGCGGCCAGTGCAGAGAATTAATTATACTGGCTAAATACTGAAGTCTGCCCATCAGGTTTATCCTGATATTTAGTCTCAGTGACATTAATATATTCCACCTGCTGGCTGCGGGGCTAAATTACTAGATGATTTCCATAGCTAAAACTGGCATAAATCATGACTGATACGTTCCACACCATCATCTTTTGAGCAAATCCTCCACGTCAGCCTCTCCAGTGCCCAATGGGATGTCTGGTAAAAAGGCAGTTTGTTCTGGTCTGCAAATGAAGGACAATCTATGTTAAATAAAGGTGCCAAAGCTCAGGCTGTACGTAGTATTGGACAAGCGCAAACACATTCCACCATTAAGGTCCAAATCTCTACACAGAATCTGACAGATAATCAATCCATTCACCCGCCCAATCATCTATCCCTTTACTACCTCTGTCCAACCATAGACAGGTCAGCAACTCACAGCAGGACTCACCTATACCCCATCAGTAGGTTTGGAAGTGCAGAAAAGACAACTTTTTGCTGTTGTCCCCAGACTGAATGATACTGTTGCCGCTGGCAACAGTGGGTCTATCGTTCATGCTGCACGTCAATCAAAGCCAGGGCCGATAAACTGTCCTCAAAATGTCGATGGTTTGCAGGTTGAAACAGGTTTTGTAGCCAATGTGAAAGGGGGTGTAGAAACACAACCATACACACCTGAGGAGGAGTGGGAGGGAGCTGGAGGAGAGAGCCCACACAAACACCAGGAGAACATAGAATAAAAGAGAACAACACATACAAAATCTACAGTTTAGACGGGCTACAATGTAGAAGGAGCTCACCCAGCTGTGCTTTTTATTTGGATTCTGTCTGATATTGTGATGTGTTCTCTGGCATCTGCAGCTTGAAACTGAGTAAACGGGCCTGAATATTGTGCTTGTGTAAGCATATAAAGGAAACTCAATCATTTGTTTGTTTACTCCTATTTCAGGGATTCTTGCATGATGTAATCCATCTTACATCTCTTGAGCCTACTTATGTTCTAAATCCCTTCTTCTCCCGTCTTGCTCCTTCCCCCTTCCTGCCCCACATAGTCCGTGGCCTCGCTACTCAGCTCTCCCATTGTCGATCTTGCCCAGCTGATTCGAGATTTTCGCCATTTCCTTTTCTCATCCCTCCTCCCACCATCGTGCAAATTTTTAATTACTCTTTACTCCATCCATAAAGATTAAAGGGCTGGTTGGAGGGAAAGAGGGTAGTGGACTGAGGGACTGTGGAAAGGAACCAGAGGGCTGGTGCGGCGGCAAGAGGGTGTCGTAGGATAATTAAACATCGATTTGGGATGATGATGAAAACAGCAACAACGCGCCAAACAAGGGGATTAAGGGTCAGACGGCCATAGGCTTTCTGCTGAGCTCTGCGAATATCAAGTAGAGCAGAGGAAATGGATTTAGAGGGAGGATGAGATGCAAGGAGAGAAAAATAGAACCAAAATATGGTACAAAAAATGACATTCCAAGACCATGGAAAATAACAGCGAAGAAAAGATACTACATAAAGCAGATTGAGGTCCGTGGCTTTGAAATTAACCTCTGTGATCTAACTCATTAGCTTTGCACCTAATTGGCACAAATAGGTGCTAGTGAGGGTACATGCACATGCACAAATATGGGCAGTTATTTGCCATTAAACCCTCCCGCTGTTTCCGTAGTTAAACAGTGAGTGAATCATTCAATTAAAACACAAGGACCTATAGCAAAATGGCATTTGATTGCTCTGTGTGTGTGTGTGTGTGTGTGTGTGTGTGTGTGTGTGTGTGTGTGTGTGTGTTTGTGTATGGGACAGCAAGTTAGCTCACATCACATTTCCTTATCTGATTTAAATCATCCGATTTTGAAAAAATGAGCACCAGTCACTGAGAAACAAATAAGTCTAAGAAACAGTGATACAAATTGTCTACAAGCTTTAAAAGAATGCTGCAAAGCACAAAGGCTGTGTCAGTGGCTTTCTCTTTTCATATATGTGGTGTTTGAGTGCTGTCTCCGAACCTACAGACTCAAGCTTAAACATATTCTTCACAGCTGGACGATATCTGAGTCGATGCTATTAAAGCCAGCTGCAGCCTGCGCTGATGCCAAAATAAATGCTTTATGGACCCCAGCGAGTCCTTATGAGCCATATAATTTATTATGCACCATCCCAAGGTCAAAAGCATGAAGCCAGGACTCACTCATTAAATTTTAATTTAGTGCACGGCGGCGCTAACTAAGGCGAACTCATCCATATCGTCTGATTTAACAGGGAGAGCTTCTCTCTTTCTGGAGCTGGTTTATATCAACTGTAGGAGAGAATTAGCAAATACTGGCTGTGCATGCGCTCAAATTCAAACCTTAAAACATGACTGCTTATTTAACCTTTTCTATTTTTAGTTGGCAACAGTATAAAAGGTTTATCCTCATGATATTCAAAGACTGTGAAGGCTTCCTCTGCATCACCTCATCATTCTATCCTACATCTTCTAACACTTTTAGTTAAACTGTATTAAAGGCTGGTTTTAAAATTGTTGGTTAACAGTGATTAAACACTGCAGAACACCAGGCTGATGAATAATGTCATATATTCTCCTAAAATTAATAGAGGGACATTTTTTTTATTCTACCTAGAAAAAGTTAGCAGTATAATAAAGGTGACTTAACACTTTCTCGAGCCAGCAAAGCACTAACAATATTACAGCAGTATTAAGAGGAGAAGCTGATCTAATTAACTGTGATGGAAATCAGCCTTAACCTGCCTTCTAATTATTTATTCCTGTCACAACACTGTGGCACCAGCACCACCGCAAAAGTGCAAAAATAACACAACCCTGCGACAGAAGTGTCAAAGCTCGCCGTCACCCTCCTGGTGGAAATGGTGCTTTGGTGCGTAAAAAGCATGTGTGGCATCTCAGAAACCACCTACGGTGAAGCGCCGCCGCAGATGCTGAGCAAACTGTTGTTAATGCATTTTTCCAGTCACTGCATCCCGAGTCTGTCCGTCTACATAGTCTTTATGTGTCTGCATGTCCATTATCCAAAGGAACCAAAGCTGTTGACAGTGCAGAAAACCAGCCGAGAGACAAGAAGCAGAGAAAAGTAGAAAGTGAAGTTTGAAGTTCAGGGGGTGTTTACGACTTAGTTTAAATGATAAACAGGATGAGTTTGCACTGACCTCTTCCTGCTCTTAAGTGGGGAGCAAAATATGAGCTGAATAACTGTCTGCGTGCATGGATTCAAAACACACCAGGCTTCACACACGCCAAACCATATCTTCATATTCAACAGTGTTCTGGCTCTCGCCTAATCCAGACGGACAATGTGGTGCCAATGTGGAGAATCCAATGTGTGAGTCTAAAAGTAGGTTTTAAAGAGATTTCTGTCTACCAAAAGTGCTCATGTGATGGTGTGTGTGGGCTTATGTTTGAATGATGTTCCAATGGCAGAAGAACATCCTGGTAAAATTATAATAATATACTATATTTATGCTAACTGAATAAACAGAAATCTAAGTCACAATTTTTTACCCTGTGTTAAGCACAAAAAAAGGCACTTTTAAAGCCTCCTGTGGGCTTCAGCCATCATCGATGAGTGTTTCTGGTTAGCATTCAGCTGCCAGCAGGAGCAGCAAACACACACATAGACGCTGATGATGCGTGCACTCATGCAGACTCCGTTGAATAAGCATCGATTTACATTAGTCAGGGGGGTTTGAAGAGCACGTCTCAGGCGCTGCCTTAACCAATTCACTCTTGACCAGTGGCTGCCAAGCTCATACACTCAAACACACATGCACAATTACACATGCTTGGAGCTCTAATGGCATCGATCAGAGGCAGTCGGGGGTTTTGAGACTGCATCAGGGAGGCTCCTCTACGGTCTGAATTCTTATTGGTCGTCATTTTAAAGTGGAAATGGTTCTAAATCGAACTGCTCGCTAAAATAGAACTCCAATGTGAAAAGACACTAAGGGTTGTGTATAGATCAGAAGATGCTGTGATCTGGTTTCTTTGGCTGGATTCGTTTACAAAGTGAGTGGGGCTAGGATCACCAGTTTATTTGCTTAATGAGCCTGAATACATCAGCTCAATAGGTTTGCTTGATTACAACAGACTCGTTATTGCATAAAGATCTAGTGCAAACAATATGCTACACTTTGACTTTACAAAAATGGACGCAGCGCCGTAGAAAATTTTACAAAGGGCTTTTTCCAAAATCAAAATCTGCATCTCTTCACTATAACATCAGTGCATCAGTTATCATTCACTGAAACCATGGTAACCACGCTAAGTGTAATGCTCCTCGCCAGTGCCCACCAAGCGGGAACAGCTTCCTGTTAACTCAGGACTAACACTGATGAGACTGGAAAGATTCAGAAAAAAATGACACATTTTCCAAGTTCAAATAACCTCTGCTACCGCTGTTAGCATCTGTCGCTGTCTTTACATAGTGTCTATCTGCTCCCCAGCACTTTGTAGCATCTTCCCTGCTCCCCACATGGCATTTTGCATTGCTCCTTCCTAATGGATATTGACCAAAGGACCTTAGAAGCCTGGCACACATATGCTCTTAGTGCTGTTTTTTCTTTACTTAAAGCAGAGCTTGTGAAGTGATGAAGCTTTCTAATGCAGGTTAATCTCATGGTACCATGTGATTCCACATCATATCAGTCCCAAGCCCTAATGTGGTGGGATTAAGTAATGTTTTAATATAAAAAAAGCTGACGCTGTTGGCATTCATGGCTCAAACAGCTTTAACCTTAAGTCAATAGAGCAAAATAGGAGTTAACTATGGAAAGAAGCATCTGAAAATGTAATTTCATGGGACTAAATTATTCTGATGGTGCTGTCCTACACTTCTACCACAATGTAGGAATTTTATTTATATTATAATACTGTTCTTTTAATATTGTAATAAAATAATGAGGGAAATTTTGAAAGAATGTTTTATTCTACCTTGTAGAATGTCCTCTTATTCAGGTGGATTGTTAAACCTACACTGAGGAGTCACTTTTTATGCCGATGAGACACCTGTTGAATCTGTGGCCTCATACAAATAGGGGGGCACATCATTTATGCTGAACAAATTTTCAGGAAACTGAAACTAAACCTGAGGTCGCTGTTTCGAAAGAAGTCCTGCTTTTCATTCAGCTTGTTGTTGGAACCATCTTTCCTCTTACTGACTGCTTCACTGAGAATCACAAGAGGCTGTGAAACTCTCACTCATCATTATGTTCTGTAATTAACTAGAAATTATTCTGCAGCGATATGACTTCATTTAGAAATCCATCCATGAACAACTGCCGGCATATCTGGCTCTTGTACTGACTGTCGCCTCTTCCAGTTTTTAGTATCTTCAACTAATTGTTCTGTGCTTTGTATTTGTTTACTTTGGCGTCCATCACACACGGGATAGTGCCTCTCTCATTTCTAGTAACTTGGCTAATTTTATTAGCCCCAAAGTGCCCTGACAAACGAGGGTCAAGACCAGGATGCAGATTTGTAGTCTTACTTAACTCTTTGCAACTTCCATATAACCCTCATCCACCAACAATATTTATTTAACGCTATAGAGGTAGTCTCTGTCCAATGGTTTAAAGTTCACCAAGCACACAGCAGGGGAGCGGTCAATCACCATAATCTTATTAAAATTAATACAAAAGCACAAATTGGGGAAACTAACATCACAATTAAATGTGGACAATTAAATATAAGATATCTTTTGTGCAAATCCCTGCTAGTGCATGACCTGATAGTGGATAATCACATTGATTTATTTTGTCTGACTGAGACCTGGCTTCAGGAGGAGGAGTATGTTAGCTTAAATGAATCTATTCCTCCTACCCATCTTAATAATCATATTCCTCGCGTTACTGGTTGAGGAGGGGGAGTAGAAGCAATCTATTACTCCAAGTTATTAATTAATCCTAGACCAAAACATGGTTCCAGTTCATTTGAAAGCCTGACTCATCACCCATCTGAACTGGAAGGCAGAAAAGCCACTTTTGTTTGGAGTTGCATATCGGCCCCCTGCTGGGCGAAATTCAGAGTTCTTATCTGAGTTCTATGATTTCTTATCTGACTTGGTCCTTAGAACAGACAAAGTCATTATTATTGGAGACTTTAATATATATATAGACGTTATAAATGACAGCTTTAGAAATGGCTTCATTTCATGACTTGAGTCAGTTCGTTTCCTCCAGCAGATAAACCAACCAACTCATAGCTTCAACCACACCCTAGATCGAGTTTTGACTTACGGTGTTGAGGTAGAACATGTGTGAGTGTTCCCTCAGAACGCACTCCTGTCAGATCATTCATTGATCACTTTTACATTTATGATTAAGGATTCTTCTATGCTCAGAACTCAGTCTTACTATGGCAGATGTCTTTCGGATAATGCAGTAGCTAAGTTTAAGGAAGTGATCCCTGTGCTAATCCCAGGACCACCGTGCGCTTCCCCAGTTCTGTACTTGGAGCAACCTTCACCCTTCACATTTCACCTTGTACATGCTTCCCTTAGGAAAGATGAGATGTTTCAGTCAGGCTTTAGAGCTCATCTCAGCACGGAAACAGCACTTCTTAAAGTTACTAATGATCTTCTTATAGCTTCAGATCATGAACTGGTTTCTATGCTGGTTCTGCTGGATCTCAGTGCTGCTTTTGATACAGTTGATCACAGCATCCTGTTACAGAGACTGGAACATGTGATTGGGATTAAAGGGACAGCACTAGACTGGTTTAGATCGTATCTATCTGATAGATACCAGTTTACTCATGTCTATGGCGTTCCCTCTTCATACAGTAGGGTTAGCCATGGAGTTCCTCAAGGTTCTGTACTTGGACCAATCCTTTTTACCTTGTGCATGCTTCCCTTAGGGAACAATATTCGGCAGCATGGGATACATTTTTATTGTTATGCTGATGACACTCAGCTTTATTTATCCATGAAACCAGAGGAGACAGAGAAGTTAGTGAAGCTTCAGACCTGTCTTAAAGACGTAAAGTCTTGGATGTCTTCAAATTTCCTTCTCCTTAATTCAGGAAAAACTGACGTCATGGTGATTGGTACTGAACCTCTCAGGGATAGATTAGATCACATTATCACTCTAGATGGTATCTCCCTAGCATGTGAGAAATCTTAGAGTAACTTTTAGTAACTTTTAATTTTTAAAATCCTTCTTCTGACCTACAAGGTCCTCAGAGGCCTAGCTCCATCCTACCTGGAGGAGCTAGTGACACCTTACCAGCTAGTGACACCTTACCAGCTTTCAGAATGGTTGTCTACTTGTGGTCCCCAGAATCTCTAGAGGTAGAATGGGGGCCGAGCATTTAGCTATCAGGCCCCCTGCTATGGAACCAGCTCCCTGTCCAGGCATGGGAGGCTGACTCCATCTCTACTTTTAAAATTAGGCTTAAAACCTGCCTCTTTGAAAGAGCTTATTGTCACTAATTCCATAGTCTCAGTTACTATCATAGACAGTCAAATTATCATACTTAGGAGGTCGTCTAATCATTAGATTAACATCTTAGCTATGCTGTTATAGGCCAAGGCTGCCGGGGTCCAGAAACATGATCACCTGACAGGCCTCTGTCACCCCACTGGGAAATGGTCTCCTCTCCTCTCCTCTCCTCTCTCCTCTCCTCTCCTCTCCTCTCCTCTCCTCTCCTCTCCTCTCCTACCTACTCTCTCCTCTACCTCTCCTCCGCCTTCTCCTCTCTCTACCCAGCCGGCCATCAGTAGGAGGGTCCCCCCACATGAGCCTGGTCCTGCTCAAGGTTTCTTCCTGTTAAAGGGGAGTTTTTCCTTGCCACTGTTGCTTGTTTGGGGTTAGGCCCTGGGATTCGGTAAAGTGCCTAGAAACAATTTTGATTGTAAAAGATGCTATATAAATAAAAACTGATTGATTGATTGATTTTGTGTAGTGAGTCTGTCTGATGGAAGACTCATCTTTTCATGTGCAGTTGAGATATTTGGATAAATTCCCATTTTCAATGCACAAAATGAAAGTCTCCTTCGGAAAAAGACACATAACACATTTTCTTTCTTTTATCAATTCAATGCAACCGAGCTATTGATGCAAAGTCTTTTTTTTTCTTGCATGAAAAAACCTTTCCCTTCAAAATGAGAAGCTGTTTGGGTAGAATGAAAATACATATAGAAGGCCGATTGAAGTTATTGTTAGGGTTCAATGCCATATCCTTACAAGAACAATCAACAATTAAACTTGCTATGTAGCATTAAGGGAAATCTTTTTGTGGATGGACTTTATGGCCACATGATACAGGAGGAGAAGGGATAACCATGAATGGAACCAGGGACAGGAAACACAATTCCATCCATGACCAAGCCTGAAATACAAGACTCTTCATATGCCTTAAATGTGCCTTCTGCTAAAGTCTCTTAAGAGTGTAATCACATTTTAATCATTGTTCTGCAGATTGATGGCAACCACAAAAATCTCAAGTCAACATTCGTTGAGAAATATCAACCTAAACTGACAGTAAAAAAGGAATTGAAGTCCTCAGAATGGAGTCTTGTCATGCTAATTTTGGCACTAATGTTGTGTTAGTGGTAAACAAGATGCACTACATGTACATTGAGCCTACAAGGTAACAATAGGATCCACCGCTAATAGGCACTAGCTGGTTTCTATGGCTATTCCCATACTTCTGCATTATTTCGATAGGCTGACTGAATCTCAGGAAATGGCTGCACCCAATTACAAGACATGTTTATTTTTTTCCCTGTTACAGCTCATCATGTTTAAACCTGCAGAATTTAACCATGAGCACATTCATTTATAAAGGCAATTGTTAGCTGTCAGTCTCTGGCGGGAGTTACATGGCATAAAACCAGGTCACAAGGAAGTGGCAGACCGGGATTCAAACTTCACATTAACTCCACATTTCTCCATTTAGGCTTCCTCACATTCCCTGAAACTGCTCTTATCCCCTTCAGATGTCGCTACCCTTTCATGTGATGAGACTTGTGTCGGACCAAGCAGCTAATTTGAAACTGTTGCATGTGTTTCCTTCACACCACTTTCCGAGTTTCTAACAACATCCCTAAAGCAGAGGCTGGTAAAAGTTTCAAGGCTCTGACTCTGCTGCAAGTACCAACATAAATTGCCATAGTGTGAAAGAACCACTGATTTTAAGCATTAGTGAAGGCAGCATAAACAATATAAATAAAACAGTCAAGGCAACATGTACTGTATAGGTCACTTAGATGGACCGACCTGTACACCAGTGTGTCATCCCCTGAGCTGTTGTACTGGACCTGGAACATCCTGACTCCATTTACAGGGGTCTGACTGCTCCACCTAATGAGGGCAGAGTTTCCAGTCAACTCCACCAACGACACCCTCCGGTCCGCTCCTCTGGTCTCGTTGTTTGGCAGCGCGACCTTAGAGGAGGTCAGGATGTCAGAGGGGGCAGGTTCAGAGGACGGGTCCCGGCTTCGGCTCGTGCTGTTTGCCAGATGGGGCATCGCGGTCACAACGAGCTCCACCCTTCCTGTGGATTCTCCTGCAGCGTTGGAAGCGATACAGGTGAAGTTTCCTGAATCCTTCACGGAGGTTGCATTGATCTCCAAGCTTCCGTTAGGGAAAACCAACGTTCTGAAACAAGTTGAGATAGATTAAAGAATCTTTTAAAACATACAAAAATGTCCCCATGCCTCTTGTGCTGGCTCCTGTGGGCTCACCCTCACCCATGAAGTGTAGGACCTAAGAAGTACACATCTCCACTAGTGATGGATATAAAATCCATGCCAAACATGTTGGATAAGCAGCATTTTAATCTAAATTCTAGCCCAAAACCCCAGAAAATTTGTAACATATCACTGGAATAAAAACTCACATCGGACAAATTAAGTTTAAGTACCTGGAGGTATTAGATATAAGACGGCCTTCAGGACTGATCCAGTGGACCTCAGGCTCCGGGTCACCATTTGCTTTGCACTTCAAACTGGCAGGCTGACCTTCCATGGCCACTGTGTGTGGTGACTTACGTGTCAACACAGGTGGATCACAAATAAACTCCTAAAAGATATCAAGCATGTGACATATTTCCTGTCATGTTTAAAACATTTTGACATTTTGGGATTGTATTGGATCGTTTCTTGAGTGGAATGTACAGTATGGCAAGCTGGAAATGTTACCTCTTCAGGAATTGTCCAAAAATACTTGGCACTGAGGTCTTGGGGAGAAGCGCACGTCTCCAGGTCATCTTCTCTGGTCAGTCTTCTCAACCATAGTAATTCACAGTTACAGTGAAGGGGGTTGCCACCAAAACTCAACACCAGGGAGGAAAGGGGGGAGCCTTTCGACTTAGCATAAACTGGGATTCTAAGGAACAGAGGGTCCGGAGGTATTTTCTTCAACTTGTTTGATGTCATGTCGAGCCTAAACAAAAGGGGACAATATTTTGAGTTCAACAAAAGCAAAGATCATATAAAAGAAACAGATACTGGCTAAATAGCCTTTTGTTCAATTGCTCATAAACTACTAAACATATCCTTCACCTTGCCAGCTTATGCAGGTTGGTGAAGACTCCTTGAGGAACATTTTCTATGAGGTTATGATCCATATTTAGGGTATTGACGTTGGTAAGCCTCCCAATTGTGTCCCAGGGAACCTCATCGAGGTTATTGTAGCTGAGGTCAAGATCCTCTAATGTGGACAGGAAGTCATCGAAGGCATGAGGAGAGATGGAGTGGAGCTGGTTGTTGGCAAGGATCAGGTGGCGGAGGTTAGTCAGACCTTTGAAATGGTCGTCCTGGTGGGTGTAAAAAAGAAAGCAGCTGTGAGACACATACTCATAGTAATTTGATCTTTGCTCTCTTACTCAAGCATCATTAATTAACTGTACCTATCCTTTAAGCAACAATCCAATTTCGTTAAGCATTCAGTCCACGTTTTAATCATGAATCCACGCACATCACAATCCATCAGTCTTACCTTGATCACAGTTAACCTGTTAGAATCCAGGTGAAGAGCTCTCAGTCGCCGCAGGTCACTGAAGGCTGAGGGCAGAATCTGACTGATGGTGTTTCTGGACAGCGTCAGATGCAACAGGCTGGTCATGTTGGCAAAGTCCTTTCGTCTGACAGCTGGGTGTTTGCACCAAAATACAACAAGATGTTTCATTTCAGGGCAATAAGTGAGCTAAAACATAAAAGAAGAGTGAACGATGTTCTCTGGATCTCAAACAACCACGCAGCATTTAATGACTGACAACAACATCATATTTGGCTCACAATGCTGAAAATACACTATGTAATTATTCTCCACAGTCTTTACAGTTATATTATGCCAACTATGCTCTTGGTAATTCCTGTAATAATTAACAGAAATAAACATGTCTGAAATAATAATGCCTTTGTACTAGGTATATACTGTATATATATATATATATAAAACAAACTAGAAGTACCAAAATGTACTAAACCAAACAGATGGTTTTATGTAGAATTCAGTTATGATGATGCTGTATTACCGGTGATGAAGTTCTCCTGGAGGCGGAGCTCCACGGTTCTCCGGTCAATGGCGGCGGGAACAAAGAGCAAACCCGTCTTGGAGCAAAGGATGGCGAGCGATGGAGAAAGGCTCTGGCACATACAACGTTTCGGACACGGCTGTCCCCTGCACGCTGCTGCCAGCAACAGCAGAGAGAACCACAGCCGTTCCATTATCCTCTACTGGGAACAGGACAACTGGGAGAAAAGAACAGAAATAAGCAACTGACTGACAGATGAATGAAACTGGTTTTATGAAAAATGCACAAAAGTATACTATCATGCTATTATTATTATTGTTGTTGTTATTATTATTATTATTATTATTATTAGTAGTAGTAGTAGTAGTAGTAGTAGTATTAAGCAAGATTTCCCATTTTTCAATGCAATGGCAACGATGCAGTAAAGTGGGGGGATAACCATTGATACTCTTCGATCTCTTGTCCATAATGTGAAAAACAACATTTCTGAAGACTGAAGACTCTGAAGATGAAAAATAAGATTAAAAGGTTTTCATAAATGAAGTGCTGTTGTGTCCCATCTGAAAACCCCTCAGGAGTGAGCGCTGTGTGATTCCTCAGTTGTGGGACCGGACTATGTTTTGGCATGCAGCATAAGTTGGCATTAATGAGCCCACATTAATCAAGACACGGGGGACATGAGCAGTTTAAAAAGTTTCATCAAACCTTCAGACATTAACTTCCTCTTAAATTTCAAACCACTTAAGCCCCTCTGGGGACTCCCCCTCAATCCTCAGTGTCTGCTTCAAACGCAACTTGCCAACTTGAGTTTAAGGATACAAAACGGGAAAAAATAGCATAAAATTATCTCATTTAATCGAACAAAAAAAGGCCAAAATATATAACATTAAGTGGCACTTGGTATAATATATTTGCTGCTAGGCATTAATACAGTACGCCCAAATTACAGTAATTAGATCAAATGCAAAATAAATGACTTAATCAACAAATGTCAGGACAGCCGGCAGAATGCCAGACTACATGCTTCTTTGCACTTTAATTTTATTGTTTCTTCTACCGTAAAATTAGAGTGCCAGACATCATTAATGTCAATAACATTATATAAATTGTTGACAAGGAAGACATTTAAAGTGTATTCATAGAACCAGTAGAACGAGTTGTCATATCTACATTTTTCTATCTTACATGGACATTACATTCAGTGTCAGTTGTGAAAATAGAAGATGTGAAAGTTATGTAACTGCTAAGTTAACTAAATTAGTTGAAAGTTAACTTTTTAAAAAAGTTTCTTTCTTCACAGTTGTATAAAATTGATTTTACCATTTTTAAAAAGTCACTTCCTGTCTCAGTCACATGCCTGGTCACCTGATACACACCACACCAGGATGTAGGTGTCACTTAGGGACTTGATAAATGAAATAATAGAAACATATTAAATGAAACATAAAGCCAGACAACGTCACGTTTGGGACATTGAAAGGGTTCTTATGGGTTAAAAAAACAAAAATCAACACGATCTTACATGGTGACGTCAGTATTATTCTATATTATTAGAAAGTCCAAATCAGTCATTCACTATCTGTAATAATAGAAATCCTTACCATAGAGCTGATGTAACAAGCCTTTTGTCCAATAAGCGATGCAGTAATTGAGCACTTGTAGCCTTGTGTGGCTGTATTTACAGTCAACTCATTTATAACAGCTGAGAAGGGGGCGCCCAGTAATTGTCCAGACTGACGGACATGTTAAAAACCACGGTTACATCACTCCAACATGAGCCTATAATGGCAGCAGAGGCAGGGCTCCTTAAATAAAATATGAGGGTCTATCACAGGCAGCACATTTACTGGAGAAATACAATACTGGAAGACAAGGACGAGGTGAACTGGTCAATTGATCTCTAAGCCTGTAAAATGCATCACAAGCTAATTTGCTCTGTACTTATGCTTTTATTCCATTGTAAAAAAGCAATTTAGGATATTAAATGCTGATACTGTGAGTATCTCCATCCAGATACATAATGCTTATTGTAGAAATGCAAAAAATAAATAATAACTGATCCAGTGATGACATTCATTTCTGAACTGGTTGAAATGGTAAAAAAAATAAAAAAAAACTTAGAAAAAGAGCAGATTAGCAGTGATTAAATGGCTGTCAAATGTAATGATGCTGAATTTGTGGGGGGATATTAGACAACTCAGTGAAAGTAAGGAGACGTTATCCTCTAACCAGACATCCAGTAGTTCCACTGGTGTGCTGTGCTTGTCCTCTGATGAACAGCCCTGTTTTTGCCCACCCAGTTGGACTACAAGGCAAATCAATAGGATTGAGCGGATATCCGAGCAAAAGCCTGAGCACAGCACCGCTCAGCCGTTTAAACAGCCTCTTGACTCTAAACAGAGTCCCCACGTTTTCTCTTCCACCATCAAACTACGATCAGAAAATACTCTCCCAATTTATTGCTCTTAAATTTCTCATTTATTACTGCATCATCATACTTATATAGTGGGTTAATGCATATTTGCTGAACATCTCTCTAACAATATTAGATAAAATATTTGATTTACTCTTCACCGCTTAGGTGAGGACAATCCTCAGGCTTCTTCATTTTTTCACCCACCCCCATTTTTATGGTTTCAGCAGCGCAAAGATTGTAATATGTATTATCATTTGATAGTGCAGAAGCAGTGAATTTGGATTCATGTATTCACCACTATCGCTCTTGCTCAGCATGACAGCATGATATGATAATTAGCTATTTTCAAACATTCAGACCCACATGCCTTGCTTAATTCCCTCCACTGTTATTCAATTATGAGCATATGGTTGTTTTGTGTGTAATTCAGTTTGAATGCTAGTGATCAGTCACCCACCATTACTCAGCACTCTGCTTGTTCAGCTACGGAGGGTTAATAACTCAAGAGAAAACAAATCCAATCACCCCCCCCCCCCCATCTTCACCAGTGGGAGTCGGCCACAGCAGTGAGATGACTGACAGGCTAATCATGCGCAAATGCTAAAGGTAGAGACGCAACATAAACGAAACGACGTGAAGCGCCACTCTCACAGGAGGTGCCCTCTGTCCTGCTACATCAGGGCAGAAAACCCGGAAACACCTGATTAGACGTGGACAACCGCCATGGTCACACAGTTTTCATTTTTTCCAAATTCATATGATCATTCATTTCAGCAGCTGAGCTAAACAGCAACGGACGCAATACTGATGTCAGTATTGATGTCGGCCCAAATTTGCACCATGCTGGACCTGTGTTCTGCGACTCCAGCGACCATAGTTAAGTGCATTCTGGGGGCCAGAGCAGGTGACATAGAAGCCAATTTAAAGCTGCTGGCGAGACGTAAACATAAATTTGGTAAAGTTATTATTCACGTCGGTGCAAACGACACCCGGCTTCATCAGTCAGAGGTCACCAAAATTAATATAGAGTCGGTGTGCAGCTACGCAAAAACGATGTCGGACTCCGTAACATTCTCTGGTCCTCTCCCCAATCTGGCCAGCGATGAGATGTTTAGCCGCATGTCATCGCTTCGTCGCTGGTTGTCACGGTGGTGCCCCGAAAACCAGGTGGCCTTTAGAGACAATTGGAGCACTTTTTGGGGAAAACCTGGTCTGATTAGGAGAGACGGTGTCCATCCCACACAGGATGGTGCCTCTCTCATTTCTAGTAATTTGGCTAATTTTATTAGACCCAAAGTGACCTGACAAACCAGGTTCCAGACCAGGATGCAGAGTTGTAGTCTTACACACCTCTCTGCTGCTTCCATAGAACCCTCATCCACCAACAATAAAATATTTAACACTATAACGGTAGTCTCTGTTCCACGGTTAAAATTTCACCTAGCACAGAGCAGGGGAGCGGTCAATCACCATAATCTTATTAAAATTAATACCAAAGCACAACTTGGAGAAACTAACATCACAATTAAATGTGGACTATTAAATATTAGATCTCTTTTGTATGAATCCCTCTTAGTGCACGACCTAATAGCAGATCATCACATTGATTTATTCTGTCTTACTGAGACCTGGCTTCACGAGGAGGAGTATGTTAGCTTAAATGAATCTACTCCTCCTACCCATCTGCATTATCATATTCCTCGTGTTACTGGTCGAGGAGGGGGAGTGGCAGCAAACTATCACTCCAAGTTATTAATTAATCCTAGACCAAAACATGGTTCCAGTTCATTTGAAAGCCTGACTCTTGGCATCACCCATCTGAACTAGAAGGCAGAAACACCACTTTTGTTTGTAGTTGTACATCGGCCCCCTGCTGGGCCACATTCAGAGTTCCTATCTGAGTTCTCTGATTTCTTATCTGACTTGGTCCTTAGAACGGACAAAGTCATTATCATTGGATACTTTAATACCCATGTAGATGTTGTAAATGACAGCTTTAGAAATGGCTTCATTTCATTACTTGAGTCAGTTGATTTTTTCCAGCAGATAAACCAACCAACTCATAGCTTCAACCACACCCTAGATCGAGTTCTGACTTATGGTGTTGAGGTAGAACATGTGTCAGTGTTCCCTCAGAACCCCCTCCTGTCAGATCATTCTTTGATCACTTTTACATTTGTGATTAAGGATTCTTCTATGCTCAGAACTCAGTCTTACTATAGCAGATGTCTTTCAGATAATGCTGTAGCTAAGTTTAAGGAAGCGATCCCAGCGTTGATCCCAGGACCACCGTGCGTTTTTCCAGGGATCAATCATTATAATCTTAGCCCTGCTGAGGTTGACTCTATTGCTGAAGGTGCAGCAACCTCACTGAGAATCACGCTTGATTCTGTTGCCCCCCTGAAAAAGAAAATAGTAAATCAGAGGAGGTGTGCCCCCTGGTATAATTCACACATTAGGACCCTCAAGCAGAAAGTGCGAAGACGAGAAAGGAAGTGGCATTCTTGTAAAATAGACAGCTACCATTTAGCCTGGAAAGACTGTCTGGTAGTTTACGAAAAGGCCCTCTGGCTAAGGCTAGAACAGCTTATTTTTCTTCTTTAATTGAGGAAAATAAGAACAACCCCAGATTTATTTTCAGCACGGCAGCCAAATTAACCAAGAGTCAGTGTTTTAGATCCACGTATCCCTTCTTCCCTTAGTGGTGAAGACTCCATGAGCTTCTTCACTGATAAAGTTCTAGCTATCAGAGAAAAAGCCAACCAGGCCATCCCAACAACTGGACCATCACCAGATGTGCTGACTGTGGGAACATACAGGGTCTCCAACGAGCCCTTAAACTCCTTCAGCCCTATATATTTTTCTGAGGCGTGATCGCTAATTCAGAAATCCAAGACCACAATGTGTCTTTTCGATCCCATCCTAACACACCTGTTGAAGGATGTTTTACCATTGATAGGCAGTTCTATCCTGGACCAGATCAATGGTTCTTTAGTGACAGGTTATGTCCTACAAGGTGGCAGTGATTAAGCCGTTGCTTAAAAAAACATCAATGGATCCTGATGTATTAGCAAATTATAGGCCAATATCTAACCTTCCTTTTATCTCTAAAGTTCTTGAGAAGGTGGTGGTGACTCAGTTACTGGAGCACCTGCAAAGGAACAGCCTGTTTGAGATGTTTCAGTCAGGCTTTAGAGCTCATCACAGCACAGAAACAGCACTTCTTAAAGTTACTAATGATCTTCTTACAGCTTCAGATCATGGACTGGTTTCTATGCTGGTTCTGCTGGACCTCAGTGCTGCTTTTGATGCAGTTGATCACAGCATCCTGTTACAGAGACTGGAACATATGATTGGGATTAAAGGGACAGCACTAATCTGGTTTAGATCGTATCTATCTGATAGATACTCATGTCTATGGCGTTCCCTTTTCATACAGTAGGGTTAGCCATGGAGTTCCTCAAGGTTCTGTACTTGGCCCAATCCTTTTTACCTTGTACATGCTTCCCTTAGGGAACATTATTCGGCAGCATGGGATAAATTTTCATTGTTAGGCTGATGACACTCAGCTTTATTTATCCATGAAACCAGAGGAGACAGAGAAGTTAGTGAAGCTTCAGACCTGTCTTAAAGACATAAAGTCCTGGATATCTTCAAATTTCCTCCTCCTTAACTCAGGAAAAACTGAGGTCATGGTGTTTGGTCCTGAACTTCTCAGGAAAAGATTAGATCACATGATCACTCTAGATGGTATCTCATTAACTTTTAGTATCTCTGTGAGGAATCTTGGAGTAACTTTTGATCAAAATCTCTCCTTCAACTCACACATTAAATTAGTCTCTACAAGTGCCTTTTTTAACCTGAGGAACATCACAAGGATCAGGAAACTACTGACGCGGCATGATGCTGAAAAGTTAATTCATGCATTTGTTACTTCCAGTCCAGGCTGGACTATTGTAATTCTTTATTATCAGGGTGTCCAAACAACTCTTTAAGAAGCCTCCAGGTGATCCAAAATGCTGCAGCCAGAGTTCTGACAGGTATTGACAAAAGATATCATATAACTCCTGTACTGACGTCTCTTCATTTGCTGCCCGTTAAATTTAGAATAATTTTAAAACCCTTCTTTTGACTTACAAGGTCTTCAGAGGCCTAGCTCCATCCTACCTAGAGGAGCTAGTGACACCTTACCAGCCCAATAGACCACTCCGCTCTCAGAATGCTGGTCTACTTGTGGTCCCCAGAGTTTCTAGGGGTAGAATGGGGGGCCGAGCATTTAGCTATCAGGCACCCCTGCTATGGAACCAGCTCCCTGTCCAGGTACGGGAGGTTGACTCCATCGCTACGTTTAAGATTAGGCTTAAAACCTACCTCTTTGAAAAAGCTTATTGTTACTAATTCTGTAGTTCCAGTTATTATCATAGACAGACAAATTATCATACTTAGGGGGTCGTCTAATCATTAGGTTATGCTGTTATAGGTCAAGGCTGCCGGGGTCCAGAAACATGATCACCTGACAGGCCTCTGTCACCCCACTGGGTCATGGTTTCCTCTCCTTTCCCCTCCTCTCCTCTCCTCTCCTCTCCTCTCCTCTCCTCTCCTCTCCTCTCCTCTCCTCCTCATCAAGTAGACTAGTAATGCTATTTCCTGTGTAGTTTTTCTGCCCCCCCCCTTTTGCATTTATTTACATGTATCGCCGCCTTCAGGGCTGTATACTGACCTCCGACCCCGCTGACCCACTCAACCAGCAGCTTATTCAATTCAATTTAATTTAATATAATGTATTTTTGTATGCATATCTATGCTCTATGCCTCTGTTCTCCTCTCCTCTCCTCTCCTCTCCTCTCCTCTCCTCTCCTCTCCTCTCCCCTCCCCTACTCTCCTCTCCTCTCCTCTCCTCCTCCTCTCCTCTCCTCTCCTCTCCTCACCTCTCCTCTCCTCTCCTCTCCTCTCCTCTCCTCTCTCCTCTCCTCTCCTCTCCTCTCCTCTCCTCTCCTCTCCTCTCCTCTCCTCTCCTCTCCTCTCCTCTCCTACCTATTCTATCCTCTACCTGTCCTGACTCTCACCACCCACTGGAACACAAGTTGGGAGTGATCAAAACCCCCCACTCCGGGCCAAAGAAATACCCACCACATCCCAAGGGAGGAAGAAGGAACAGGACCACATTAGGACAGCTCTCAAAACATCTGGTTACCCAGACTGGGCCTTCACCAAGACCTCAAAAAAATGATACCCTAGCAAAGAAGAGGAGCGAAACAAAAGCCACAGTGTTTCGATCCCCTATCTGTTCGGGGTCTTTGAGAAGTTTAGGAGGATCCTCCAAAAACATGACATATTGGTTCAGTTTAACCCAAGCAACACTCTCAAACAGAGGCTGGTACACCGAAGGACAAGACAGTGAGACAAAAACAATGTAATGTCGTTTATGCTGTACAGTGCCAGGAGGAATGCAAGGACCTGTACATTGGTGAAACCAAACAACCTCTCCACAGAAGAATGGCACAACACAGGCATGCCACCTCTTTAGGTCAAGACAGTCCACTTACACTTAAAGGAGAGCGGACACTCCTTCGAGGACAGCCAAGTACGGGTACTGGCCAGAGAAGACCACTGGTTTGACAGGGTTGTCAAGGAAGCCATCCATGTCAAATTGGAAAATCCATCCTTAAATAGAGGTGGTGGGCTAACCACCTCTGTACACCACATACAATGCAGTCCTCCACTCCTTGCAACAACAAACCAAACGTTCACATCATTTCAGGAGACGTGTTGACTCATCATCATGTGAGCCAACAGACAAAGGAGAGACACACCAACTGTTAGGTGAAGGACCCTACCAACGACCCTGCCAAGGACTCTCAGGTGACCACCCAAATCATTAGCATGCTTATGGTCCACAAGGGCTATATTTTCAAGCTCTGTCCCCAGCGAGATCAGAACTGAAGAAGCCTTCTGGATAGAAGGCAAAATGTCTTCAAAGAGAAGAAATACAGTCCAGTTGACAAAGAAAACTACCTTGGATAACTATGATCTGAATGATTGACAATCTACACAGACATCTTTCATCATCAACCTTTACCAAGTTTACCTGCAGCCATTCCACCAAGTCTGACCTTTATGAGGGATCTCTCCGGTATTTAAAAAATAAATTCATGGACTATAACAGCATACTATTGTGTGATCAGATGGAAACAAAGTGACTTGTTGGTGATTCATTTAGCAAAATGCACCTACACAAACACAGGATCTTTAAAATGTCAACACCACAGTGGGATTTTTCTATTAGTCCTGATTTGTTGCAAAAACTTGAACCCTATAAGTGGTGCAGCCAAGCAGTTTAATCATTGTTTAGTGACCTTCTGGTGGTGAAATATGCATTTACAGGGGCTTTATGTGCTTGAAATATGTATTTTATTCAGTCTCATTTGTCATATGTGGTAGAATCAAACACAGCTGGCAGAGTGGTGGCTCCGGGGAAAGCGAGCAAAATACTGAGCACCAACTATACTCCCAAGGGGAAGAGTCTCAGTCTTTATTTTTAATATTAAAGAGGTTATTCCACCATCAAGGTTATTGTACATTTGTAATGTAAACTAGCTGATAGGTCACTAAAAAACACCATCTAAACACTCTGTTTACCAGATTATTTGTCTTTCAGATGGCAGTTGCTCACCAACAAGATTTGGGCTGAAACTAAACCAGTGGTACAACATTTAAACAGAGCACCACATCCACCCGCATGCATGCCTGTGTGTCACCCTCGTGCATACTTATGTGTATCTGTGTCCCTCATTTGTACGTCAGACCAGCTTTCCTGGAGCACTGCACACCTCAAAATGGAGATGGATCGCCCTGTCAGCTTGTCACAGAAGCATTATGATGCCTGTGTGTAATTTACTGCATCTATAAGAACACAGTGACTTAAAGTGCTCTGAAAATGCTGCTGTCTATTAAAGCTTCCTTCTGTAGCTGTTTTTTTTCCTGCGTTCATGTATATGCATGTGTGCATTTTCCATCTTTCTACAGTAACAACTTGACACTGTATTTTAGTGCCCGCGCATGCATGGATGTCAGGTCTATGCGTGTGCATGTTCAGGCGTATATGAGGAGCAGCACAGACTACAAAGCTGTACTGCTGTTTAATCTCCAGCAAATAATTGAATCATTATAAAACAAATGCTGGCACATTGAAAAGAGATCAAAAAAACAAATAAAAGCAAAGTGCTCAGAGCTTGGCTATCTGTTACAGCAAGGTATGGCCATCTTTAGACCAGAAAAAATCCCAAAACAATATTAATAAATACTTATTAAAATGAAATGTGGCCCTGTAGCTTAGCAACAGATAGCCAATGATGGTAGGAGTGAGGCAGTGGGAAGAGTGTTGGTTTGTGTGTGTGATGGGGGGGTGTGTGTAGCTGCAGCGCGTGTGTATTGGAGCTGTGAGAGGGAGCAAGAATGGGCTACAGATCTCACAAGTAATGAATCTGGAGTGTTGCCGTCAGAGGGGGTGAGTGTGGGGGAGAAAAAAACTTCCTCTTGGTGTTGCATAAAGGGTGCAGCAGCAGGGCGGTGGTCTGCACTAGTTTATAAATAATTCAAAGTAATCTGGTATTAGTATTAAAAGCAACATGAGCTGATTTCATTCACGAGTGCTCAGAGGGGGAATTTAAGCAAACACTAATTACAACTGAATTTTAATGCAATAAAAACAGACATTAGTCTGATATAAGGAAAGCCTGAAGTGCATCAAGAAGTCAGTGGAGTCTCTCATAATGTGGCTGAAGTGTTGAATAAAGCAATGGAACAACCTACATTTTAAATGTGGAGGCAAACAGTAGAATCATGAATTTAAATCTGTTTCATTGAAGCAGCCTACAGTGTTTAAGAGTTCAACCACTTCACTACGACTGACTAATTTATTCAGCTGCGTGAAGTGAAAGAGTGAGCATGTTAAAAAAAACAAGCGCGTAACTTTTTAAACAGCAGCAAAAGTGGACGTGGCTGCACCAAAGACGCAGCTCTGGGAGCAGTTGGGGTTTAGCTCCTCACGCTCAAGCTCACATCCAATGGACCACAAATAGAGCAAAAATCCAAATTTTAGCTGCACTTTTGATCATGTGGCTTCAGAATCATTATGGGTTTAGCATCATAGGCAGCCTCCTAGCCTGAGGAAATGCAGCTAATGATGCCAACATCAGCAGCTGGCTCTTCAGATGCAACTTGTTCCACCCAAATGTTGTTTAGTTTAGTTCAGCACAGGTGATTTTGGGATGGAAAGCTGTGACCTCTTTGGAGTTCCACTGTAAAGTGTTTATGCCTTATTATGGTGGCTGCATCAGCTGCATCATGGTGCATGAGACAGTCTGGCTCACCGAGAATTTTAAAGATAAAAGAACGTCAATTATGAAGGCAAAAGTTCCTCAGTTGATCTCACACAGCCATAACGGCTCGAAGACACCGGTTACAAAGCTTCCTAATTACTAGCAGCTCCGCACCTGTGCAAAGTAAATTGCAGATCATGTTTAACGCTGGCTGCTCGCCGAAGGACTTTCAAAGGTATTGATATTATATCAATTATAGTCAGTCATGTTAGCAGTTCCTAAAGGAGCAGTACATATATGTTGATGGGGAAGAGGTTATCACATCCACTGCAGAACTGTAGCACTCTTTACAAATGGGCAGAAAGAAGAAAGCACAAGGTTGCATCACTCTCTGACGCTAGACTATCACCCCCTCATCGTCCCCATTAAAGGCTGTGGTGCCAGCAAAGAACTCCTCATTTAAAGACAGAATCAAATCTGAGTATCTGAAGGCTCCAGGGCTGCTGCTCTTGGGCTGATCCTGCCAGAGAGGAGCCACTGGGAGCAGTGGGGGTCAGTCATATTATGGATGCGCTGTTTGGCTTTGAAATCAATGCTGAAAATGTGCCAGCAGCCCCTGTGGAAGAGACATAGTGCATATTTTTTAAGACGGCCCTTCTTGCCACAGCATTGTACCATTATTGGATTAAGGCATTAATAGGTTTAATCTATTTCATTTTTTTAAAGGATCAAATCTGACTTGCTAGGTCACCTCACCCTGATTTACAGTATTGTTTTTAATCTTATCAGTCCCTCAGCAGCACTAGCAGGTTTCACATTAGTATCGTCGCATATTCCAGTGCAGCTTCTGCAATGCAGATTAGTCCAAGGTCCTCTGTGCTTGACAACCTCGCAATAATGGCGGCCTTGATTTCAGCGAGATTTCTGAAAGGTGCTGATTTGCTGTGGAGGACAGAATATGGATTTAACTTTTTCTCCTGTACAGTATAATTACTTGATAATCACTGTTGAGTTCCTTTGAATCAGCGCTGAGCCCTCAGCCATGAACCTTTACCGTCTATTCTTCTGATTTGCAGAAACGTTTAAACAAGCTTTTATCTCGTTGACACCCGAGACGTCCACTAGGTGTCCACCAGACGTCCAGACTTAGTTTGTCTTGATTCGCTCGGTCCAGAACCCGTTTTGAACGCCTGCTTGGCCCCTCCTGGATGTAGAAATGGAATCAGGATTTGACCATCTTGGTTGGTGTCTGTTGTCATCTGATGTATAATTGAGATATTTTAACATTGTGGCATGAAACATAGTGTTAAAGCCTCACAAAATTAGGTGGTCCAGAGTAAACATTATAAATGGGAGAAAAAGTCTCAGAGAAACAAAAAAGGCTTTTCTAAAAATGTAAACAAAACCCATCACAAATAGACAATGAACCCAAATGCTGGAAAAAAGATTCAGTTCATTTAAATATACAGTAATGACAACAAAGTTGTTTAAAAAGCTCTTCACTACCCTCAACTGCTTCCCTTCACTTTAAAGCTGATTTTAATGCTCATTTCTGCCTTTAAGGTCTGTCAGGAAAGTTCATTATGGTACCTTTTTTAAACAGAAAGGTAATTTCTGTCATATTTTTCAGAAAGTCTTTTCAGCGATCAAAGCACAGAAGGGAAACCCACTTGCTAATGGCCCTTGTGTTCACTCCTTCACCTCCGCTTACTCTTCCTCACCGCCTACAATCTGTTGTCTTGGTTTTTAACGCTCCTTTTGTGTCCCTGTCACGTTTGTTTCCTTGCTGCTCTCTGTTCGTTCTCTCCTTGCCCACTCAGGATCTTCTGCCTATTCGCCTTCGCTCTGTTGGCGCATCAGATAATGAGGTGGCTGCGGCGGCTTGAGTAGCACTTTAATGCTTTTTGCATGGTGCAGTAACACTAACCGCAGTTTCCGCTTTGCTGTAATGCTAACCCCGCACAAGCACACTTAGATGCACAGCTGCCCCGTGCGTGTCCTTGGTGTCCTCTTATCCTGTTAGTAAACCAACGCAATCTATCACTCTTTCTCTCGCCTTTCGCTTGTCTAATTGGAGTCTCTGCTGCTCTTAAATCTACAGTATTTTGTCACCATCACTCCTCCAGTCTTCACAACGGATGCATCTTCCTCACGGTTTTATTAGCCTGTTCGGAGCAGCATGATTACAGAGCTTAGCGACAACCTCACGTCCTTTTATTTATTTATGTATCTCTCTTCACTGCATCATATATCATGTACAGCTCTGTTTGATTAAGCTCTTTTTTTCTGTTCCTGTGACCGACCGTGAAATATGTTTTTTATGCACAGTTGAAAACTCAATGTCATATAACTTACAAGCCTCTGATTGTCCAGCATAAAGTAACACAGCGGCACATGTGATAATTGTAGAGTCTCGTGAAGGTGAAGTACATTAATGTAAAGCTTTCTTCCCTCAGACACACTAGCACACTTTTCCTACACGGTGGGATGATTCCAGACCCCCGGTGCTGCAGCAATGACCCTTTCTTTTAATCATGATACATTCTCATTTTTGCTGCCTCTCCTTAATGATTTCCCTCTGTCCTTTTTACCTTCCCTTCCTTCCTGTAACATCTGTGTTTTCAGTGTTTGATGCACGTTTAGTTGCAAATTTGCAGCCGTGCCGTTTGTAGTGAATAAAAAATAGGCACACAGGGAAGTTGGACTGATGCTGCAGGAATAAGACAAGGACTGGGGAGTGCTGACAAGTGGGCAGCAAAGTCAGACGCGGTGGGAAAGTAATGAAGGAAACGTGCATGAAGGAGGTTGGACGGACACGTGTGCTACTTGGTAGTCATCACAGAGAAGCTCTCTCCATTCAGGATTCAACATGCAGCTGTCGCTTCAGGGGAGCAATCACACACACGAGCGCAGTCACATATACAAATGTGCACGCGCATGTGTGTGCGCGCGTACACACACACACACACACACACACACACACACTTATGCATATGCTCTGGGCTGTGCTTTGAACTGATCCCCACCACTGGAAAGGCACACAGAAGGTTGACTGGTAATAATATTATCCTATGGCCTTCATATGGTAATATGAAGCTGAGATGCTATGGTGAAAATGAGAATTTTATACCTTTCAGAGGCAGCTTAGGGAATTACATGGCTGTCATGCATCTCAGCTTCAATAGACTATTCAGATGCTCTGTTTATTCAACATTCCTGGGTGGGAAATCTATTAAGTTAATCACCTTCACCTCGATGCGTCCGGGTCTGTTTGTTTAACGTAAAGGAGGCGAAATGAGGGTGACAATTGGAGACGCTGTCAGATGAAGGCCGTCAGACGGGCCGTCACATGTCTGGATGTGTCTGATATGTAACGTAGACACGGCAAACAGAGACAGTTCCTAGCGTGTAACATAACGTATAAGGATGCTGTGAGGATCCTGAATGAGAGAAAACTCTATTCTGCTTTAAAAAATATATGGAAAATCAACATTCTGAGCAAGGTTTGATCCTGATATTTCCACCCAGTGCAGGTTCATTTGTCCTTCCAGGATATTGTGTTGAATGGCCATGATTGTGCATAGCATGTGAAAAACTCTTTACATTACAAACATTTCAACCCATATGAAAATGGGGCCGGTCCAAAGTTGATACATATAAAACCTCCAAGAATGAGGAAACCTCCCACCCATAAATACAAATCTGACTTTCATACTGATGCCTATTCATCAGCAACAATTTAAAATGATGATTTAGTCCTCGCGTCAGACTTTTGCTTCAAATCAAGAAAACAGATTTGCTTCTATCTGTGTCCCAGTTAAGAATTGATCGATCAATTGTATCTGTATCCGTATTTTTACTATTCATACTTCACATAAATGCCAATAATGACAATAAAGGCCAAATATGGTGGACCACTGATGCCACCATACAGCTTTTAATTTGATGTCTACAGGCCTACAGACCTGAGAAACAGAGACAGAAAGACTGAGAACCCCAGCCTCTGACCCTGAACTAAACCCAATTCTAACATCAACCTTAAAACCAGGTCTTAACCATCAAACAGCTCTTTGAAGTTAACCAATTAATAAACCAAGAATCACAGTGTTTTATATCCACGTATCCCTTCCTCACTTAGTGGTGAAGACTTCATGAGCTTCTTCACTGATAAAGTTCTAGCTATCACAGAAAAAGCTAGCCAGGCCATCCCAACAACTGGAACACCACCAGATGTGCTGACTGTGGGAAGTGAAGCTTCAGACCCTTCTTGAAGACGTAAAGTCTTGGATGTCTTCAAATTTCCTCCTCCTTAACTCAGGAAAAACTGAGGTCATGGTGTTTGGTCGTGAACCTCTCAGGGATAGATTAGATCACATGATCACTTTAGATGGTATCTCATTAACATCTAGTCTCTCTGTGCGGAATCTTGGAGTAACTTTTGATCAAAATCTCTCCTTCAACTCACACATTAAAACAGTCTCTAGAAGTGCCTTTTTCCACCGTTGGAACATCACAAAGATCAGGAAACTACTGACGTGGCACGATGCTGAAAAGTTAGTCTATGCATTTGTTACTTCCAGGCTGGACTATTGTAATTCTTTATTATCAGGGTGTCCAAACACCTCTTTAAGAAGCCTGGACCTGAGGTGCTTATTACGTCGATCACGATCTACCGGTCAATCGTGGAGGTAGTACTGGTCGATCGCGGCGTGACAAAAAATATCAGCCTATCATTCATCCCGTCACTTGATTGATATACAGGGCAACCAGTTAGATGACAACTGAATTTTGACCTTTAGGTCAGCGCTCATGCGCAAACAACGGCGCTAAGCTATTCAGCGATTTACCTCTGATTTTAAGCCATCACTAAAGCTTATGGTCATCGAAACATATCACTTTCATACAGAATGGGAGGTGGACTTTTTTTTCACGATGTCATTTTCGAAGTGCGTTTGCCTCATCTGCCTGTCTAATGAAGATTATTAAGTCCAAAAACCGTTCCACCATGACTGATGAAGATTTGGAAGTGTGCTTGAGGCTGGCTGTCAGCAGTCACTGTCCGGACTATGCATCCCTGGTTGATTCAATTACAAAAAATGTCAATAGTTAATTATTATGTGTGTTTTGCAATATTGGCTCATTCGGTTATGCAAGGTACATCAACATACATTGTAGATACAAATAATCCTCAATACATTTGAAAATAATTAGATGTTTTGCATTTTTGTGGTGGGTAGATCATTTTGACTTGGTCATTTTGTAAGTAGCTCGCATGCTGAAAAAACGTGAGCACCCCTGATCTACAGGTATCGTCGCCTTCAGAGCTGTATACTGACCTCTGACCCCGCTGACTCCCCTCTCTACCCAGCTGGCAATCAGCAGGAGGGTCCCCCAACATGAGCCTGGTCCTGCTCAAAGTTTCTTCCTGTTAAAGACAAGTTTTTCCTTGCCACTGTTGCTTGTTTGGGGTCAGGCCCTGGGATTCTGTAAAGCGCCTCGAAACAATTTTGATTGTAAAAGACGCTATATAAATAAAGATTGATTGATTGATTGATTAATTGATTGAATGATTGATTGTTGTTGAAGTTGTGGGGACCAGCCAAAATGTCCTCACTTTGATAGTAGAATGCAGATTTGTTACTCAGTATGTAGCAAGTACCAGAACACACTCACACTAATGTGTGACTAAGTGCACTTGCATGTAATCAGTGTTGCAGGTAGTTTGCTTAATAAATGCATCAGTAACTGGGGCGATGCCCCCTCACCTTCACACAGATCTGTGGAACTGATCAAGTGTTAAGAGATAAAGCACACTGATAATGTGCTGCAATATGTGTCGCTCATTGGGGCCCAGCTCTGCAACGCTTGATCAGACCTCCTGGGTTTGTTTTAGTGACCTGCTGAGTCCTTCAGAGTCCTTCGGAGTCAAATGAACAACCAAGAAAACTGCAGAATGTACAACAAATGAAGGGCAAATGAAATAAAGACTTATTATTTAGTAATTAGAGTGAATTGTTAACTGCCTGCAGAAAGTACACTGAACTCCAAGGCTCTGTCTCTCTGGATCACCTGAATGTTTTACTAAGCTCAGAGCACATGTGTGCCACTGCTACTATATGTCTAATTAATCTCCCTTTCCCACTATGACCTGCTCTATTTAACATTTCTGTCTTATTGTAATCTTCTGAGTTTTTGAAACATTTTCAATTGTAAATGTCTCGACTTTGACTGAGAAGAAAGAGCCTCGCATGCAACAGTGTGACTGGTAGTTGTGAATTTTACATATATATTGTTAAGGGTTAAAGGAACACATTTATGCATGAGCACACGCTTACGTTTAGCTATTGTGCTACAGTTCACTCAAGTTGAAGATACATGGTGGACAGACGTGGGTTGTAAATCCAGAGGTGACCTGAGAACACGCATCACAAGACCTGAGGAAAAAAGCAGAAAAACAAAAAGGTGATTGAAAAATCCCGTTTCATCAGTTGTGTAATTCCAATTACTGAATTTATAAGATAATAGGGAGATCCCCTTGCTGTGATAATGGAATAACCCTAACCCTAGCATGCTAAGGTGTCTGGTTTGAGCCATCACACAGAGAGATGTTTCAATTGCCAGAAATAATAAACAAACTCTTTGTCAAATATAATCTGAATAACTTCCGATACTGAACAAAATTCCAACAACGTGAAGCAGAATCAGTCTAAGAAACCCTCATATTCAAACTGACATAAAACTCCTTCTGCAGCCTCGGCAGCACTTTTATGAAGTATTTTATTTTATTAACTACACACAACAGCTTCTCAGTTCATCCTCTTTCTAGTCGACCAGGAGAGACCATAAAGCAGGACAATTAAAAGGCTGTAAAGGTGGATGTAGCAACATGGCGTAGCTCATATAATACAGTACACGCGGTTACACAAGCCTGAGGCGTCTTTTACTACATATAAACCATCAAACTTGCCTGAATGACTGTATTTTCCACCCAAAAATATTGTTACATTTGGGAATCATGCTGTTTCAACAGAACTTTCAGTGAATCTTGTCAAAATGGGTTTGACCTTTGCCCTTTTTGAAAGAACATGGCAACACTTGATTCTCTGTGACATTTGTGGGAAGTTTTGTCCCAACGAATGTGTGAAATAAGAGATGAGGTATGAATAAAGCTGTTCCCAACATGACCTTTAACAGGACCATTGAAATCAAGTCAAAGAGGATGTTTGTCTCCAAAAGTTCCTCTCAGGAATTCTCATGAATGTGCATCTTAGCTACTGGCACCAATATGAAAAACATCTATATTTATTTACATATCAGCGTGTTTCAGTTAATAATCAGCATTCTTTTATGTTTTGCAGGTGTTCTGTCCTGCTGTTTTGGGCTGCTGATTACTGACAGAGAAAATGTCGGCGGACTCAGGTGGGTTCTCGGGGCTGTGATGCTTCAAAGCACAACAGATGATGGTTGATGCTATTCTGAGTTAAAATGAAAACAACTCTTATTTGAGCCATTTTAATTTCAGACCGTTTCTCAACCTTGAAATGTTAGAATTACCATCAGTTTATCACCTAATTATGAAACTATCCACTCTGCAATCATAACAACACACACACACACACACACACACACACACACACACGCACGCACACACACACACACACACACAAACACAGGATTGAGTGGCTTATCCTGATTTCATGTTAAGAAATCTGACCAACTTTATTTATAGCTGGTTGATCTGAATCTTTCGTGTTTCTATTGACCAACAACAACTAAAAAACAAACCTGACCAGAGATTTAAACACACCTGTTTAACCTCATTAATATTCACCTTTTCAGCAGGTTAAATAGTCCAATTTGAGAACAAAGTCAATCAACCAAACCTTCACTTTGCAGTTTTATTGTTTTCCTTTTTGACCTTCTGTACATATTTGAGTGCATGCGTGGACAGAGCCATGCATGAGGGTGCTCGGTGACCCGATCACAGCGCAACATTTGATCTCCAGCTCTGTTGTTGTTACTGGCTGCATCCTCCATACGTGCCTGGTGTGCTGAGGAACAGGGACATAAACCTTTCTATACTGTCGGAGATGAACAAAAACCAGTCAGAGACACAAATCCTGCAGATGAAGCTCTGGTTGACTGGCACACAACCATCACTCAGATTATAAAAGATCGCTTTGAGGTGGTAATTCACTTTGTTTCTGAATAATTAAAGAAATGCTTCCATTTAGATGCATTTTGGATCCAAGCACAGATATGGAGGCACTGTCACCATGGTCACCTCCAGGGTCACGTGGCCGATGGAGGCATCCAGGAGTCTTCTAATATGGCCTGCCCGTGTACTGGGGCAGTGTTACAACCTCACAACACTGTGATGCTTGTGCACCAAATCTTGTGGGAAGCTAAGAAATGGTATTCAAATCGAAGTGTTTTCTCTCACAGGCGGCAGATACAGATAATAAACAGACGTGTTACAGGGTGAATAAAAGAACAGTGGAATGAGAAACCATTTCTAGTAATGGAACACGAACGCGCGTGCGCACACACACACACATGCAAAATGAGAATTGTTTCTGTTTGCTCTTCTCCATCTAACATTTCTCTCCATACAGCCTGACCACATTACCAACATATGTTTGTGTGTGTGTGTGTGAGTGTGTGTGTGTGTGTGTGTGTGTGTGTGTGTGTGTGTGTGTGTGTGTGTGTGTGCGTGCATGCGTGTGCATGTTTTCCACCAGAGTGAGTTGATCAATTGTGATAGGTCTTGGGGAGAAAACCAGACCACAGTGGTTAACACTGACCTCTCTAGTGCTTTCTCTCTCCACCTCCTATGACCCCCCCACCCCCGACACACACACACACACACACATGTTTCCTCCACTCTCTTTACCCTCTAACTTCATTTTCCTTCAGTTCATCCCTCTTCTTTCAGAGAAGGTCTCATTCAAATGACGCTTTTGCCTCCCACCCATTTCTCCCTCTCATTGCCACCCCACCCAACCCCCAAATCTTTCCCATGATAGCATCAATCTGACAGGTTTGTTGCATGTCACGCTGTGTGAAATGGCTCTAATAAAATCTCGGTCACAATCGAAGCCGCTGTGACTGTGTGATATCAATTTTGAGGCGTGTCAGAAGGACCTGAGCTTTCAATCTGGGAGAGAAGGCAAAAGTAACTAGATGTGAAGGATCTGTTGCATCTCTGGATGTGGCCAGTCTACAATGTGTTAAATTATTGGTTTTGTATGTTAAAGATTACAAATGCGCAGAAGAAAAATAAGTCTTGACTTAAACTCAACAACAGGAGTGAATCTATGCTGTGCACCATCTCCCCCCTTTCTCTCCATCTTACTGCACATTTCCCCTCCCAATATCTCATTTCCCACTCTCGTCACTGGGTCATCTCTTCCCATCTGTTTCCCCTTCTGTACATTTGTCACCCTCTCACTCTATTTCCCTCATTCCGCTGCTTCCCTCCCTCCATCCGAAGATGCCTTGCGCGGGCATCTTTCAACGGTCTGAATTCATCCATCAATTACTGCCTGAATTTCAACTCAACCTTCCTTTGCAACGTTTCCCAATTTCATATGTTGTATGATTGTTTTTTCCCTGTTTCCTCTGCTCTTCCCCTCCTCCCATGGTCAGAATTGTCACATTGGGAGAGAATGCAGTGATAACCTACGTATATTAATATCTGCAATCTAAACATGCCAAAATCTCAAACATACTCAGCGTCAGCAACCGCACCAGTGCTCAGTACTGTTTTTCCCCAATTTGAAACCAGGTACTAGCTGCAATCTCAGCTAGTACAATTCTTCTTATTTTATTTTTCATTCCTCCTTTTCAGATCCAACCTTCAGCATTCTTCCATTGAAACTTGAGGTGTCATAGATATTGCCAATATGTTGATAGATGTGAAACATTCTTTATGTTTATCAGATGCAAACTGAATGGATCTGCCGAGTGCTACCTGCTTTAAAATCTTGTTTTTCCTGACAAAGATAATCTGTCATACTTCAACGTTTGCACCATCTCATCTCATCTATTTATGTCTGTAGTGCTTTTAAATTTTAATTTATTCACTGGATGTTGCTGGTGTTCCATGAAGATTCTGGCAGTGTGGCATCAAACCACCGACGGACCTCCATAACATGCTAGCTTAGCATCTAAAGCTGCTCGGTGGAGTTCTTCAAAAGGGCAGAATCCACTGAAATGGACTCTCTGTTGTCCACAGTGGCTACTTTAAATATACAAAATGGCCTCCAGACAGCAGTCACTGTAATTAGATTCCTCTACTTACCTTAAATTTTATTCAATTTATCTGCCCTTTGTTGTCTTCATGGCTACCTAACCTCTCAAGCCTTGGGCCATTTTCATATTGCGGCAATAGATAATTCCAAATCCTTAAAAAAAAGAAGAAAAAAAGGGCAGCGTCTGTTACTTTGTGTTCCAGGCTGGCAAGAGAATCAACTGGTTAATCAGACACAATGGTGGAAGATGAGGGGAGAAGAGATAGCTGTGATGGATGTGGCAATTTGAGCTGACAGCAGCATCGCGAGAAGCATAAAATAAAGGAGAAGTATTGTAGGAAGTGCCCGAGGCGGCAGGGAGAGAGAAAAAAGTGGTCCCTGTCTCAACTGGACCCACAGGTAGTGACTGTTGGCAGGTACATTTAAAGTCTCACCCCAGGGTGCACAACAATATAGAAGGCAGCTGGGATGTTCACACATTATATTCCACCACACTCACTCACAGAGTGTGGTGAGGAGGTTTTCTCACCAGGATTGATGAAAGAATCAACCATGGATCCAAACACACAATCAACCAGACTAAGCTGCCACCTTTACAATTAGCTATTACAATGGAGCCAATGTGCTGGGAGGAGATTCGGGCAACTTCTCAGGGCCTCAAATGGTTGTTCGTGTGAGTAAGTGAGTAATTTGTGGCACCGAAAGGTGTAATCTTGATGCTGAAAACACTCTCTGAAGAATGAAATTAAAAAACAGGCTTTATGTGTTTCTGCTTCATTGAATAAGCATGAATCATTTTTCATGGCTAACAGGTTTACTTTTAATTCCTTTGCCTAAACTTCATTTAGAAAATGAATCGGGCCTGAATTAATTAACGCCATCCAATGACAGTTACTAAGGTTGGACTAATTCAGCTCTAATTCTGTTTGAACCTTGATGATTTTCCACATCCACCTGATCTCTGTGGAAACTCTGCTACTTCTGTTGCCTCTCAGAAATCTGCTTCGAAGCATCATCATTTAAAGAAATATAAGGTTTTTATTGGACATATAATCATTGTATTTGCAGCTCAACTACAGTATACTATAAGGCACACAATAGACTATTTACTGTATAATTTAGATCATGTTGCTGTTGAATGAACTTTTTTTTTCATCTTTTGATTGTCAGTTCAAAAGATATGTCCATTAACCTGATGGACTGGCACGCTGCATTAAGCAATATAATTTAATGCATCGCTCAATCTGACCCTGATCTGACGCAAACATTAAGGTGTCTCAATTTACCCAATATTGACAATAAACAAAAGCAGCAGAACCAGTTTACTGCAGGACGCCGTTCATCATTGATACCAAGCAGCTCAGCCACACCTTCAATTGAATTTCTTTGCTTTAGCACCATTTTTTTTTTTTTTGGGGGGGGCTATCGAGGCTCTTTTTAAAATTGTCTGCCCAAAGGAAACAAACAATAATGTTGAGAGGTTATAAAAACGAGAATTTTAAAAAAGAAAAAAAAAAACACTCCCTTAGTCTCTAATGTCACCACAATATCTGCTGCATTTGCTTGGAGAAAAAAGAAAAAGATGTGCTCCGAATGAAACAATGTGCTGAAGGGACACGGGCCATTATCTGCTGTTTTCAATAATGTGGTGAAAAGTGCTGCAGTGGTACGCTTAGCACACTTCATCAGCTGCACAAACCACGGTTGTATCCGAGTTTTAATAAGGAGCAGCTGGAAAGGTCACTAGGGGGCCATAGAGGGGTGAGCAGGATGGGGAAAGGCTACTTTAAAAGTTCTTACACCACTCATAATACTACAAAATAATACTGAGGTATATCAGCTAATAAAGTGTGATGGTCCCGCGTGACCTCATCCAACAAGTTTATTTCTAATTTTAATACTTTACATTATTAGATTAAGTTGAATAAGAGACTGCTGCAGAATTTCTACAGTCTTGGCCTAGCTTGTCTGCAGCCTAGCGATGCTGCAGTCAGGGTTCTTAAGTAAACTTAGTGGTAGAGTTGTTGCTCCGGTCACATGAGGGTCATCTGAAGGATGCTGTTAAATCCTATAAATTTGAGGGGGTTTTTTTAAGCCGATAAGTGCTTGTCTGGTGACCTTCATGAAACATTAGTTGCAATTTCTGCATTTAGCATCTTCTGTTAAGCTTTTCAAGTGGGGCTTTCAGCAGCCATTTTATTTCAATTTTAGCTGCTGAAAGCTCAGAATACTTTCAATTAACAGTCATTTGGAATTCAAACTGCAGTTTTGTTTTGTTTTTTATCTTTGGGCTTCTTTCTTTTTCCCATCTTAAGACTGATGACATAATTAAAAAAGAGTCAGAGCACTTCCAGGACCAGAATGTAAAAAGGCTGTAGTTTATCGTCATAAAGAATCTAATCAGTTTGCTGAATGTTGTCCTCTGCAGCTATTTGCAGATATACATTATACATATATATAGAACATGGTCAGTTAATCTGAATATCAGCAGGAAGGTGAAAAAATGTCTTCCTGCTAATTCTGCCCAACTGAAATGTTCTCTTAGAGAAACGTGAATGAAAAAAGTCACCCACAACTGCAACATGATGGAGCATATTCTAAGAGTGACTCAGCATCATCCATGCACATCACATGCACTTTTGTCCTTGTATCTCTCTCAACCACGGAGCACTTGGACTCAGCATGCATCTTCTCTTCTCGTTCTGTCCTTCTCTAAATGTGAAGACATTTTAAATAAGATGGTACAAGAGTTGATTGTTATCCAATGATGCAACTGAAATTGCACTAAAGTTAGTTTCTAAAAACCAGAAACAGTTATAAACACTGCAGAATTACCTGTTGATGATAACTAGAGAGTTTAAATGTGCAAATGACCATTACTGATGTATTAACTTGCCCGTTATTATTATCGATATTCTCGGCTTGATCTTTTTTCATACATTTCATTTCTTGGCCATATTATTCGCCATCGAGTTCTATTGATATGCTAATTGCTGCTTATCTTCTAGAAAAAATGGATTTTGATTAACATTATTAATTCTGTTTCAGAATCTTGATCTCACCTTTCATTCTACCCTTTCTTTTTGAGCTGCATATCAAGACCAAGATTTTGTTCTTTTCCCATAGAATAGTGCTTAAGTTAGTTCCTGTATTTAGATCTGTTGGCTTCTGTGAATCACCCTTTGCATCATCCACACTTGGTGATGACTTTACCTTCTGATGGTCCACAAAGTCCCCAGAAAATTTTAAATGCTGCAGTTTTAATCCACGCTAGAAAATTGGTTTCTTGTCCAAGTTAGGTCAGACTTTAAGGTACATTTAGGTGATGACATACGCCATTGTGCTCTCACTCCGATCCTTTCCTATTTAAGCAGCTATTCCTTCCTCTTTACTACACTTTTAGTGACCTCTTTGTCCCACATCCCTGCTGACATTCTACAAAGTGATTCCACTGAGACCTTATATCCAATTTAAAACATTATCTCCTACCTTTAACCTTGAATTGCCTTTAGTCTAGAAATCAGCAGCCACCATTAATGAGTCTGACTGGTCAGTCTCAGTATTTCTAGTTACTTCAGCTTCCCAACAATGAGAAGTCCAAAAATCAATTATGTTTGATCAGAACTTAAAGGAGCCAAATTGAAAGTCACACTCTGGAATGTAGGTAGTTTGCCGAAAGGCACTAGAAAATATATTGAAAATATTCCCAAGTAAAAAGATAGCAAGAGAGTGCTCACAGTGCCAGAAAGAGCAAAACCATATGAAATATTAAAACAACATAAACAAGAACAATTGAATGCACAAAAACTGCATCAATTTGTATGTGCACCTTCACTGACTCCCTGGGCCAGAACATTGTCTTTTAAAGGCTAGGCCCCTCCCAATGGACCGTTCTGTTTAATCCCCATAAAAATGCCTGTATGCAGTTAGAGAGACAGACATCATCCAAATATTCTGCCCAAACTAAACAAAGTAGCTATTTACACTAAACAGTTGTTCTGATACACTAAAATAGACCGAGCATGTCCCTACTCTCAGATAGGCACTGTCAACGACAACTTGATGCCACACATGGGTCCTTTCTTGCTGCCCAGAACCAGAATGGAAGCAGGAAGCTGAAAGAAACAGATACAATTTATCTGTAAATCATAAATAATAATTGATAGAAAGCTCACCAGCTGCTGACAGTTATTTTTGCTATGGCAAGTGTTGGACTAGACAGAGCACGCCGTGTAGATTTGACCCGAGTGAATGTTAAAAGTTACTTCCCAAAGAAATTGCGTTGAATTTTCATCTGTGAAAGGCAGATTAATGACAACGCCGTCACGGGAGGCTGATCAATAGGAGAGCGGAGATTGCCGATTTAATTTATATATCGGCCTTTTTATCTCCAAAGCTCTCCGATCCATTAAAAGCTCTGATCAGAAAACTGATTGACAAGCTGCTGTTTGTAAATTGCAAATTGTAATTACATAATGAATAACATTCAACAAAATAGATCCTGTGGGAAACCCACTTATTCTCTGTCCGGTGAGTCAACCCTCGAGGCCTCCAGGCACAGACAGCTGAGTGACCACTTCCAGCCACAGCAGTTCAAGTGGGGATGATTGAGCTTTGAGTGCTTGGTGGATGGAAATTTTTACAAGTCGGGTAAGAGCTGGATAATACGCAAACTGTAGCGCTGGCACTCACCTTCAACCTTCATGGTATAAGTGCCGGCAGGTCCAGTGAGCAGGGCCTCGGCATAGCATCGGGCCACGGGCTAACCAATAAGGCTTAAAAACCTGTTTATGACGAGTGACTGCGACATCGCGAGAGGCTCTTAGGGGATTTAGAGACGTGCAAATAAGGAGAGGCAGTAGAGGGAGGCCAGACACGCATGAGACACTTGACTGTTATCCCTTGACTTGCTCTACAGATTATAATCATAATTTTTTTAAAGGCTGTTGAAAGAGAGATTTGACTGAATGCCAGTTGGCCTGTAGTGCAGCAAGCTGTTCGAACGAAGCGATCCTCTGTATCTCCAACCAATCTGAATTCATTTTTAAAACGGCAACCTTGTAGGGAGGGAGAGAGCATTAATTATTTTCATACATAAATTGAAATATTCTTAGAAGCCAACCAGAGAATAGACACAGCCATGAGTATTATTAAAAAAAATAATAAAAAAAAATAACCTGAGGTTTACTCAAACGATGGATGCCTGGGTTTGTCAGGTTATCAAACCTAGAAAATAAAAGAAATTGGCAAGGCATATAAAAAATAGGGCATTTAAAGTACAACTATTTTTTTTCTTTTGGGAAAAAATGGCTATGAATTAGTTTGATTCAATAAAGAAAATGGATGTTAAAGATTTGTTTAACAAGTAGTTATCACATCATTTCTAAACTATTACATCAGCCAAGCATGTGGCCTGCAAACACAAGGAAACAATAAAAAAGCTGCTTATACCAGCAGCAGGCGATGGCAGATCTACTGGTCCTAATAAGACATTAAGCCAGGATATCAATACTTTACATTATGTCAATGTTTTAAGTCATTGTGACACTATGTAAACGCTGGAAATTGCATTATGTTTCTTACAAAACAAACACACATCATCCCACACATTTGAAGAATCTCCCAGTGATGATCCGCTCAAACAAATAGCGTTTTCCATCCATCCTCCACCGCTCATCCGGGGCCGGGTCGCGGGGGCAGCAGCCCAAGAAGAGAAGCCCAGACCTCCCTGTCCCCAGCTACTTCTTCCAGCTCATCCGGGGGGATCCCCAGGCATTCCCAGACCAGTCGAGATGCATAGTCTCTCCAACTTGTCCTGGGTCTTCCCGGGGGTCTCCAACCGGAGGGAAATGCCCTGAACACCTCACCAGGGGGCATCCTAACTAGGTGCCCAAGCCACCTCATCTGGCTCCTCTCAACACGGAGGAGCAGCGGCTCTACTCCGAGCTCCTCCAGGATGGCAGAGCTTCTCACCCTATCTCTAAGGGAGAGCCCAGCCACCCTATGGAGGACGCTCATTTCAGCCGCTTGTACCCGTGATCTTGTTCTTTTGGTCATTACCCAAAGCTCATAACCATAGGTGAGGGTAGGAACAAAGATCGACCGGTAAATCGAGAGCTTCGCCTTTTGACTCAGCTCTCACTTCACCACTACAGACCGGTGCAGAGTCTACATTACTGCGGACGCCGCACCGATCCGCCTGTCGATCTCCTGCTCCATTCTTCCCTCACTCGTGAACAAGACCCCGAGGTACTTGAACTCCTCCACTTGGGGCAGGATCTCCTACTTGACCCGGAGAAGGCATTCCACCTTTTTCCAGTTGAGAACCATGGCCTCGGATTTGGAGGTGCTGATTTTCATCCCAGCTGCGTCACATGCTGCGGCGAACCGATCCAGTGATCGTTGGAGGTCACGGGCCGATGAAGCCAACAGGACCACATCATCTGCAAAGAGCAGAGACCTGATCCTGAGGTCACCAAACCGGACCCCCTCAACACATGACTGCACCTAGAAATTCTGTCCATAAAAGTTATGAACAGAATTGGTTACAAAAGGCAGCCCTGGCGGAGACCAACCCTCACCGGAAACGAGTTCGACTTACTGCCAGCAATGCGGACCAAACTCTCACACTGATCGCACAGGGAGCGGACGGCCCATATCAGCGGGCCCGACATCCCATACTCTCGGAGGACCCTCCAAGGGACACTGTCGAATGCCTTCTCCAAGTCCACAAAACACATGTGGACTGGTTCGGCAAACTCCCATGCACCCTCGAAGACCCTGCTGAGGGTGTAGAGCTGGTCCACTGTTCCACGCCCAGGGCGAAGACCATATTGCTCCTCCTGAATTCAAGGTTCGACTATCTGGCGGACACTCAAGTCAAATCAAATCAATCTTTATTTATATAGTGTCTTATACAATCAGAATTGTTTTAAGGTGCTTTCCAGAATCCCAGGGCCTAACCCCGACAAGCAACAGTGGCAAGGAAAAACTCCCATTTAACAGGAAGAAACCTTGAGCAGGACCAGGCTCATGTAGGGGGACCCTCCTGCTGATGGCCGGCTGGGTAAAGAGAGAAAGAGGAGAGGAGAGGAGAGGTGAGGAGAGGAGAGGAGAGGTGCCCTATTCAGGTGTCCCTCCTCTCCAGCACACCTGAATAGACCTTACCAGGGAGGCTGAGGAGTGTGATCTCCCTATAGTTGGAACACACCCTCCGGTCCCCCTTCTTAAAAAGAGGGACTACCACCCCGGTCTGCCAATCCAGCGGCACCGCCCCCGATGTCCACGCGATGTTGCAGAGTCGAGTCAACCACGACAGCCCTACAACATCCAAAGCCTTAAGGAACTCTGAGCGGATCTCATCCACCCCCGGGGCCTTGCCACCGAGGAGTTTTATGACTCAAAGTATTCCTTCCACCGATCCACAACATCCTGAGTTGAGGTCAGCAGCACACCATCACCACTATAAACAGTGTGGACAGTGCACTGCTTCTCCTTCCTCAACCGCCGGATGGTGGTCCAGAACCTTTTTGAGGCCGTCCGAAAGTCGTTCTCCATGGCCTCACCGAACTCCTCCCATGCCCGGGTCTTTGCCTCGGCAACAGCCGTAGCTGTACTCCGCTTGGCACGCCGGTACCCATCTGCTGCCTCAGGAGTCCCACAGGCCAGTAAGGCCCGATACGACTCCTTCTTCAGCCTGACGGCATCCCTCGCCGCTGTTGTCCACCAGCAGGTTCGGGCATTGCTGCCACGACAGGCACCAACCACCTTGCGGCCACAGCACCGGTCAGCCGCCTCAACAATGGAGGCACGGAACATGGTCCACTCGGAATCAATGTACCCCGCCTCCCCCAAGACATGGTCAAAGCTCTCCCGGAGGTGTGAGTTGAAGCTCCTTCTAATGGGAGACTCTGCCAGGCATTCCCAGCAGACCCTCACAATATGTTTGGGTCGGCCGGGTCTGTCCGGCATCCTTCCCCACCATCGGAGCCAACTCACCACCGGGTGGTGATCAGTTGACAGCTCTGCCCCTCTCTTCACCCGAGTGTCCAGAACATGTGGCCGCAAATCCGATGACACGACCACAAATTCGATCATCGATCTGCGGCCTAAGGCATCCTGGTGCCAAGTGCACATGTGGACGCCTTTATGCCTGAACAAGGTGTTTGTTATGGACAATCTGAGATGAGCACAGAAGTCCAATAACAAAACACCATTTGGGTTCAGATCAGGGGGGCCGTTCTTCCCAATCACACCTCTCCAGGTCACACTGTCGTTGCCAACGTGAGCATTGAAGTCACCCAGGAGGACGAGGGAGCCCCCAGAAGGAGCACTCTCCAGCACTCCCTCTAAGGACTCCAAAAAGGGTGGATACGCTGAACTGCTGTTTCGGCCATAGGCAGCAGTCAGGATCTGTCCCCCCACCCGAAGGTGAAGGGAGGCTACCCTCTCATCCACCGGGGTAAACTCCAATATACAGGCACTGAGCTGGGGCGCAATGAGAATTGCCACTCCTGCCTGTCGCCTCTCACCACCAGCAACTCCAGAGTGGTAGAGAGTCCAACCCCTCTCGAGAAGACTGGTTCTAGAGCCCTTGCTGTGCGTCGAGGTGAGGCCAACTATGTCTAATCGGAACTTCTCAACCTCGCTCAGGCTCAGGCTCCTTTCCCACCAGAGAGATGACATTCCATGTCCCTAGAGCCAGTTTATGCAGCTGGGGATCAGACCGCCAAGGTCCCTGCCTCCGGCCGCTACCCAACACACAATGCACCCGACCCCCTTGGCCCTGCCTCTTCAAGCTGTGCCCGGCCGGACTCCATGGGCAGAGGTCCGGCCACTAGGCGCTCGCCAACATGCCCCACCCCCGGGCCTGGCTCCAGGAGGGGGCCCCGTTGACCCGCATCCGGGCAAGACGTTTTGATTTATGAAATCCCTAAAAAAGAGGCTAAAGGGACTCATAAGCATTCGCAGGAATAATCTAAAATGATTTTATGTGTAAACTTCATGAAGGACTCTATTAGAAGAGAACAAAAGTGTAAAAAAAACAATTAGAACCATTGCTATGTTCTATACTTTGCACTTACAAATTCTAGGGATACAAATTCAAGGGCAAAAGACCAGTAGAAAATGGAAGTGAAATGAGCTGAAATGAGTTTAAAGACCTGTTAATTAAAGACAGACAGTGTGATAATTCAGAAGCATGGTTGGTTTTCAACAAGCAACAAGCAATTGAAACGTGTCCACATCTTCAGTGCAACACTCAAAAGACAACATGAGCTAATGGCCGAGTCCATTCAATACCTGTCTCACTTGTTCTGGAATCCTCTAGCAATCATCTTTGATGAGAACAGAACATCACCAGAGCAACAGAGCAGCACAACCTCCACCATCTCTCTATATGGAATGGAGCTGTTCAGTGACATCAGCCGTCATATTAAAAAAGCATCTGCTAAAGCAAACGCAGGCACACGACTGTGCGAGACTGAGGAGACATGAGCAGAGGAAAAATACGACAAAAGAATACAGGAAAAGGAGCTGTGGAATAAATTTTAAGGAAGTAAAAGAGAATTTCATGTCATTCCAGAGGCAGGTCCCAGCCTCACCCTTCTGTGTCTGGATCTGTTCTTTACGTCTGAGCCGCCTGATCAGTTTCCTCTGGGTATCGATTACTGCTAGAACTGCACACCACTTGTCACATCTCATGGAATCCTTCTCACTCGCCGCTCTCATTCCCTTTGAATTCTCTGGATTATTTTCTTCTCTGCCGACTCCTCCAGCAGGTTTGTTCAATAAGGAAATATAATATCCTGGTGTTGTTTTCAACAGGAAGTGATCTTTGATCTGCCCCTCCTCTGTGATCCCAGGGAACATAAATCCCCTAATGACCCCGGGCACTACATATTTTACTGCCTATTAATCAGGGTTATCATATCAGCAGGAGCAATAATCTTTACTGATATGTTGGTGCTAATGGGGGGGTTGTGATGGCTGCTTACGTTTAAAAAAGCCCTCTTCTTGTCCGCAACTTTGATAAAGTAAAATAAATAATAAAATAAAGGTTTGAGTCACTTATAATAAACAAACACTGTCATATTAATATTGAGCTCACACATATGAGCAATATTAAATTCCGCTTTGTCTTTAAGACTTTAGTGTTCTAATGGCACTAATACGACGAGCTGCGACTACAATGTTATATATATTTACATCTGATTACTGAGGAAAACACAACCAAAAAATGTATTTGCTTTCATGGGTTGTGCATGATTAATCTTTAAATATATACTTTCATTTTTGTTTTTTGTCTCATTTTAAATTCTCCCTGTTGACCTGTTTTTGAAGCTTTATCTCCCCAACGGCTGGTTTCACGTATCTATCCCGTCTACATCTCTCGTCCTGTTCCTTTTTTTAAAAAAAATTCACGTCTGAGACACCATATGCTTGTGTTTCTTCTGAACTTTATTTCCATGTTTATGTGACTGCTTTGGGTTTGGAGCTGTGCATATATTTATGAATCCCTCCCGAGGTGTGCCCGTGCTCCACACCATGCACATCTATTCCAGCGCCACTGCATTGGCCACTACATCAATTATTGACATTTTTGGCACAAAACACATTCACTTTCAGGAACTAAGCCATGGTGAGGGGAGATGTAACAGGAGTAAAGGCGAAGGTTTGACATTCAGCCTAGGGTGATCACAAGCTGCTGTCCATCATATTTCACCTCCTTTTTATTTAAAGCAAAATAAACATCTGAAAGAAATGTGCCTGATAATGTCTGTTTACAGGATAGAAACCATAAACCCTGCACATGCAGACATTTCTTATCAAAACTAAAAGATATAGTCAAGGTTTTCTGTCCCATCAGGTGGGATCCCAGTTTCCTTTGTAAAAACTGGGTAGGAAAACCAGCTCAGGTAGCAGCCATGTAGGGCTGGGTTGATGACCCTTGCGCCACACAGTTCCAGGGATTTTCCACCAGAGGTGTGTTGCTGTTCTTGACCGGGTTTTCAAGCACGCAGAGTCCAGCTGAGTCCTTAGTGCGGGTCACTGATTGACCGGGAAAAGGGTGGAACAATCAGCAACTCAAATACAGTATTTTTCAAACCCGGCAACAGTGACGGTATTTTTATTTCTTCTGTGAACTAATAACAGCTGACAAAAACTGACAAGGTGATGCTGTTTCATTGCTTGGTGGCTGACCACAGAACACAGAGGGAGTTAGACGGCAAACTGAAATGTGAAGGTTTAGAAGTTCTCCGATCTTCTGGCTGCTCACGAGTGGACATTAACACAAAAGAGAAAAGAATACTAAACGCCATTAGTCAGAGGTCAGAGTGTGTTTTTATGACTTTTGTATATCAATTGTGGGACTGGTGATCTTACTTTAAACAAGGTGATTTACACCCTTGTTTCCTGTCAATATGGGAGACACATGAGGGTCATCAGGGTTAAGGACGGTAGAGAGGAGACAGAGACAAAATGCTGAAATAGCAATAGTAAATAGAGATGTCGTAAAGATGCTAACAAAGAAAAAGGATGCGAGAGAAACATTGACTTGAGATTCTGAAGGTTGTGGAAAAGAAATAGAAGAGGAGAGGTTGAGTGCAGAGTAATGAGAAGAGGAAATGAGTGTAAGACAGTGGGGAGGAATAAAGTGTGTGGAGACCTCCCGCTGATCAAACAGCTTAGCAGGGTGTAATGGAAGTCATGTTCTTTTGTAGCTCTACATGCAGATGTGAAGATGAACACATGTCAGAGGAAGGCTAGAACAGCACCTGCCCAGTCAGCGTAATGACCCAGGAAACCTAAAAACAGACTTTGGAAATGCCTAAGACAACAACTCTAATTTGCATTTAGAACCAAAAATGTGCGGCAGCCTAACTGTGTGAGGAAAGTCTACAAACTTTTTCCCATCATGCATTTATGCATATTACCCTCCCACATGCACTGTGAGTAAAGGAAGCATCATTGTGCAACCAGAAGGAAGATGGTAGGCATTAAGTGTTTTCATGTCCGTCCAGCTGAGTGTGTGATGGAGAAGACGCAGATGAAAGAGCACCAACGAGGAAGCACTGGAGAGCAAAGGGTCACCAGAGAGCGTGGCACTCGTGAGGGCTGCAGACTATGGAGGGCTGCAGACTACTCGTGAGGGCTGCAGACTATGGCCATCGGAACAGCACAACATCTGTACAATCTTAAAAATGAGGACCAAGTTATTCTTTCACTTCAGCGTTACTGTAGTTTCTCTGTGCGTTGCTGGTTTCACCTGCATATACACATTAATCTTTCTTACCATTGACTATGATACATGAATTGTTGATTGAGTTTTGATCCAATAGCTTTGTCAGTGAGTAACAATAAAAATAAAGTGGGGAGCTCTATGGTCCCCGAGACATTTTAAATACAGAGGTCACCGATGTCAAATGGTGTATCAGTATCACAACTTTGACTGTGATAAAGCTGTTCCATCGATCTCAGCTGTTCCTCCAAATAATCAGTCCAGCTTCTTTAAGCACTGTGTCGTATATGCTGCAAAACATAAATATCTCCTCCTGGTACCAGCCATGAGAGAAGCAATAGGCTGCACACGTTCATTTAACAAGGTTGAATAAAATCCAATTAACATTCTACAGGGCCTTTTAAAATTAACATAGGGCCACTATAACGCACGTGAACTACACAACAGAGGGAATCAGCTGTCAGTAATGTTGTTATCAGTTATTACTTGCGTTTTAGTAGCAAAGCAAATTTATTGATCAAGTAGCACACCAACATTAAAACATGCTGCATTTTGCAGGCAATCTCTCCTTTTCTAAGGCCAATTGCTGGGCTTGCTCTATCTTGGTCAGAGGATTTTTCAGTGGGGTGGATCACTTTCCGCAGCAGCAAAGGCTTTAAAGCAGGGGTGGGGAACCCCCGGCCTCCGGGCCGTATACGGCCTACGAGACCATTTCTACCGGCCCGCAACGCAATAAGATTTTTATATTTTATACGTGCACTTATACAGTGGGACCGTTCGCTAAACTCCGCGAGCTGCGAGTAGCAGCGGTAGCATATTTTTGCCTTTCGTATCCTGAAATTTCTTTCGTAACAAGAGGAAATATTTTCCCGTTTTCTGAGATAAAACAGACGGTTATGTTATGTCCGAGTCAAGGTCAGGGTCAGTGAACACAGCATGTGATGTACGTAGTGGGCTGGACTGATTGACACGGACGAAAAATGCATAGCGAAACACGCTAAACTCGACGAGTTGAAAGGACAGATGCGTTTGGATAAAATTAACGCTCTTCGCCGGAGTTTGGAGGCTCAACAAGCAGCTTTCACACGATGATGTACCGACAGAGAGAATATTACGCGTGCACGTTTTGTGATGAGTGAATTAATAGCCACGAAGCTGAAACCTCACGACGAAGGAGAGTTCGTGAACGTGCTTCGTAGCCGCCGCTGAGGCGCTCGCGCCGGACCAAGTAAAATTGTTTCAAAGCGTGAATTTTTTTTTGTGAATAACTATTGAACTAAGACATATATTGTTATGATTCCAGTGACTAACGGTATGCTTTTATGGTCAAGGAATCTAAATATGTAATCAAAGTATATGTGGGACTAATATTTATGGTGGAAATCACAATATGCCAGGAATTGTTGCGCTTGGTGGAGGTCTGCGCTCTCCGAGTGATTTCTAGTTGTTATTATTGTTGTCTTTATCTTTCTTTCTTTTCATTTATTTTCTTGATTATCTTGTTGTATTGCAGTTTTTGTAAGTAGAGGCCTCGAACAGGCCCTTACGGGTCTCTTGCCTCAACTCTGCACCTCTTTTTTTTATTGTTTTGTATGACCATGAAAACATATTTTACTTGTTTGTCATTTTATTCTATTTTTTTTGGTGATTTTATATGCATGTGTGCTAAATAAATAATTCAAACTCAAATGCAGCAATCATGAGACTTAGTAACACAGTGGTTATAGACTTTTTTTTGCATCCCTATGTGTTCATAATAGTATGGCCCTCGGAGGACTTTATAAAAATTGAAATGGCCCTCGATATGAAAAAGGTTCCCCACCCTTGCTTTAAAGACAGGACAATGAGGACTCAAACAGCTATTGAGCCTTTCTGTATTAGCACAATGGCCTCACAGATGAACCCCATAACCAGGCATCTTACAGGCATCTAGTGCATGGAGCACACAAATGGGGGCTAATTTTATACAATCTTGGCCGAACAAGCCACAGTACGGTATTCATCAATATTGAGTACAATCCAAAAAAGCAGAGATTCTGTCTGAAATTCGAGGTCCAGCAAAATACTGAGGAGAGTTCACGGTGGACGCTGGAAGCGTTTTTGGGCTGCTGTAATTGATAGAGCAGGACTGGAGTACACAATAGTCTTCATTGGCATGATCTGTTGATGCTAAAGGAACAGAATGTTGTAGCTATCGGTGTTAGGTATATATATAGGTCTAATATATGCATGTGTCTGGATGTGTTATATTTCTTTCTGACAATAAGAGGCTCGTGTCCAACCATGACTAAGCCCCTTCTACTCTGAGGGGTCCCATTGGCCCCAGCATAACTAATATATTTGTCATTGATTGCAAAAGAAGCTGAGTTAATTTCAGGAAAATGCTAATACACAAAAACATATGAACATTTAGGCTGGGCACAAAAACTCAGATCCAAAAACTGCTTTGATCAAATATAACAAAATAAGTTTAAAGAAACACATTTGGTTTATACTGTATAAATACATGTAGAAATGATTACAGCTCTAATAAATATTGTTGTATGTTTTTGTGCCATCTCTCATCATTCTTGGAACACTGGAGTGGATTTAGACTCTGCTTTGAAAATAACTGCTGACAGGAAGACGCCACATCCACACCCCTGCTCTGTCTCAGCCTCATGGATATTGCTTGTGTCTCCCCAGTCTGCCTTTGATTAAACCTTAGAAAATGCTTAACATATTGTGGCAGATGTGGCCCCCTTCTGATATTCTGGGGATGTAAACATGGACTGTCAAGAATTCCTCTAATCAGAGAGAAGAATTCCAGTGGAAAACAAGTGTACCCTTATTTCACCATTGTTATAATAGTTATTTTTAATATTAATTCTCTATAGGTATCTCTAACAATGCCATTAGTGTTGAAATTATTTAGCTTGTGGCCTTTGATAAATTCCTTATTCAGCAAAAATGTGTAGTGTCCGAAGAATGTGTATTGATCCTCAGCAGGCCTTTACTTCTTTTTCAGACACTCTGGCACCATCTCAAATATGTTCCATATGTGTCCTATCACCTATGTTTTTCTGTGCTTATGATTGATGTCTCACCTTTTCCCAATGGGGAATTGCCGTGAAGGAGTACAGGGGTCCACAGGTTCTTGGGTTCTCGTCTAACAGACTAGACTCTATACCATATGGTTGGTTATATTGTGTCACAAGGTCACACGAAAGGAATGTGTTTACTTGACCATATATACGGGTCTACCGAACAAAGCACTTCGGAGATCTTCACCATCAGGACCATGCATGAAACCTCCCTCGAACAATCTGCAGTGTTCGATTGATGCCTGACTGTTCTCTCCAATAAACACCTCTCATAACCAAGTCGGTGTCTACAAAAATTCCTTTTTCATCAACATATCTGAACTGTCACCAGAAGAAATTTACCACAAATGTACAACCGGCAATAGAGCTGGGTAAAATGCTTCTATTTCTGAAATATAAACCCTGTGATCCATGCAATGAATCACTGCCAAAGGCAACTACATGGAAGCTTGTCCAGAAAGGAGAAAAATGTCTTCACACATGATATACCATATGCAACATTTCAGTCACTCAGGCTTCCCCCAAAGCCAATTCTGCCACTGCAAAGGCGGCGCGGACCAATAAAACCTGTTAAAAAGGAGAAAAAGTATTTATTAAAAGCAGCAAATGATGTGGATGATGGATTGCTACCCACTCTGACCCCCTCTTTCTCTCTTTTCTTTAGTCTTTAACATTTTTTTTTTCCTGGTCCTCTGGCGTCTGATGATGCAACCACCTCTGAGACCCTCTGGAGTAATGCTCTTTATGAAGTGTAAAAACACACAGCGCACTTTTTCCACGCCCCACACACCTTTGGCGTTACACTTTCGGTTACACACACACACACACACACACACACACACTGCGGGGTCATTCATCATACGGAAACTGGACCATGTCCGCTCAGTTAGCAATTCCTAATATGACACAACTTACATAAGACGCAAGCTGCATCTCCCTCCCTAAGCCCCAACAAGGTCATCCTGTAAAACGATGGGCAGCTCAGCGAAGCGCTCTACTCTTCCCTTCATTTGCCCAAAATCTGTTAAGTACATAGTAAATGCCAAATGAACACGAAGCAGATGGAATTTTCCCCAGCTGGAGGAAGGTGGAAATGCCTGGATGATGCCCAAGCTGTAACATTCACATTCATGATGTTCCACTGCCTAAGCTTCACATGAAATATTACAACATCTCTTTGCAACATGCCATTGGAAACCAGAACATAAACTAAATTAATTCTGCAAGAACAAAATTGATTTGAGCCCCAATTGGTCATGAGAAATATTCCCTATAGGTAAAGTGTAAAAATTCAAGTTGATTCGCTTTAGGAAGCACATGAGTTTCCATATCTCAAGGTTTTTGAGGGAAGAAGGGAGCAGGTCTACAATAGTGATGTGGATTTTGCATCAGTGGCAAATGAGGGCTTAAGTGGAAAGATAAAACTCAATTTCCCCGGTGATGTTGGTTCCTACCACCAACAGTAGTCAAGGGCAGATAATGGGTGGAGACAGCAAGAATGAAAAGATGGATACAAGTGGGCCAAATGAGTTCCCGCAGCAGGACATCTGTGCTCACCTTTAGTGAAGGGAGGGAGGGAGGGGCTCAGATTAGAGCTGCTGAGAGGAACCAGATGAGTTAGCTCAGGTGTCTGGTTAGGAGCAGCCTGGATGGACCCTTATGAGGTTTTTTAGACCCATTACAGCAGATGGCGACCCCAGCAGAGAACCAGGATGTGCTGGATGGAGTACCTCTCCAGGGTTGGGGCCAGAGTTAGGGTAAGGTCCCTGGAAGATCCGGACGAAGAGGCTGAGGAAAGAGAAGCCTGGGTCTCTCTGCTCAGAGTAACACACCCACGACCCAACTCTGAATAAGCAACAGATGATGGGTAAAAAGACTATACAAACTATATACTATAAAAGCATGATAGATAGATAGATAGATAGATAGATAGATAGATAGATAGATAGATAGATAGATAGATAGATAGATAGATAGATAGATAGATAGATAGATAGATAGATAGATAGATAGATAGATAGATAGATAGATAGATAGATAGATCCGTCCGACAGACAGATAGATAGATAGAGTAAAAGGTTCTTGAATGATTTCTTATTTGCAGAAAATAAACTATTAGCATCATTAACATTTATGCAATTTGATTGATGTTTACCTTTTGCTTTGATGCAATTGGATGTACAGTGAATCATTTCCTGTAGCGTTCTTTATATAATAATCCATATTTGTCTCAGTTTGGCTACTTTGTTATGAAGCATTAATCAGTGTGGGATGCTAATGGCACATCGACAAAGGAGGACAATTTAAAAGCCCACTTATTAGTGCCGGTGTCCCATGCATGGGTGCCTTGCTTACTTAGAAAAGCACTTATGTCGTACTCACACAGCAGCTTAAGACTGGGCTCTATGCATATGTATACATGTGTAATGGGCTCCCCGCTGAGCCAAGGATGAGAGCCTGCGTGTTGGCTCCTCCACCTTACACCACTAAATAGATGAATCAACAAAGGACAAACTGGAGGATATATTACAGCCTTTAAATAATGAGTATCGGATAAATTAACTGTATCGGATACATTTGTGCATGGTGGGATGAGGATGATGCTCAAAACTGCACTTACATAAGCTCTAACATGCTTCATATGATGAAACTGTTACAATAAAACCTTTGAAGCTCAGAGAAGGGTCTTAAAATGAACACCGTTCTCATCCATGGAAATGCCACCGTATAATAAACTCAAGCCGTGCTAATAGCAGCATGTAGAATGCTTACAGCTTCAAGCATTTATGTGCTCTTAGTCTAAACAGCAAGCTTCATCTGAACAGCTGATCAGGTTAGATTGGTTTGGTTGAGCATCTCAGAGGGAAGCTTGTTCAGCAAGATGGAGGAAAGCTTTACATTCATACACTGGCTGTTGGAAAACCATCCATCCATCCATCCACCCATCCATCCATCCATCCATCCATCCATCCATCCATCCATCCACCCATCTATCTATCCACCCACCATCCATCATCCATCCATCCATCCATCCATCCATCCATCCATCCATCCATCCATCCATCCATCCATCCATCCATCCATCTATCCACCCAACCATCCATCTATCCACCCATTTTTTGCCTGGGCCTTATCACATCTGACTGCATCAGTTGTCACTAGGCAACTGGTGTGAATACACCGTGGAAGGCTCTCCAGTCCATCACAGGGAACACAGGAGTAAAACGGTCTCCCATTACCAGGAGAAACCCCAGTGGGAGACCTCCAGAAAGGACAGAGCAACAGTTACATTCTGTAACCCACTTGATGCAAACACTGGTAACCACCACAATGTGAATGAATGAATGAATGAATGAATGAATGAATGAATGAATGAATGAATGAATGAATTGTAATGTAGTTTTGTTATTTTAAGAATTACTCCTTGAAGTTATTTGATTGTATTGGGAGATGTAATTTTGTATTTTAAGCACCGTTTATTAATAGATGGTCATTCTTTATTGATGTTGTACACTAATTTGTAATTTTAATTTAATTTGCTGCCGTCTTAAAACTTTTACATAAATTAATCACAATTCTTGTCTTTTTCTGAAGTTTTTGAACATCTTTCTTCATCCCTGGACTTTGTCTTAGCTAAAATAATGTTTTCCACCCATTAATGCAGAACAGGTGTCATCTGCAGCATCAAAGTGTCACATTCTAATGTATTTTAATGAGTTTTCCTGCCTTAGCAATGTGTAATGCTGCACAATATGAAGCTTGATGGTTTTGTGCTAAGTGAGCTGAGACTTAATTCCTCTTTGGTCTTTGAAATTACTTTAATTTAAAATGGGAAAAAAATACAAGCTGGGTTGCCATTGGTGCTCAGTGTCAAACTGGCCAGTATGCATGATCCTATACTGTTATTGGCTAATAACTAGCATATAACTAATAAATTATTGAACATATTAAAGCTCATACAGGAAATCCAAAGTAAATAACACAGTTAAATTTCCTGCACTTTCTGCTCATCTCAGACTTTTTTTTTTGGCTAACTGTAAGTGCATTTACTGAAAATCTGTCCATTCTGACCTTTTGGCTATCCATTATGTTTACAGCTACTATATATTTTCTATACAACACACCTTTCTTGCACTTTGCCGGGGAGGCATGCTTTGTTAAAAGACTGACATAGAGCACACTGCACATTTATGATGAATGTATTTATTTGGAGTTCTTTTGATTTTATTTGCTGCTGCTGGGCCAGTTTTCATGCACCCTACTGGTTGTCATTTAATGTGGAGCACTCTATTGAGAACTTTACAACTGAAGATGTGCATGGGATATGTTTTGGAAGGGGGGCAGGCTCCCCATGGGCACAGAGTGTGTTTTGACTTATTGATGAGGAGTGATGGCAGAAGCTACTTTTGTTTCCATGGTGCAGAAGAACTCTTCAGTGCAGTCTGCCGTCCATTCAGTCTTGTGATAAAAATGGGGAAACTTCTACAAGAGGCTCCTACAGAACAGCAGTTAACAAAACGAGGTTGGGTAAAATGATCCATTTCCCAGTCGACATAAAGACACATCGCAGCAATTGTGTCAAAACAGAGAGGAGATTGGACAAAAGGGAAGTTGTGTCACGTGCACTGCTGTTGCTGAAGCTAACAGAAAATGTGTGTGTGTGTGTATATATATATAAAAGAAGAGAAAGGCAAAAGAAAGAAGGTGTTGGAAGTAAAGAGAGAAGGAGACTGAAAGCGAGGCAGACACTTCAGGGAGACGACGAGGGACAGTGAGTGGGAGAACCATCCGTGAGTTAATGGGGGAATGTGCTGACAGTCACAGCCTGTCTCAGCACACGGGGGGTTTGGAATTTCTGCATGCATGCATTTGTGTGCAGGTTCCTGTTTTTTTGATATGTGAATTTGCACTGCCAACCTTGGGAAGAGACTTACGAGCTGTCTTCCCCTCTTTCTAACTTCACCAGATCGACGACAGCTCAAACGAAGAGGAAATATTAGTCCTGCATATGTCTGTGTGGATTCTCAATCATCCATGTCATAGTTATCCAAGGTAGTTGTCTGTGTCAACTGGACTGTTTTTCTTCTCTTTTGAAGACGTTTTGCCTTCTCTCCAGAAGGCTTATGGATAGTCCTACATAGCAACTATATATAAAAAATCTCTTCCTCGCCCTCCTGAGTGGTGTCTCCATCATACTCGGATCTACTACCAGAGGCCTGGGAGTCTGAGGGTTCTGCGCAAACCCCACATCCTCACTGACTAAGAAGCGGCTTTTAGCTCAGTGTTCGAATATCCGCAATAGGAAGCTGCTATCACAGCTAGAGATTGTCGAGGCACGGTGGTGTGCCTCACCCACGGTACAAATATGCTTTGGCAAGGGGGAGCCAGGACGCCAGGTCAGTGTGGGGGTGATTTCATCATCACTCCCCAATATCGAGATTGGGTACACAGCCCCAGTGACGGATGGAATCGGGACAAGGGCAGCTGACCTAAGAGAGAGAATCATGAAGTCCTGGGGGAACTCAACTACCTCTCTGCCAAGGCTAAAACACAAAGTACCAGACAAATCTCTACTGGAGGACATGAACACGGCACTGTCAACCATCCCTACCACTACCATCACTGAGACCAATCAGCTGATGTATGCAGCGGCAGCGGTTATCCTACAGATGCTTGGTTATAAGATGAAGAGCATGAATAGCCATAAGGAGTAAATGGCCCCATGGAGGAGATGGCTAGAGGTAAAAATCATGGCAACACGGAGAGAGGTCAGCCTCCTAACAGAGCTGAGTAGAGGCGTGAATCCCAGGACAGAGCGGCCCAAGAAGTAGAACAAACTGTCCATACCTGAAGCACTGGAGACTGCTAAGCAAAGAGTCACAGCCCTAGCTACCCGACTAAAGAGGTACACAAGAGAAGTAGAGGAAAGGAGAATAAACAGGGTGTTCTCCACCAACCCAGCAAACCCAGGGTCTGTTGTCATCGTGTCATCACCGACGGAACAATACTGGAAGAGTATCTTGGAGAAAGAGGCAACGCACAATACTACTGCCCAATGGCTGCAAGACCTACAAGCTAAGCACAGCCAACTCCCAGAAGAAGCCCCAGTAGTCATCACCTTAGCAGACATCGAAACAAGAGTGTCCAAAATGAAGAGCTGGACAGCACCAGGGCCCGATAAGATCCACACCTACTGGCTTAAGAAGCTGAGTGCACTCCATGAACGCCTGGCAGCACAGATGAACCAGCTGCTAACATCAGGGGACCACCCAGAGTGGCCAACCCAAGGCCGGCTAGTCCTCATAATGAAGGACCCCCAGAAGGGCACAATATCGTCCAACTACCGGCCCATAACCTGCCTCAGCACCACATGGAAGCTCCTATCAGGCATCAGGCTAAGATCAGCAGGCACATGAATCAATACATGAGCAGAGCACAGAAAGGCATAGGGAACAACACCAGAGGTGCCAAACACCAGCTACTGGTCAACAGGGCAATTGCCTAGGACTGTAGGCCGCAACACACCAACCTGTGCACTGCCTAGATTGAATACAAGAAAGCCTATGACTCAATGCCGCACACATGGATACTGGAGTGCCTAAAGCTGTATAACATCAACAGGACACAAAGAGAGTTCATCCAGAACTCCATGAAGCTGTGGAACATGACTCTGGAGGCCAACTCAAATCCATTTGCGCGGGTGAGCATCAGATGTGGCATATATCAAGGAGATGCCCTGTCCCCCCTGCTGTTCTGCATAGGCCTAAATCCCCTTAGCCAGATCATCACCAAGAGTGGCTATGGGTACCAGTTCCGAAGTGGAACAACTGTCAGCTACCACCTCTACATGGATGACATCAAGCTGTATGCCAAGAATGAGCGTGACATCGATTCCCTGATCCACCTCACTAGGATCTACAGCAAAGACATCGGAATGTCATTCGGACTAGATAAATGTGGCCGGATGATATCTAGAAGGGGAAAGGTGATCACAACTGACGGGGTTGAACTACCTGAAGGGAATATCACAGATGTGCAGGACAGCTACAAGTACCTGGGGATCCCGCAGGCAAATGGTAACCATGAGGAGGCAGCTAGGAGGTCAGCCACAGCCAAATACCTGCAGAGGTTAAGACAGGTCCTGAAAAGTCAGCTGAATGGTAAGCATAAGATCCAGGCCATAAACACCTACGCCCTGCCAGTAATCAGATACCCTGCTGGCATAATACCCTGGCCACTGGAAGAGATACAAGCCACTGACATCAAGACAAGGAAGCTCCTCACCATGCACCCTAAGTCCAGTGATGTGAGGCAGTACACAAAGCGAAAGGAAGGGGGCCAAGGACTAGTAAGTGTCCGAACTACTGTCCAGGAGGAAACAACAAGCCTCCGAGAGTACATCAAGAAGATGGCCCCCACTGACCCACTGCTGAGTGAATGCCTCAGGCAACAAAAGCCCACCAAGGAGGAGGAACCTGAGGGGCTATCATGGAAGGACAAGCCCATGCATGGAATGTACCACCGACAAATTGAGGAAGTGGCTGATATTGAGAAAACATACCAGTGGCTGACAAAGGCCGAACTGAACGACAGCACAGAGGCTCTACTCATGGCTGCACAAGAACAGGCCCGGAGCACCAGAGCAATAGAGGCCAGGGTCTACCATACCAGACAAGACCCCAGGTGCAGACTGTGTGGAGATGCCCCTGAGACAGTCCAGCACATCACAGCAGGGTGCAAGATGCTAGCAGGCAAGGCTTACATGGAGCGGCATAACTAAGTGGCTGGCATAGTGCACAGGAACATCTGCACTGAGTATGGACTGGAGGTCCCAGACTCCAGGTGGGAGACACCCCCGGAAGTGCTGGAGAACAAGATCCTGTGGGACTTCCAGATCCAGACTGACAAGATGGTGGTGGCCAACCAGCCTGACATAGTGGTGGTGGATAAACACCGTAAGACAGTGGTGGTGATAGATGTAGCAATCCTGAGTGATAGCAACATCAGAAAGAAGGAACACGAGAAGCTGAAGAAGTACCAAGGGCTGAAGGAGGAGATAGAGAGAATGTGGGGCATGAAGGCAACAGTGGTCCCAGTCGTGATTGGGACACTAGGGGCAGTAACACCCAACCTGAGTAGATGGCTCCAACAGTTACCAGGAACCACATCAGAGATCTCTGTCCAGAAGAGCGCAGTCCTAGGAACAGCTAAGATCCTGCGCAGAACCCTCCCAGGCCTCTGGTAGAGGACCTGAGTCTGAAGGAAGGAGGCACCACCCAGGAGAGCTAGGTAGAGGTAGGTAGGTAGAGCTAGGTAGAGGTTTATTTACAGAGGTTTATATACACACACACACACACACACACACACACACGTGCACATGCTACAGTACTATAGTTATTTAAGTTGGCCACAATTTGCAACACTTGCGTGTAGACTGCAATAGTGCCATGATGTGCTTGAGCCACAATAAGGCTCAGTAATATAATCAGATTATAAAGGCGGTTAAATATATTCTCCCCAGAGTTTAGTTTGAGATGGTATCACAGTCCCACCAGCAGTTGTGTGTACTGTACTAAGTGCGCTGCAATCTTACATCGGGCAAACATACACAACAGGCCCTGTAGGTCGATAGATCTCAGCTCCTCAGGGAATAAACATGCAAAACATGCCTCCAAATTCTGCAAGTGTTTTCAGACATGATGAGGATGCCTGCGTAGACAGTAAGCGTGTCGTGACTTTTGGATGGCTCCATAAAGCTAAATGGAATTTCATAAGATTAGAACAATAATTAAAGACAATTTCAGAAACAAACTAATAAGGAAATTTAACAGAAACAATGACATGAAAACAAGAACATCTTTGCTATGATTGAAGGGCTTCAGCCTATCTTGTGTTCTTACCTTGAGCGGTGTGCCTGCAAGCATGAGTGCGTGTGTGTGTGTACCTAGTAGTACCGCAGAGGTACGGAGAAGTAGGGCAGAACCAGCAAAATCAGGGCTGATCTCCAGGCTCTGCTCTCACTTTAAAAGCCCCCACAAATAGGAGAAATGGTCACAAAATGACTTTGAGTCCAGAATAAAGATGAACCAAGGCAGGAAATAAAAAGGTGCCTTTTTACATATTTTTGCTGTACAGACAGCATTAAACTATCAGAGCTGCTGACATTTTCAGGACAAAAACGATTTTTGTGCAACTTTCTTTTATTGTATCAGTCATCCAGAAGTGCTGTTTATGACTGTATATAGCTGCATGGTGGCGTGACAACAGCTGGTTATCAAACCACTGTTGTTCTTAGCTCCTGGATCCTTCACCTTCCTCACCTACCTTCCATTATTGTGCTCTCACTAACTCCCTCCACGCCTTCCTGACCACAGTCTTATTCTGTTTTAATTCTATAGGAACGATTGATTCAAACAGACTATTTACCTGCAGGTGCAATCATACTGAACAGAAATTTATGAAAAGAAAGATTCATTTAGTTGAGGCAATCAGTCACGGTGTGAATGCTGTCTGGTTGAATTCTTGAAATCTAGACTATGCCTGCTTTAATCCCACTATGCAGTCTTCTCAGTCTCTTCTGCCCCCCACCATCCCTCCATCCTGTCCACCTGTCATTGTGTGCATGTGAATGTGCATGAATCTGTCCATGAATCCCATGTTCATCACATTCTCTGACACACTAACCTTGCATGCACTAATCCAGATGAAGCCAGCTGATCATACTATTACTGCAAATAAAGTCTCCTCTATATACAAAAATGTAAGCATGTTTTTCTTTACTGACCGTTGAGGTTTAATTCCTGGATGCACAGTCTTATTTGTCTTCCTATAATCTGGTCATATTTTTTATATTTAACTATTTCTATTCTTTCAGAGTCACAGGGAGGGTAGGGCAGGGTATACCCCTGATTGATGTGCCAGCTCATTACAGGTTCCCATCTGAGGATTTGGGGATTCTGAACATTGTTCAAGGGTTCCTCAGCAGTACTTTGAAGGTGTCCTGCCACCTCCCCTGTTACCAGGACACCTTCCATGATTTGACAGCTTGAACCCAGAACCCTTCGCTTCTCAGCCCAGTCCCTGCAGATATAAATCCCTGGATTCTATTCTATTCTATTCTATTCTATTCTATTCTATTCTATGTAAAATTAATTTGTATACACTTCTGTGTTTGCACGTCTTCAATGATTCCCGTCCACACAACACCCAAGCACATCTCCTCTGGTTGCACAGACTAGTGAAGAAAATAATTTCAATATCAGCACATTTCAGCAGGTTAAAGTGACACCTCAAGGTTCTCACGGAGCACCGAGTCAATACCTCAGCAAAAGTGCTGTGCCTGGGCTTTCTATCTGTTGACCTGAATCCACGCTTGGTGCCAATGTCCGGCTATCATAAGTCCATTTTGACTTTAGCGAGGCCACAGAAATGTAGGGTCTGAGCCAACAAGCCACCACGGGCTGCAGTCACAATGACTAACACACACACAGAGGTGTGCTGTCTTTGTGGAGCCAGATGGTGCCACAGAGTAGCTATTAATATCCTCTGCAGGAAGAGAGACAGAGACAGAGAGACAGAGAGAGAGAAGACAAAAATGCTGAAAGAAGAAAATGAAAGCACGACATTGACGTATGTGTCTATGACATGTGTTTATATTGATCCACTGATCTAAAAAATACTGGGTGAACTGCTGGAATGTGTATGTAGGGGGCGTGGTAAGAGCATCTCACAGGTAATGGTAAACCAACCAATCAATTTCACTCCCATATTAGGTTCCTCCTGCCCACATTCTGAAGAGGAACAAATGAAGTGAACACATCAGCCTCCATTGAAGCTGCTAAAGCATTTGCAAGGCTAACCAAAACACTCCATGAGGGTCTGATTCTCCTCCATACTCTCTGTGCGCTTAATTCAATGTGCTACAATTTAAATGCAAGATAAAACTTATTATTATTATTATTATTATTATTATTATTATTATTATTATTATTGTTATTATTATTATTATTGTCGCTTCTTTTGTACTTTTCTTGGCTTCACGTACGACGACACTGTGGCACTAATGCGTTTCCCTTCACAGACGTAAGCAGATGGAGAAGGATCATCTGCAAAGAAAGATATTTTCCAGGGGCTTTCTTTATGAGGTCTTAGAAACAGTAAACCACTGTAACACTGTGCAACTTCCATGGAGACACATTTCTTTTTTACAACTATCAGGGAAAACTTTCACTTCCTTCCTTCACTTCCATCTGTTACAGTGTGAAAGGAGTGTCCAAGTTTCCATTTCCATCTTCTCTTTTGTGGTCATCGTTGGTGAATATAACAACTCTTCTAGAAGAACACAGAGGAAGGTAACGTATCAAATAATCATTTTGAATCAACAGCCGATGCATTTTGGAGTTCTGCTGCCTGGGAACCTTATCACTTGCAGTGAAAATCGGATATTCACTGAAGCACAACTGTAGACCATTCTGACAGCCGAGAGGAGAAGAAAACAGGCTGTTTCCATTCCACACACACCACACTGTCTGAATTCCTGTGAATTAAAAATGTTAAAATAGCTCGAAGTCATTCTGGTTTCCAAGACGACAAACTGTTTAATCAAATCCTCAAAAAAACAAAAAGCGAAAGGTGATTTTCTAACAATTTAGTTACTTTGTTAGCTGTATAATGAAACTCATGAGCATGGTTTTATTTAGCAAGATCCAAATTAGCAACTGTGTTGTGGGTTTTCAAGCACTCCCAAGTCCACACAAGTCACGTCTGATGCATCCAAGATAAACAGCTGAAGACATTTCACAATAGCGCGAGAACAGAAGAGCTGAGATGTTAGGTACTGAGGGATGGGCTAGGTCTTCTGTCCCGAGATAGTAAGACACAGGGCTGATGTTTTACATCAGTACAAATGATAATCTGCACTCAGGAGACAACAAGAGATCAATATTTGAAATTATGACAGTGAGGAGAAAATGATATAGAGAGAGAAGTGGGAGGTGAAGAGGGATGAGTTGTTTATGAGCAGCCTGAGGAGAGGTCGGCTGTTGCTGATAGACACTCGTTAATCCGTCATTAGTCTCATCAGGCTCCTGGCATCGCCACACTGGCACCAAGTGTGTGTGTGTGTGTGTGTGTGTGTGTGTGTGTGTGTGTGTGTGCAAGTGTGTGTGTGTGTGTGTGCAGTGAGTCTGATTGGGATTCTGGTCACTGGTTGAGGAAGAGCTGAGTCACCATGGTGACCTGGAACCCAAGGAGGAGAGAAGAAGAACAGAGGAAGTGAAAGAAGATGTATGGCTGAGAAACGAGGGAGGGCGAAGCGAGTGAGGGCAAATACAGGGGTCGCACAAGATGAGAGGCAGAGTAATGAAATTATTCCTCTGCTGTTTGAGCTGTTGTGCTGAGGATGCCTGCTAATGAGGACAAGTCTCGTTTGTTCCCCAACTGCTTTCTCTGGCCCCCACCCTCTTCTAATCAACAAATTATTCTTAATAGATTGAGTTGACAGTAAAGTTCCTGTTTCTGGAGCGTTTCCTGGCTTCAGCGGTTGCCAACTGTATAGTCAGCGTATTTTTTACGATAGTTATTTGTTCCTTTGACAGGATGATTAGTGTAGCACAAATGAAACTGATAATTAACTGCGTGCTCATTACTTGGATCAATAGAAGATGTCAATCAAATGCAAGCCATATGTCAATATCTGAGTGCACATGACAACCTCCATGATGACAGTAGGTACAGAGGAATCGAGCAATATAAAACCTTGATTAAAATGAGCCTAAAGGTTCTAAAGGCTCTCTGTTTAACCTGAAATGGCTTCACCAATTAAACATATATTTATCTATTTATAAAAGATTGGGGAATTACAGTGTAATAAGTCTTTCCAAAATCCAAGAGAAACTCAGTTTTAATAGAATTTCTGCCTGTAAAGGCGGCAAAGCCACTCTGACAGCAGCAGAAATGTCATCTGTTCATCAGCTGTAATTGCCATCAACTGTCAACTGACAGTCCGAGTACACAGCGTTTAATGACCATCCGACGCTGTAGCATTGCCATGAAACTGCTCAGAAATGGGCGTGCGTGTCCCAAATTTGGCCACCCTCAAGTTTTTCTGTCTCCACCAAGATTCTAAATAGCTGTTACCTGCAGTGATGTCTGGACGGTTATTGAACCTGCACCATGTAACAGTGTTCAAAATGGCTGCACAGCTTTTTCTCACAGCCTTTACCTGGAACACACAGCTCCTCATTCATATTGACATGACACTTAGCAAGTCGGAACTGAATGGAAGATTATAGCATTTTCTCCCACTCTAATGAAATCAGTCTGTCTCTTGCATATACACAATCTAGGTCTGTCTAGCAAAACAGCTTCTTTCTTGAGAAACTTATCTGAAATGTCAACAAGACAAGGTCCCTGCCTCACATAAAGGCTTGTTATTGTGGCAATAGCCCAAGCGCTTATTACATTAGCTGCAAACACGCAACACACAAGGGATGAATACTAACAACCTAACAGAAACACGCAATTACAGCACCAGCGTCGTCCTTTAGGCCACATTTTCACCGAGAAGACATTTCTGCTTTAGTCCTCTCTGAAAATTGTTATATGCCAGTATGTTGCCCATAAATTAACATTTTCTCTCAGAAACACTCTGAGCATAAATATTACGCAACATGCAATTTACTGAGCTGGTCCCCCAAACAGCCTGACTCCCATTAGTAACAGCGAACAGGTCTTTTCTCCCAACAGTCTAATATGAGCGGGAGGAAACAAAAATGTGTGCCTCGTAATTACACCTGACGTCAGTTTTCAAATGCATCTCGGCTCACTTGAAGGTTGTGTTTCCTATAAAGAGATTAAGGGTCGTCGTTGGTAAGCCGGAATTTGTTAAACGGACGTGGAGCTTTATTGGCCAGTGTAATGACAGTGGTTCTGTTAGGGCCAAGTTATCTTACGCAGGTTCCATACACTTGTGTCGCTTCTAATGCTGGTGTGATTCTGATGAGAGGACTAAAAGGTTGTGACAGAAAGTTACCATAAAAAGTGTTTTTACTTCATATTTTACAAATACATAAGAAAGGTGAGGAGAAAAAAAAACCAGCACAACTGCAGACAATGACATGCCCATCACTGATAATAATTGATTTTCTTTTAAATTGTAAATAAGGGTTCAGGCCAAAGTATTGACGTAACCTCTTGCTAACAAGAAAAGTGAATGTGTGAATGTTCATGTCAGACACGCCAAGAGGGAGAGTTAAGAGGGCAGAGGAAGAAGGAAAAGAAGCAACTGACAGATTCAGTGAAAGAATAAAATAATAAAAACCTGCTGTGTTGGGGACCGCAGCCTAATGGGAGTTGATGGGGATCAATTACTAAATTACACGCTGCACTGGTCATCAGTCTATAAAAAGCCTGTTCTGCTTTGTTAGCATGAGAGAGAGAGATAAGGAAAGAGATAGGGAGAGAGGAAGAGGAGGGGGCAGAGCGAGGGAGAGAGAGAGAGAGGTGTATTAGTGCTACAGTAGATGTGGTGTGGTCACGCAAACTTCTGCATGTGAGTCAAGATGAGCAGACGTTGACAGTGTAACATACACACGCCTTACAGAGAGAGGTCTGTCAACTTGCTGTGTGTGTGGGTTTGTGCGCATGTCTGCATTTGTGTGTGTTTTTGTGTGCGTGTGCGCTTGTCTGCATTTGTGTGTGTTTTTGTGTATCTGTGTGTGCATATATGTGTGTGTATTTGTCTGCATATGTGTGTGAATTTTGTGTGTGTTCATTCATTGTGTGTCCATGTGTGTTTGTGTACATGCATTGTATTTGTGTGTGTGTGTGTGTGTGTGTGTGTGTGTGTGTGTGTGTGTTGTACTTGCTGCAAAATTATAATTCAAACAGACCCTTTCCTCCTGAAATGTGAAACCAGGATTAAAATAGGCTTCCTTCTTTTCCCTGCTGCTCATCAATGCACTTGTTTATTTTTCACTTGATTTAATTTATAAAATGTTCCTGGGCACATCTTATCCCCTTTGGTACCAGTAAAAGTTCACTTTATTTAACCACAATGTTTATAAAGTGGTTTATTTTATCACAGTAACAAATATGAAACCTATGCTTTTACTGTGACTCTTCACTAAAAAATGAGCTTCTTAGGATGCATTAACATTAGTATTAGAATCAGCATGAGTAGTTGATGGGACCACGCCCATGTCAGCTACCAAAAATAAAAAATATTGACAACTGTCCAGTGTGTTGATCATATAATCCCACAGACCAAAGCAACACTAAAGATTTGATTCCGTTCACATCCAACCCGCTGAAATAAACACTGTCCAAGTTTACGTGGAATCATGTTTCCTTAACTACAAAAGGTGCTCATTTGCATTCTTTCAGCTGTTATTATTGGGCTATTACTGTTTGACCTACAACATCACCAACCATTACCGTAACCAATAGCATGCAAGTTTCAGTCCAACGGTTGCATCCACATGTAGGAGTAGATCAATTTACAATGGGAATAATTTTTATTTGTAGGTGTTATGTAAAGACGCTGGGTAAAATATTAGGTACATATGTAGCACTTCAAGTATATCAGAGTGTGTTTTTCTCAGGGAGACTGTGTCTCTTCCTCCACCCAGCAAGACCCTTTTTCTCCCTCCGTGTGCTCAGACTCTAGGGAGGGAAGGCAAATAATGGAAGCCCACCTCCCCTCATGGTTGTCAGCTGCGTCATCCAGGCATTAGATGGCAGAGTGGCACCAACATGCTCATTAGCTGGTGAGGTGAAGACCTCTGCTGTTTGGAGACAGATCAGAGGTGCCTCTCCGTAGAGGGAGCGGTGGAGCTCCGTGACGGAGGGCCATTCCAGTCAAGGGTCAGTGAACCCGGGTGTCGAAATGCTACTGAACTAAAATGTAGCAACCAGGTCCATTTATGCAACCTGCATCTCCATCCAAACAAAAGAGCTGCTTTATACTCACAAACTGGGCCAAATATAATAAAACATTTTCATGAGTGTATGTTTAGCATATCTTGGAAACCTTGATAGCAAGTCTAAAATTTTACGTACAGTTGAATTACTGTTGCAGTCATTTAGCAAACAAATGGGAATGCATTCACTTTCTTCTTCAAAAGAAATTACATTTAAGTACTTTGTGGTCCAGGAGCAGTGTGCTTAACAGAAGACTTTATCCTTTTCCCACCTACAGTAAATACAATTTTAATTAGATGTAAAATAAAGGATAAAGCAGATTTTGATGTATACTTATGCCATACTAACAATGTGAAGGAATGCCAGTCTCCATGTGTACTGTATCTATCCAATATTCTAAAATATTAACACATTAAAGGATTCAAGATGTTGCCATGGTAATTTAACTTCCTGGGGGATGGAAGGGAAGGAAAGCCACTGTAAAGAAGGTTTCATAATCACTCCTCTGATGTTCAGCAGTGTTGCTCATGATGGTGAACATTTCTCTGAAGGACTCCACAGCCACGGTGGGGTGTTCACCATCTCTTTCACTTCCCGTAGCTATGAATCTTATTTTCAGGAAGAAAATGGAGATTTTTTAAAGATTTTCATTTTATCGACAGTCCCTTTTTGCAAAGCCGTTTTTGTTTCTAGGGCAATTAGTGACCCATGAGCGTGCAAAACACCAGCAAGCATGTGCGTCCCATCCATAACATGAAAAATTCTGCCGTAGCAAATTAGTCGTTTATTGTGTCGACCTTTGTTTTGTTTTAGTTTTTTTTTTTATGACTTTGGCTTTGGCCAGATGTTTGTCCCAGTTGTCTGTTGGCCTCAGTGGGACCGAACCACTGATAATCCCACCATTGGACAGATGTGGTTCCCACAGATAAGACTGTGCCTATGGACATAGCATGTGCACGGTTACTGCATATCACAGGCTATTTAAGGACAACTGAGACTGTTAGGATGGACTATACAGTATACGGTTTTAAAATATACCAAGCTAGAATTTTGGTTTATTTTTATCTTTTAATTACTTTCCAGAAAGGAAATTCCTGCATTTGAGCTGAGCGTAGGGAACAGTTGAACCTCAGATTGCTAGACATTAGTAGTTCACCAGTTAAACTCTGGTAATCGGAATTTAATAAACAGTGCTTTATTTTCATAACTTGTGACCTAATTATTTGTTTCATAATGTGCTGAGTCCATTATTCATTCTCCTTGGAGGATGAAGCCAATTAAATAATCAGTATTGCAACAATAATTATCGTCACAAAGTCGCATTATTGTTGCAGTTCTCACAGTACGACCAGAAATGGACTCAGAGCTGAGTAAAGCCAATATCACTGATGAATCTGGAGTGATTTAAATAGCTACGAGGATTAGTTTAGCATGGCATGAAGGCTACATGGGAAAACTTCATTGTAACAGCTGCCAGCTCATTCAGTTGGCAGCGAAACACAACAGCTGGGACACGGACTCCTACAGCTGACACACCCACACACACTGTCAGTCCAGTCACTGCTGGAATATATTGAATTGGAGCTATAAAGACGTACAGGGCACAGAACACTTCAAAACTCAAGCAGAACATGAAACCCTATGCCAGAATATCCGGCCAATCAGGGTATTTCGGAAACTACTGCTTTTAATGGCCGTCTTCCCCATGGCTGTTACTGACTGATTTGTGTTTGATCTATAACCTGATTTATGGAGCGCTTGGCATGGCAGCAGCAAATGGCTCCCACTTCCAGAGCAGGGGCCTTTTTTATGGCTCTGTGGAACAGAGCATGCACAGGGGACTCCTGCCAAATGAGTACAGAAAAATAATAATCTACGTCTTGGTACAGCATTATCCAATCAAATATTTAAAATGAGGATGGAGTAGCATATACTACCATTAGAGTTTGGGCTGTGACTGACAGCAACATGAATGGGTCGGACAAAGCTACAGTTTTAAAGACCTTGATGAGGAGTTAGCCTGAATGGTCCCACAAAAATAAATTTTCCATGCAAAAAAGGTCTTTTATAATGGCAGTTCATCTAACTGTAGTGTGTTGGAATGTGGAATATCTCAGGGAAATTAGATGTAGCACAGTAAAGGTAAAACAATCTGTTTGTGAAAATGTGTTTGAATCTGCTTTTAGAGTGTACGTTTAGTCAACAGTTCTGGGGCTTTTAGGCGTCCCTTTAACCTAGTGAAAGAGTAGCGGAGGAGGCAGTGATTAGAAAGGTCACGAAGAATGCTGTTCTATCTTCTTCCCGTACTTGTGTAGGTTTCCTCCAGGTTACCTTTCCATGGTAGAGTGCAATGACGTGCAGATTAGATTAGACTGACTCTAATCTGCCCCTGTGTGAATAACAATGTGTCCTGCAATAACCACGGCCAACAGTTTTAACCCGGTCCATGGGGATGACTTTATCTTCTGGTGGAAAACAGGTAGAACCCAGACTGGATGCATTTAGCAAGTAGAACAATGTAAGCAGCAGTTACAATGGAACAACTGCACATTTCACATGATAAATAAATGTTCTGCTGTGAAGAAGGTTCAACAAGGTGGTTCCAGTTTAGATGCCAGCGCAGCTATAAAGACAATAGTTATTGAACAGCAGCAACAAATGCCTTGTTAAAACTGCATAATGTCACTGTTATTCTGTAGCACACTAAAGAAGCCATTACTGCTTTTTCAGTAGTGAGATAATACTAAGAGCCATGTTTTAATCGAGGCCCACTTATCAGTGGACTTTCATACTGCCGAAAAGAGAAATGGAGAAGCAGACTTTGCATATCTGAGACTGAAAATGACAGAAATGGAAAAAAAAGGTATATGAGGAAGAAGGAGCAGTCGACCTCCGTCCTACCATCCTGGTGCTATACAGCATCAGAGGGAAGAGAGAGCCACTGCCATGTCAACCTCGTATCATGTTTCAAATGAAATCAAACCTAGATTTGACTTTTCCAAGCTCCCCTATCCACCCATCAGGACAAAAACTCTGCGGGAGAAAAAAGGCATCAAATTACCCTGATGAAATAATCCTGATCTACTGTGAACAACTCGCTTCATGGTTAACGGCTCCAGACTTCCGAATAGTTTAATCAAGACTCTCCTGATTGCTTTCCAACTAGGCAGATCTTTCCAAATGCTACTATCCTTTCTGACAGTTATAAACGCAGCAAACAATGGCCATTGAAAAACTGGAAAAGCATTTCACAAAATGTAGTTGTTTATTTTTCTGTTGGTACCCCTCCCCTTCACCTGCATTGACCCGAGCCACTGGGCTTTATGAACCTATCTGCTAGCTCCTTCAGAACCCATTATCTGAGGAAGATAACCCTCTCCAGTCTAATTACTCCTCCCGACTATCGTGCAGATTGTCTGCCTATGGAGTGTCAAGTAGCCCATTTAAACCCAGCAAGATATGGTGTTAATATCAGAGTCATTTTGGTAACTGGAGCAAGAGATCCATCAGCGCTGAGGGGTAAACTCTTTTCTGAGCATCTGTTGCCCGACAAGGTTAGAATTGATTAGCATCTCTGCCTACAGACAATAACAGTGATGTCAGTAGCATCTAATGTTTAATTTAACGTGAAAGTTTATGAAGATGTTTGGGAAGCCTTCCATAAGTGCTCTGCTGCGTGGGCATTCCGTTCTTACATGTTGCTTACTGGTAAAGGGGGAAAAGCCCAAACGAGCCAGCAGGGTGATGCTGGCTATTTGCAGAACATTCTGGTCTGACACAAAGTCATTTGTGATTATTAGTTTTCCACTGCATACATTGCAAATGATTAAAATTTGCTCTCAACCTTAGGAAGATTTCCTTAATCCCACATTGTATGTGTGTAGAGCACTGATGAATAATATGTGTTGGCTGCTGTAGCAGCGTTAATAAGGTGAACAATCCTGGGTCCCTGTTGTGTTTTCTGAGAGACACCTCTTAAAACTGATCCTTTAACCATCATCAGCATCTTGGTTTTTATAGGCAGATTTTATTTTTAGAGCTGTCAAAATTAACGCGTTATTCCAGATTCAGTCATAGTGAGTAATTTGATAGAAAGTTTTCACACAATTTACATGTGTGCAGTACGTTCATAATTGTTCTCCATGGGGAGGGGCTGGTGCTCCACAACACTACCGTACATCCTGGAGGAACTGTTCAGTCAAGGAACAACACAGTGACCATCTCGGTGGGGAGAACCAAAATAACACAAAAAACAGAGTGACATGAATCAATCCAACAAATTTCCAGTTCAAGATTTGTTTATTTTTTACTCCGACATCTGGACACTCAATCTGATTTATAGTTTGAATACAGCACACCATGAGGAACTGTTATTAATTGGGCTTTATGCTTAAGATAACAGTGGCCACTGTGATTTATCTGGTTAGAATTTCAATCATTTGGCATTTCTGGTCATTTTTATTTTTAGCTGCTAAGGTTTTTTTTAAAATCCTGTTTATAAATGATCCCTTAATCTGGTGTCTTCAGGGCCATTGAAAAACTGACATCAGCACGACAGTTTACATCACCAAAACAAACTGTGCCACTGTCCACCCAACTCACCACACACACCAACCGTGGCTGGAAGCATGCAAGGCTGCAATACACATTTTAATGTGTCAAAAGTTAGTGAGGTTTTCATTTATGTGACTCATCATAAAACCTTTTTTTTCTGCAGGAACGTACTGTAACAATTTCTTGTCCATTAAAAGTCCATTAATAATTATCCTCAGAAAGTGCTTAAATGATCAAAATTACTCTCAGTGTCTGTCCTTCTTTGCAAGGCTGTGCTTGACTGGAGTAAAGAGAGTATCGAAAAATGAAACGTTTTATATTAAAAGACTTTGACAAAACTTTCAAAACTACCGGTATACAATTACCGAAAAGTGACATCCACAGAGTTGCTTTAATCTTTTATCAGACACTTTTTGATCCATTAATGAAATAAGAAGAACTGACAAATTGCTGAAATTGTAATTTTTCAGGACTGTGTGCTCTAACAAGGATACTGTACTTCTATGGATTTGAAGTGGCAGAAAAGTTGGAAGGTAACGGGAATGCAGCGAGAGCATTTATGTGCCAACATAAAAGAGGTAGTGAGTCTGATAAAGGGGGGGCATTAGGTCTAATTATCAGGATTCATTTTCAGGCAAGCTAATATTAGCATCATTAGCTCTTTCAGAAGAGGTTTAGGCAGGAATGTAACAATGTTGTCTCCAAAACTGCATCATTATTATAACATTTCATTAATGTTGCCTTGGGCCCATGTCAGAGTCTCCCTTGCTCTTTTTTCCCCACCAGCACTATTTATATTAAAGTTGCATTAAAAGCAAAATGCACTCATGCAGAGATTCATTTAAAATGATTTAGAAAGAATGCCTTGATGTGCACTTTATATCATACTCATCCATTAGTCAGTGGCAAGCATCAATATGTGAACAAAGTCATTCTAATAATTTCTTCTTACCTCTCAGAGGTGGAAAACTGAGAAAGTGAAATGTTGATCAAGAGTGTTAACAATCACCTTTTGTGTCAAAAGTCTTTGTGGAAATGGCAAAAGCAACATAACTAACTTAACACACTCATTTTAGACATGTTGGTATTATTTTCTTTCACGTGTTTTAACATTTTCTGGTTTTTATACAATCCACATGTTGAAATAAAAGCCTTCAATTCAAAACAGAGCAAGTCTCATTAAAAGAAACAAGTGAGATTGTAAAAATGACAACAACAATCACACAAAGATAAACACATCATGAGACTTTTACAAAGAATGTTTCCAATGAAAGATCCCAGAAATAGCACCAGCACCATCACTGGTCACACTGGGTTCATTGACAATGGCGTCGACATCATTAGCATTATCAGTAGCCACAACTGCTCTCCACTACAACTTTTACAGGTACACATACTATACATATAACTAGCATATTGTGTATATTCAGAAATTTTGATTTAGAGAGTAAAAGTTTGCACTAACAGTCTACAGTGTTAGAACTCCAGCCTGGAACAGACCTCTATAATAGTGCACTTTAAAATGGCAGACAGAAAGCAAGAGAGCAGACAGCATTAAGACAAATTACAAAATGATACAGGCGGTAAAGTGATGCCAAAATAAAACAAAGTGAAGAAAAATGAGAAAGTGGGATTTGAAAGAAATAGACTTGGGTATCCATCCATCATGCAGCCTTGCCTCTGCCAGACATGGGCAATAGATAATACACGAGTGTGATAGGGAAAAGTGCACACTCCTCTTCTATCTATCTATCTCCACTCGCTATCTGGGTTCACTTGTCAGGTCTGCTCTGTCAAGCCCAGACCGAGACGATTGCAAAGGAACAGAGAGAGGTGCAGTTACTCACAAACACAAGGGTGTCAACAAAGAGCCTGACACACACTCAGCAGCAGTTTAAGTAAAGAAAGGATACAAGAAAGACATGGTGTGATCCGCTGCAATACATCATCAGTGTGGAAGAGATAAACACCTGAAGGCTGCTGAAGCTACTGACACACAGTCTTAAAACAGTCACCACACTGGCCGGAAAAGATGTTTCCCACCCCCAACGCCACAGATAATACTCTGTATTTATATGTGCCAATTAATGGCTGTTATTTGTCGTATTTACCACCCTTGAGGCAGCCTGTATGAAAGAATGTAGTGTAAAACTCTGCGACAGTGACCAGGTGAGCAGGGCGCATCTTTATTCAACACCAGCCCCTGAAAAAGTTGAAGGCCTGCATGCAGTTCAGCATTATTTGAGGGGACGGGGACGGTTGGTGGAGCGATTTCAATCTCCTCCCAGTCAGAAAGGCATTCGCCGGCAGCTCATTTCCACATGCGTTATTTGCGGCAGGAGGTGCGAATGTGTGCAAATTCTGACACAAATTTAAAATTGCTTTTAAAGTTACTCCTGAAGCCTGTGATTGATGCAGAGACAAACACGTGCTGACTCCCCCTAGACCAGGAGGGAGGTCAAACATATAAAAGGTTTCCTTCGGTCCATTTACTTTCTATATGCTTTATACATATACATACACACACACACATATACAGTATATATAAATAAATAAAAATCTCTTCCTCGCCCTCCTGGGCGGTGCCTCCTTCCTTCAGACTCGGGTCCTCTACCAGAGGCCTGGGAGTCTGAGGGTTCTGCGCAGGATCTTAGCTGTTCTGCGCTCTTCTGGACAGAGATCTCTGGTGTGGTTCCTGGTATCTGTTGGAGCCATCTACTCAGGTTGGGTGTTACTGCCCCTAGTGTCCCAATCACCACTGGGACCACTGTTGCCTTCATCCCCCACATTCTCTCCATCTCCTCCTTCAGCCCTTGGTACTTCTCCAGCTTCTCGTGTTCCTTCTTCCTGATGTTGCTATCACTCGGGATTCCTACATCTATCACCACCACTGTCTTCCGGTGTTTATCCACCACCACTATGTCAGGATATATATATATATATATATATATATATGATGCAGGCTGTGTTTCAGTTACCGCCGTTAAGTCAGGAACTTATTGAAAAAGTCCCTTTTCCATTTACTCTGTAAGCAAGTACTAATGGGGGATTGCAGGATCCCTGTACATAAATATTAAAAGATCTAGTCAAGCTCAAGAGCTGTGAGATAAGTAAGGCCATTTATAAAATTGCCTTGACATCTGTTGCAGCTGCCATGTAATATATTGCTTCCAATCGCTTCTGTGTTTCCTATTAGTGTTTGTTTCGTGCTACCTGAAGGACCGGATAGAAAGAAGGAGACACAAAACCTACATTTTCTATGAGGTCGTAATCTTCCTGATTACGTATCCTCAAACTTCCTGATATTCATGTTGCGTTTTATTTGAAAGAATCACATTTATTTGCTAGAATCACATCTGTGGGATGCTAATCCCAGGAATTTCCTGTTTAGCCATACCATATGTATATTTATAAGTATGGGATTATGTGAAATTTGAAGCTGTTTTTCACATCGTAAATCTAATCAGAACCACGGAGGCTAAAATTGTGTATTTAAAAGGGTTTTTTCTCTTAAATCCTTGCATCTCAGCCCTGTTCCTGGAACATCTTGTCCTGATTTACCACCATCTCTTTCACACAGACACAGTGGAAAAAAGAAAGGAACGTTATCAAAATGAGCACCCGTGCTGGTTGGGGTTAAGGTTTGGGGTTGACAGACGTTATCACCTTTTCAGCGGGCCGTGTTTAGGACAAAGTGCTTTGTTTTTGCGCCGCTAAGCGCTGACAGGCTTCTGTAGATTTCACGGCACCTGTTTCACCCGCCGACACTGACATTTCCCGCCCATAGGCTGTCTGCACTCTTGCCTACTTGGGAGCCTCAGCTGACAAGTTCAACCAATCTTGCACAAACTCCAACAGTTATTTCACAAAATAATAATAGAAAAGCTCAGCTATCCTGACATGTACCATGTTCTCCACTGAAAGGAAATAAAAAAGGAGAAAGGAATGTGGCTGAGAGGCCAGGAGCTGAGATTAGACTGCTCAGGTTTGTGGTCCAAGATTGACTACTATGGACAGCAGCCTGACATGGACAGTAAATATCCATATTTATAAGTATCCGGTATAAAAAAAACACAAATTACCACAATTCCTTGTGGGGCCTGTGATGGTAACTAAAGCTGAAGTTAACATAAAGTTTATTCTATGATCTTCATCATTATTATGATATATATGACTGTGTTTGCTGCAGCTATACATCCAGACTGCCATCACACCCAACTCAGGATGGAGAAGGGAAAGGAAGAAGAATTTAAAAAAAAGAACCCAGAAAAAGAAAGGAATAAACCTGTGAGGATGTTTGGAGTCTTGCAGGGTGTACCCCTGATTCCATGCTACTTTGCAGTTGGCATCCTTTCCCTCTCTTTCTCCTCTTGCTCTCCTTCTCCCCCTTTCTCTATCTCTCTCCCTCTCCTCCTCTCTTTCTCCTAGCACAGTCCCTCCCCTTCACCTTCTCACGTCTCCCTTCCTCTCTTTCAGCATCATCTCTCACCCGCTCTTCCCTGGTGAGGTGGGATTACGCCAATGAGCCAGCATCTGCTGTCATGCACACGCACACACACATGCGCACACACAAATGCTGTGGACATTTAACCCCCTGCTGTAGTGGGCAGCATGTGGCGGTGTCGAGAACATCGCGGTGACATATTTTTGGACGTTGAAAGTCAGAGGCAGCTTGCTGCTGTGTCGCCGTCTTCACACTTAAAGCTTCTCTAGGGAAAAGAAATTCCTTCCTTCCTCATTATTCAATCTGCCGTCCACTCCTTTTCTTCCTTCATCAGTCATCCCCCTCATTCACAGCACCTTTTCCTGGCCTGATTATTCTTCTCTTCAGCAGCCTTTTCTTTGTTGATCAATGCATTTCTTTATCTCTTTCTCGTTTCTCTCCACCACATAAACAGGATTTGTTCCTAATTGATGTGCCCTGTTCAATAAAGGTCACCCCCCACCAATAACCTTTTATGTTCCAGTTTTCGGCTTCTTTTAGTGCCTCCATCCTTCCACCCTGCTCCTCCTTTCCTTTCATCTATCTCCTCTGCTCCATGTCCTGCCCTGCATGCATTTAATCGCTCATCCCGATTTACCTCTTGTAAATCTTGCAGTTGTTACCGTAAAAGGTGTTTGTACCTGCAACACTTTTAGTCTAGACTGAACTTGCAGGCCGTCGCATCAATCTATCGGGGTGAAACTCTGAAATTCATTCAGCTTTGTATCTAAATTCCACGGTTTCCTGCACCGCCTGTCTCTTCTTAAAGACACATCAATCAACTGGAATCCACACTCCTCCAGAATGTGTCATCACCTGCATATTTATCATACCAGCTGACTATCACAGACTGAAGAGGAAAACTACTGGCCGTTTTGAACAGCCAACACTGACTTCAGCATCCCAGACATTATTTCAGATGTCGAGACATTTTCTTCCCTTGGAGATTTGAGCGTTTGCCATTTTGAAAACTATTACAGAAGCACCAAAGTCTCTTTAGCTCATGTGAGGTGCATTTGTTCAGATTCTCCAGGAGGGTTGAAATACTTGTCTGTAAAGTGTCCTGCTAAATGCTCCATCAATTATCACGGGGGGGTCAAAGATAATTAAGCTCTGCAAGGGTCAACCACGCAAACCTCAGTTTGCCTGGATGACATCTATTAGACTCATCACAGGAGATTGATGAAAACGGACTAAACGATGGTGGTTTTGCACCAACAAATGAACTCAAACACTTGAGGATCTGCACTCAGGTCCTGCAGAAATTGCAGACTCATCATTCTCCTTTGAGCTGTTGCCAGGAAAAGGTCAGAAATTTCCTCATTATGATTAAAATGTGTCAGGGTCGGGATCACAAGTGGGGAGAGGCAAGTGGGGACACTATAAAGCATTTTACACACCGACATCTTCAGTGCACAGTTCTGCTTCTGTTTTTAGGAAGAAGGAGCCTTTATTTCCCCACATTGTAGCTGTGACACTTAAAACCTCAAAGGGTTTTTTCCAGATTTGACATATGCTGCTGAAGGATGTCGATGAGTAAACACAGGAAGTGATGCCTCCGAATTCCACTCAAGCACCACAATATCTGCATTTCCAGGATATTGGCTAATATTGAATTGTGTATAATATTTTTGCGTTAAGGAAAGCCATACAGTCAAAATACCAAAGCATTTTTATTCTCAACACTGATAAGTAGCGACAAGCCAAAAACATTTAGAAGACTGAAGTCTAAAGATCAATTAATTGGTTTAAATTGCTCTCCAGGCAGATAAACGACCATAAAGGAATCTTTCTGGCTTGTTATGTTGTTAAAAGTTGTGCAATAGCTGCCATTAGACAGCATGTGGTCAAGACTGCATGTTGGCTTCAAAGAGACCCAAAAAACTGAACTCCAACCCATCACGAAGACATGGCTCCTGTCAGCTCTCAGGCTGTCAGCTCTCGTCTATAAACCTCAGAGAGACGAGCCTTCTGTAACTGTCACCTCTGTCTTGGGTGTTGTTGGACTCGTTCTGATGGGCTGACAGGAGCAAGAAACAATCTGTTTAGCAGCTGATGAACCAGTCAAATTAGGCTTCACAGAAAATGTCGATATTCACTCTGAAACGGTGTCCAATGTTAGAGCAGAAGTTCACCCCAGATTGGTAAAGATTACGTTTCACCCCTTTGATCCATATTCAGGTTTTCCTCACATTCATCAAGCCTGTACAAAAGTATAGATCTACATTCCTCTGATTATTGTTGGTCTGAAAATGCCTGGAGGAGTTGGTGAAAAAGGAAAACATCAGTGGGCTGCCATTGCTTTTCTCATAAAGAGTTAAGTTACATCATTCTGCGGCATACTTATCACCTGTATCCAGTAAAATGGTGGAAAAAATTACAGATAAAATTTAGTTGGAGTGGTACATTTTCTTAGTGCAAAATTCAGGTATAATAAAACAATTTAGCAACACACAAAAACAAAATGTTCACATACTAAATTTAGCTTCTAGCAAAACATTACACTAATTTGGATTTTGGATAGTATTAACATCCAGGCTGGCGCGTCGCCCGTATCCAAGTTTCCCAACATATTATTACTGAGTGGCCAAAGTTACTGACTGTTGGTGAAACATGAGCTACATTTACTCCTGGGTGAGCTACATTTTTTACAACACAATGGGGAAGCAAGCCAACGCAACACACCTGTCTGGATGGGGGAGCCATTTCTGGAATTGTCTACATTTGCTGTTTTCAGAACATCTATAAACATTTATTTTTGATGCACAAAGAAGCAATGAAAGTGAAGTGAACCAGTAAACCAGAGCTAATGAGCTGATGCAGGACCAACAGTTGGCCCAGTGCAGTAATGCTGGACTGGCTCCTGGCTACAGCACAGTGGAGGGTTGCACTTGGCCTCCAGCGTGCAATTGTTAGAGCTTTCTTAATGGATCGTGCTGTAGCACCTGCTCTGTATCCTTTGTCCCTCTCGCACATCTTTACCCCCCCCCCCCAAAAAAAGAAAGAAAATCTGCTGCGCTAAAGTCATCCCATTACTTTCTCCTGTTCTTTTGCATTTCATCACACTTTCCCAACAGTTTAGCCCCACTTTTCCCCTGAAAACATCCCCCCATTCATCCAGGTTGCCATCTCCCTTCAACAACCCCCCACACTCACTTTACAACCCAGTCTTCATTCCCCTCAGTTTAATCATCCACATAGATCTGTTACAGATTTTAGCTCCCACAATTCCTTCAAACCAATTCCTTCTTTCCACGCTGTTCCAAGTCTTCTGTTCTCCCAAGAATCATCCACATCCTTTAACTCTGCTCCCATCTCACACCATCTTTTCAGCTCAGTCTTTTTTCAGACCCACTTCTGCGAGCTCCACGCACGTCAAGAGCCCACCTCCCACTCCTTCACCACTATCCATCCCTGCATCTTCCTCTCCTTCGCCTCTGGCTTTAATCTAGAGAGGGGGTACCCACTGCCTTCAAATCACATGGAAAAGAAAACACCAGCGCCATTATCTCTCTATCTGTCTGGTGTGTGTGTGTGTGTGTTGTGTGTGTGTGTGTGTGTGTGAGGGAGAGAGAGAGAGAGATCATCCATATTTACAAACAGACCACTCCAGAAAAAGAGACAATCACCACAAAACATTCAATAAGGCAGAGAAAGAGAGTTCGAGGAGAGAAGAGCAGATGATAAAAGTACCGTACCTGAGCTCCTCTCCTGCCTGGATAGAGGTGATTCCTCTGGTGAACTACTCCACTCCGCAAAGGATACGTTAACCAATACTCATCCACCTCTGAGAAATGTTTCCAGCCAAACGAGAATAATATCCAGTTTTCTTTGGTCTCCCTGGAGTCGCGGTGGGGCAAGTAAGATGCTTTAACTGATATCCGGGAGCCCGACTCGTGCAGCCCGTCACCCACAGTGAGCTGATGTCCGACAATGATGCTCCCGGGCAGAGCTGCGAGCGCGGAAAAAGCGCCGTTAGAGCGGCGCGCTGCCGCGTTGCGCGCCCGATCAGCGGCCAGACGAGCGCTCCTTTTGAGGGATATATCAAAGTGTCAAGGGTTAATGTCCGGTGGGTAGAATTTAGTTAAAAAGCGAAGGGGGAGCCGGTGGGAGGCGGCAGTGATGAAGAAACGTCGCGATCTGGAGTCGGGCACGATTGTTAGTTTTAGGTGAGCCGGTTAAGCTCCCCTAGAGCTCTTTGCTCCGTTCAGTCATTCCTGTACACATCAACACATTTAAGTCATTCAAGGATTTGGTCAAACCTCAATCACAGAATAACAATCCAGTCGGATTGTCGCTAGGCAGGTGAAATACGCCCCAAGGTTAAAAGAGCGTAGCAATGATTACTCTTGTAATAAAGAGAATCGGTTGGTGGCAGAGCCAGGAGAGCTTGGAGAAATGACTCTACCCTCCTTCCAGCCACTGAAGTGACTTTGCGTTGACCTCTTTCCTCTCTTCGCGTCCTCCTTCACGGAAGAGAAGCCGGACAACAGCGCGTTCTGTGCGGCGGACGGCACCTTATTGACAGAGGCGTTCCAGATCAGAGGAAGGGCGAGCTTCACACAGAGAGGAAAGCCGATAGATCCCACCGACAAAGCAGTCTCACACTACATTTAATGTCTTCTTCTTAAAAGCTTTCTGATCCGCCGCGGTGAGCATCTCCGCTCCCTCGGGCGGATACTTTCACACTGCGCGGGTTTGTCCCGGGAGGCGATCTACGCCTACGATCTCCTCTCCCGTCTGCCTGCTGTTCTCCGCATCCGCGTCGGTCTCTGGCAACTGACAAGCGTCTCCTCCGCGATTTCAATACGTTATTAACGGATGCGGGGACGTTCTCATGACCGTGCGTGATGCAAGCGCCGGGGCGTTTGCCTGCTGCAACCACCTGATATACTGTAGTTTGGATCCATCCTATCATACAACAAGCGGGATTTTTTTTAATCCTCTATAATTCCATCCATCTAGCATTGGACTTTAAGTTATTATTGCAGTTTACATTTTTTTTTGTTCATAAATACGTTGTCCTGTAGGAGTTTCCACTGGACGGAAATAATCCTAAATAAATAAATGTGGGTGTCACAGACCTGATTGATGTTTTAACAACCCCCCCCCCCCCCCCCCCCCACCACCACCACCACCACCACCACCACCACCAAAAAAAACAAAAACGTAAGTTTGTGTCATCAGAGGCAGATTTAATAAATACAGCCATACAACGGTGTTGGGGTTTGGATGCAGTAGGGGATGGTAAAAAGAGAAAACTCGACAGAGGAAGAAATAGAAAGAGACAAACATCATAAAAATAAGAGCTATCACATTGGGGCCAGGGAAATGAAAGTTCTGATGCTGTGTGTCATGTTCTTTAACCTCAATTGAAATAGAAAAACCTCTGGGCCACATGGACGAAAGGTCAACTAAATAAATGTGTTCATGTGAAAGGAATGGACAGAGAGAGAGAGAGACAAATGTGAGGTGTGGAGGTCTTGGACGGTTATTTTAGGAACCATATTTGAAAGTCACTTTGGCAGGCATGCTGAGTGGTTTTGTTTTAAGCCTCAGAAAAGAAAAGAAAACCAGTCAATTTCTGCTATCACCCACAGCAGTTATCTTATTTCTGAATCCCCTTAATAGAAAAGTACTTATTGATCTGAGAAATCCTCTTGACTTTTAAACGTTAGTTTATTTTCTCGGAGACGTCCAGCAACGTAACGACTGTGCTGCAACACAAATGCAAGCTAAACATTGGATCATTGGGTTAAATGGGCAGGATGCTGAATGTTTTAGCCTGCGGTGTTCTATCATCTGTCTGGATTCTAAGCACACAAGATTTAATTATAGGGGTCAACCCAGATTATAACTCTAGTGAATTGTGACCTTTGTGTCCCAACTGTCATCATTTGTATTGAGGTAATCTCACCCCCACATGAATGCTTGAGAACTCTGGAGGTTGAAACTATCAGCTTCTGAAGGAATAAACTCCTGCCCAAAAGAATGTTTTGTTCTAAATGTAAAAGATGGTTTCAGCAGGTTTTGGACTTCGTGATTGCTAACTTTAAAGCCTGTGATGTCATGTGTGATGGCATCAGCACAATGGTGGTGATGCAGCATTTAGCTGTATTTACTCGAGTGGTTTCTGGAGGCTCTCTGGAGCAGAAACAGAGCATTTGTGGAGTTGAGCCAGAGAGACAGAAAACAATAAGAGGTTACAAGAGATAAAGACTGAGAAAATTTGGGAAATACAAGACGGTTAGGGAGATAAAAAAAGACCCGGAAGACCCTCCAGGCAATTCAGCAACACGGACAGAAGTGTAGTGAGATTTAGCAGTGAAAGGCCAGAACAACTTTATCCTCAAAGAGAAAAGCCAAAAGCTCTTCTCGACATGCACTGATCGTTCCTCTACTCTCTCTCTCTCAGACTTGCTTCTTTAACTCGTACCATCAATTTCTCCCCAAGCATCCACCCTAAATCCTGCGCACTTTGTTTGTAACCATCCCTTGTAGATCAGCATCGATACGATAGCTGATAGGAAAAAATGGAAAATGTGTTGGTACACGAGCAACAAAAGGACACAAACTCATGGATTTGTGTATTTTAAAATACTGAGTAGATCATACAAAGCACAAAACTTTTTCCAGAATGTTGTGCTGATACTGTCGAACTGGTAAAGATAGTGTCTCATTTGATGGTTTTGTCTTTGGAGATTAGTATTTGTGTTTCATGTTTTTGTCAGATCCAGTTTTCTGGAGATGTTTGAAGCGAAAAGAGAGGGCTCTTCTGTGTCATCACTCTACAGAAGGATCTGTGTGTCGGCTAGACTCAAAGTACTTCTTTTTTCCCCATTCAATCAACATCCTGTTCCTTGCCTATAGTTTTCTGTCCCTGTCAGAGACTCGTCGATGAACTAATGTGTCAGTCTTGGCGTCAGTGCCTCATGTTGACAGATGATCCATCATTCTGTCAGGTAATTGATGGTCATTGACTCGCTGTGGGTTTAAGCGTTTAATTAAGGAGACTAAAAGCCTGTTTCACAGACAGGATTAGTTGTAACGATGGAAACAGAGTCCTGCTTTCCTGGTGGCAAACTGCAGACAGTTAGGAGTCCTCTTCATGAATCAACCAAAACTAAGGTTTCATCTTTATTAAAACAGCATCCTTGTAGAGTGGAAGGAAACGTTCTCAAACAGCACAAAAACAAGACAAAAAATGAAAAGATTTGAGCTCGATTGTACAGTTTCAGTCCCAGATTGCATCCTATCGCGTTCAGCCTAGCATGCTATTAAAAGGGATTTTCCATTGCTAATATTAATTTAGTTGCTAACAACAATGGATAATAATTGTTTTCTTTTATTTAACAAGCTTAAACATTCCAAACAAAGAAGAAACGTCTGCTTCAAGCTGTGATGAGAGTCAGCAGGGCATCACTGCTGTGGCTCTTATTCAACTCCTGTAGAAGAGAATACATTGGCAATTTGCAAGCTTTCTTGCAAACATCCTGACACGCGGGAAAAGACCACAATGTTAAAGACAACCAAAGCTCCTCTGACTTGAAAGTTTGAAATCCCAACCAGAAAGTGCCAAAAGTATGAGAGCATATTTATTATTTGTGGAGTTGGCCATATTTCTAATTGTTCTAAAGATTCAACTGGGACTCAGAACAGTGGGACTCACTACATCTGATTGTTTTTGTGTTCAAATCAAACCATCTGGCTATTTCAGCAACATTTTTAATGAAATTGTGTTTTGGTGGCAAAAAAGAGAAATGTTTAAAGCTTAAACCTTTTAGGTGTTGTGATCATTTTGGCCATTATCACTATAGTTAACGGATATCATGGATAGAGCCAATTAGGTTTTTTTTGTGCTTTTTGACTTTGCTGAAGTAAAGAAAGTAATCATTTTAAAATATGTGTTTACATTCTAATCTTAAAAAAATCCTGTTTTTGCATCTTTAAAGTTTTATTTAATGATTTTGATTTTGTGACATTGTTTTCTGGCACTTTTCACAGTTAAAAGCAGAAACTGATTGGAAATCAGGAAGAGCTGTATAGGAAACTTGTCTTTACCAGCCCAACTGTTGCTTGATTCCTCTGGAGAAAAGGTGACTGATTAGCTTTGGCTGTGTTGTAATAAGGCAAGTCTTCCATTTCACTCCTCAGAAAATAAATAAATGTATGCCCTCAGGGTGCCTGTTTACTTCCTGGAGCGAGGGATAAGCAAGACAGATATGGTTCTGTCAGAGTGGCAAGGTTACAGTCTAATGGAGCTCACAGGAATGTCTCTCCTGACACGTCCACAACGCCAGGCCAGCTATTACATGGCAGAGAGAGAGGAAGGGAGAGAAGGACAAACCGTGACAGAGTGACAGTGAACGAGTCGAAGTGGCCTTCTATCACAGAGGGAGAGGGAACGGCCCTGGTGCGGCTGCAGCACTCTCATCCATCACTCCCCCTTCCCCTCAAAGTAGATCTGAGCATAGAAACAACGGCGGCTGTTATCTGTACTAATGCTCTTATGTCTACATCACACGTTATGCTTTGGGTATGATTCTGAATTCGCCCTTTTTTTGTGTGTTTGTGTTACCCTCCTCCCTCCTTCAGCTCTCACTTGTATAGTTACCCTGGTTGGACATTACTGGCTCTTTAAATCACTGCTCCTCTGCTCTGCCTGTGTCATCAGCCCACCTGGAGCACATCAGGCCTAACCAGTAGCATGATACAGGGCTTCACAGCTTGTTGTTGAGCCCTCCTGGCAAATCACGTTTTAGGCTTGCAAAAAGGGTTTTTCTGCCCTCTGTTTTTATGGAGGTTTTAGAAAATAATTTTGGACTTTTGCACTGCTACCTCATCTAACCTGCTTGTCTCTCATTTCCTGCTCTTCTCTCCGCCCACCACTCCTTTCTCACTCCCTCTGCCCATCAGCCATATAGCCATTGTGTTACATCATTAAACATTATTTTTTTGGTTGTCCAGGTACGGGAGGCTGACTCCATCGCTACTTTTAAGATTAGGCTTAAAACCTACCTCTTCGAAAAAGCTTCCTCTCCTCTCCTCATCAAGTAAACCAGTAATGCTATTTGCTGTGTAGTTTTCTGCCCCCCCCCCCCTTCTGTATATATTTACAGGTATCACCGCCTCCAGAGCTGTATACTGACCTCCGACCCCACTGACCCACTCAACCAGCAGCTTATTCAATTCAATTTAATTCAATATAATGTATTTTTGTATGTATTTCTATGCTCCTCTCCTCTCCTCTCCTCTCCTCTCCTCTCCTCTCCTCTCCTCTCCTCTCCTCTCCTCTCCTACCTATTCTATCCTCGACCTGTCCTCCCCCTTCTCCTCTCTCTCTACCCAGCCGGCCATCAGCAGGAGGGTCCCCCTACATGAGCCTGGTCCTGCTCAAGGTTTCTTCCTGTTAAAGGGGAGTTTTTCCTTGCCACTGTTGCTTGTCTGGGGTTAGGCCCTGGGATTCTGGAAAGCGCCTTGAAACAATTTTGATTGTAAAAGATGCTATATAAATAAAGATTGATTGATTGAAAGTGGTTCCTTTTTTTACAGATACTGTCATTTTCAATATAAGAAGGCTGGGGCTGTGTATGTGTTTGTTTGTATACGTGTGTGTGCGTGTGTGTGTGTGGGGGGGGGTGTTAGAGTGGGTGTGTGTGTGTGTTTGGGGTGTTGATGAGGATAAACATAGACATAAAATGCAAATGGAAGATAGAAGTGCAGAAAAGGAAAGTAGAGTCTCCTATGGCCCAGCCTGGCAACGAGTGATGGGAAGAAGATCAGGAAGAGAGAGAAGTCAATACAGAGTGAGAGCGTGACACAATCACAATGTGTGTGTGTGTGTGTGTGGTGTGTGTGTGTGTGTTGGGGGTGGGGAGGATCAGGTCACACACTCCCCCAATAATCCCAATCAGATATATAATTTTAATTAATTTTAATTTTAATTAATTGAAATTTAGGCCTTAACTTCCAGGTGCAGGAATATGGACTATCAGCTCATTTGCTCAGAGGAAATAATGGGAGGTCATTGAACATCAAGAAAATGAGAGTCAAAGTGAAAAGAAGACCGGAATTATAAAGAGTCTAAAAAATTGAATCTGGTTACTGGAAGTGTGTGCGATTAGCCCTCTTGTACATTATTTATTCTCTTACGCTTTAAACCACAATAACTCATTTTCTGTATATCCCTTTAACCTTAAACTCTGTCACACTGTTTTATATGTGTATGCATATATATAGCCATATATGATTATTTTATATATGTATTACCAGTAGATATTTTTTTTGATGCATGATTATTAATGAATTAGGAATCAAATGTCTAAAATGCACCACACTTCAGAGCATTTGCTCAGGATTTTAATTTAAAGCCTCCAGACAGGAGAGAGAATAAAATATGAAGATGTCTATTCTCTCTTTTGAATGGGATTAGAGTCAGTCAGTCTGTTGGAAGTTTGAATCCCAGTTTAAGCTATGAGGTTTCGTCCCAGTGTCTCTGCACATTTCTGCTATAACTGATAGTCACAGCACATCTTCCACCAACAGGCAGCATCATGTAAAGCATGTTTTATTTAGGACTCCCACTATCCACAGCTCATTTGTACAAAACCAGGAAGAAGGACCGATAGATGAGAAGGCTGATAGGAGTTGAACTAAGACAGGGAGGAAGAATGAGAGAGGGAGGGAGCGAGACAGGAAAGGAGAGAGACAAGGAGGGAAAGAGACAAGGAGAGAGCAAGAGAAGGGGGAGAAAGAGTGAGAGAGAAAAAGAGAGAATTTGAATTTTGAAAACAGCTCTTACAAAGAACATAAACATAATTTCGATCTTTAAAACCACTAACTCAGAATTAATAGATATGTAAATAAACAATCTATCTATATGAGTGCATCTCCAAGCTGCAAAGATTCACCTGCTAAAAACAAAGGACATGATTAAAACACCACACCTGCTCAAAAGATCTCCAGCTGCCTTTTGAAAGTTAAAATCAATGAAGAGTCTGGACTTGATCATATTGATAGACACGGTGACAGGTTCAACAAAAAAACCTTCCTCTACCATCTTTCTATGGCTTAGATACACATCTTGGCCTGCCCTAAAGCAAAGTTTAAAAGCTGACACTTATGCAGCTAAAACTAAGAATAAAAGACTGCCTGTTAAAACATTCCCCAACCAAAAACAACTTGTAAAATAGAAAACAATGGTGAAAGATGCTGACATTCATTAAAACAGTGAAGGATTGTCTTTCAGTGGTCACAGAAAGGACACTTGACTTCCACTGTTTTATTAATTGACACAAAAGAGTTGAGAGGGAAGACTACTACTACTATGGACTCTCCAGTGGAAGTCATCGTGTCTCTTAGAAAGTGGAGGCTTGTACAGTGCCCTTCACTGGGGCCTGCAGTCTGGATTTAAGCCAAAGTACCTTCTCCAGGGCATGTCAGCTCTCTGGTTCAATCTTTGTCTGTTCATAGTCTTCACCAGCATCTTGTACAATGTTTTCCAGACGCATACTGCAAGGAAACAAATGTTGAGTCTCTCAACAGGGGACCAGAGCAGTCTTTAAAATCCAGTGCCTGGAAAATGGCAGGGAATGGTTCCTCCTCTACCACCCTGGTTGTGGATGAGGTCAGGAGCAGGTGATCATGCCACGAAAGTTTGTTTTTCCAGTGGTCCAGCAGCTTTTGCACAGTCCTCTTTGAATGTAATCCCAGCCAAGCAGCAAGGTCAGAGGGGTCATCCATCTGAGGGCCTGTCAATGCCACCACTTGGCCCAGTGTGACAACTTCTGCAGTCACCATCTTTTTGACCATTGTCTTCCCCGCCCAGCTAAGAAGGTCCAACTTGGTCCCCCATAGGACTGGCTTATCCAGGACCCAGTACACCAATTCCGCCTGCCCCCTCCTTTCTTTAAACAACATGTTCCATATCTTAAAAGCACTCTTATAAAAACAAGGCAGAGGAGATGCACTCATTTCTGATGTGTTCATTAGAAACAGATTCAAATCTTAACCCAGGCCATTAAGATACTGCAGGATACAGCGGGACAACGGTTTCCACAGAGTGTCTTTTGGCCCACTTAATAATAGCTGCAAGAACTGTAGGCGAAAAGTAGCGCTCCTACTTGCTAAGTAGACCAAACCATGACCCCCACCCATCTTTAGGGATAAAAAGAACAGTCTATGGAATCCCGTGTAGCTTGTCCCAAATAATATCAACTAAATCCTGCTGAATCTGGCTAAGGAAGGGAGCTGGAGGGTCAACGCACATCATCCTATGCCGCAAGGAGGAGGAGACCAGATTGTTTGCAATTAGTATCCTACCCCTAAAACACATCTTTGGGAGAAGCCATCGCTACTTCTCCAGCCAACCTTTAACACTTTTAAGGGAGTCTTCCCAGTTCTTTCCCATAAAGTCCTCCTCCCCCAGGAAGACTCTAGGGTAGCAAAGTCCTCTTGTCATTCACTGAAAACCCCCGGTTGGCGTGAGACCTCTTCCCCAGCTCCTCCTCTCCTCAGACCCTCGCTTTTCCCCAGTTAACCTTGGCTGATGAAATGAAACTAAAGTCATTAATAATTTTGGTTAAAACATCAATATCTTGTTATGAATTGGTTAAAACAATCAGATCATCAGCATAAACAGACAATTTAAAAGGCACGGAGCACTGAGATAAACATATGCCACCTAATTCTTGTCACAATTTGTGCGACAGAGGCTTGATGGCTATTGCATATAACATCCCAGAGAGAGCAGCCCTGCCTCACCCCCCTCTGGATCTCAATTGGAGCGCTCAGCCCACCATTAATTTTTAGAACACTTGCGATGCCACTATAGAGTGCTCGGACCATGGCTAGAAAGCCAGAGTTGAACTCGAAGGCAGCTAATGTCTGCCAAAAGTACTGGTGTTTAACCCGGTCAAAAGCCTTTTCCTGGACTATGGAAATAAGACCAGTCTAGGTGGCCAATGAACTGGAGAGTTTCAAAACACCCCTAATTAAAGTGACATGTCACTGATAAACCTGTTGGGCACTGTTACGTTGTCTCTCCCTAGGGGATGACCCAAGTAATAACTGTTTTCTTTTCTCCCTGTGACCAGGTGTTCCAGGTGAGGCTAATTGGCCATTGCCCTACTTAAGGCCACAGATGCGGCGTGCTCGGGCTCTCTCGCTTCCCTGCCGCAGCTGCTCCTGTGTTTACCCGCCTGACTGCGGATCCGTGGATCCCCACACGCCCGCTGGCAGAGCTTTGTTCGGTGTTAGGGTTTAGTGGTTTTGGGTTAGGGTTAGAGGGTCGGCTCCCTATCCGACGGTCCCTCTTTGGGCTGGTAGAGGTGGCCGCCCTTTCTGTTATCCCTGTTTTGTTCTCTGCCAGACGGGATTTTTGTTTGTTTGTGTACTATATTGTTGAGGGACTCTACTTCATAAAGTTCCCCGTGAAAGTCTACCCGCTCTGTTGTTTGGTTTATGTGCGTCCCTTTACCTTTCGGGTTACAAACAAGGTAACAGGCACACAGTAGGTCTGGTCAGGGTGAATGATGGACAACATCACCTCCCTTAGTCTAAGGGCCAGAGCTTTAGACAGGATCTTGTAATCACACAGCATAGCAGGGACACTGGCCTCCAGTTCTTTAAGTCCTGCGGGTCTCCCTTCTTTGGTAGCACAGTGATGACTGCCCTTCTGCAGCTCATGGACAGTCTTCCCACTTTCAGGCTGTCAGAGACCACCTGCAGTAATTCACCACCAATAATTTCCCCGAAAGACTTGTAGAATTCAACCGTCCATCCCTGGTGCACTGCCATTTTGCAAACTTAAGGCTGTGTGGAGCTCTTGCAGGGTTACTTCTGCTGCCAGCCCTGCATTGGTGTCCTCGGTGACAGTTGAAGAAGCTGTCTTGCACATCTGGATTACTAAACCACTCACTCCTATAGAGGTTCTTATAAAACCCAGTAGTATACTTCCTGATCTCAGATGAGTCTGAGATTTTGGAGCAGCCACCCGTACGTAAGGACTGAATGATCTTTCTTTGTCCGTTCCTCTTCTCTAGTCCAAAGAAAAAACAGGAGGGAGCATCCATCAAGGAGGCAATCATGAATCTGTACCTGACCAGAGCACCCTGTGCTGAGACGCCCAACAGGTTGGACAAAGCTGACTTTATGGACTTGAGGGAATTTATTAGCCCCCTGTTTTCTGTAGAAGCAGCTGAAATGCTCAGTTCTCCTACCTGCCTCTCCAGATCTTTCATTTTCCTCACCAACTCCATAGTGATACCACAAGTAAGCTGATGGCACAGCTGCCTCACCTGGGTTTTACCAAAGTCCTACCACTGCTACAAGTTGGCAAAAGCAGACTTGCTCTCTCTGTGGGACAGCCGGAAAAACTTAAGTGTTTCTAAAAGCCTGGTCATTTAAAAGAGCAGTGTTTAAGTGCCAATAGGCACTCTTATCTTGAACGCTCTTAATAAAATCATGACAAGACCCAAGATAATGATTGCTAAAACCCACAGGATTAATAAAACACCTCTTGAAGATATTTAAATGGTGACTATAAGTGAACTGTTTTCTCATGTTAAAAGTCCTCCACACCTCGGCCAGCTCCCGACTCTCTGTCAGCTCTCTGAACACGTGGGGTGAGGCAGGATGCGGCTCAGGATGTTTCCTGTATAGGTGAGGATTCTCAGTGCAGTTAAAATCCCCTCCCCCCAAAAAAAACTAAAACCATCTTCAATAGAATTTGGTACACAGTCACTTAACTTGCTTAAATAATGTATGCTATTCTCTCCACTGGCTAATGGGAGCATAACCATTTAAAACAAATTTTACATTTTCTAAAATAGCTTTAACTTTCATCAACAGTAAAAGAGACAGGTAGAAAACCCCTAGCAAATAGAAGTCCCCCCCAACTCAGACTGGACCTGTGGCTTAAAATGGCCTCCCTATTAAAAAATGTCCTCCATTCACTTTCATTGTGCGGCCCGCTGTGGGGTCTTCAACAAGCATAATGTCAATGTATTTAATGTCCATTAAGGGTCCTAATATTAAAATCACACATTGATTATTAAATAAATCTTGCTCAGAATCAATGTTTTTTTGTTTTCTGTGAGATTTTCATTAACTCGTCATCAGACATTTCATCATTGTTTTCTCTGGGATTACCCTTTCTTTTCCTTCTTTTTATTGCTGGTAATCCTATTTCATCCATTGGCTGTTCACCTTCACTACTACAGTTTCAGTTTCATCCATTGATAGATGAACCAATGCTTTGCGACACCTCCCACAATATTGTTCTCCATGGCAACCGGGCAACCACGACTGAGGGCAACCCCACAGTGGGGGGACGACACCCTCTGTGAGTGCCACCATCGGAACAGAAGCCACTAGCCCCACGACAACGGCAGAATCACCCAAAGTCATGGCTGATGCTGGGGCCGGTACGGAACCAGCAGCAGCAAAAGTCCAAGGAGCCTCACTCGCAGCCCAACCAACGGCAATAGCCACGGCCGGCTGAGCCGATTGAGCTTCACATTTTCGGGGCAGGTGCGGACCACAGCCAAAACACACCTCATGTTCTCAGAGGACGCAACACCATGTAGACATCGACGTTCAGAGATTAAGACAGGTTCAGGTGGCCTTCTTGACTTTTAGGATCATCATTACCTGTCTCCTGTAGCAAACAACGTGTTTTAGCTTTGGTGATTTGCAGCCCAGTGTAACCATCCTGATGGGGGAGACCAGCTGCCGATACCAGGACAGCTCCTTCACCAGGAAATTGTTTTAATGAATGGGGGAGCATTGGATATCATCACTTTTTGGCCGGGTTGCTGAGGGGGAGACGCTGGTGAAGGTGTCTTGTATTACCACCCCTTTGTCCACTAGTTCACTAACTTTAGCCATGGTATCCACAAATATGACAATGGCCCCGTTCACCCTCGATGCAGACTTGAGACTCTCAATGTCCCCTAATGCGAGAGCAGCCTCCTTCACCGAGTGCTGCACCGTGGGGCTGAGTTTGACTGCATGATGGCGAGTCACCCTCTCAAACTATGCAGGTACGATAGCCACCACCAGCATCACGCCAAACAAACGTACCCACCCTCCAAACACACACACACAAACATGCACAAACTAATCCAAAGCCCCTTTAACAACCTAAAATAATAATAATAAAAACTCATATGCACAATCACCCACAAGAAAGAATGAAGTTTTCCCACGGAAAAATGCACAAAGTTTGAATCGTAATATGATTCGCCCTCAGCTCCTCACTCACACGCCACCTCAGTCAGAGCGAGATGGGGCGAGGGAGGGAGAGAGAGGGAAAGAGAGAGATTTTTCACACTAACATGAAATGTCCATTTTTTTCTTAAAGGTGCCATTATTATTATTATTATTATTATTATTATTATTATTATTATTATTATTATTATTATTATTATTATTAACAATCATTCTGGTTCACTGTTAAACCATCAGATAACTTTGTTGTGACTGAACACATTGGCTCTCTCTGTGTGCAACAGTCTGGTTTTGTGTCCTGCCCTCATGAAGTTTTAATATGTTTAAATATATGTATTATTTGAAATTTTCAACATGTCTTCAATAAATTACTTTAAATTTTCAGTGGGGACACAAATTGATGGGTACATGGAGATTCCAAAAAAAAAAACATGTTGGTTTAGCTGCTGCTGCCAGTATAATTGAGCCTCACACAGGGATCCCAGCTGGACAAGCCGTTTGTTCGGCTGAACGATGAACACACGCAGCACAGCAGCATTCATCAGAGGCAGCAAAGGTTTCTGGATCTCTCTGTTGGTCCAACAGCAGAAATGCTGACCCTTTGTAGCTCTGCACTGACCATGGTGCCAACAGCACAACACCATAATGTAGCTGTGCCTCCATTTGTTCCCCTCTGACATTGCTATGCTCGAGCATTGACTCGGTGCTGCTCTGGACAAACATCTTAATCAATGAGGTGGATTTATATAACACAGTGCTGCAACTGTCACAAAAGCAACTGGCAAGAGGACAAGATGGCTGCTGTCAGTGGGTAAAGTCACTGCTTATATAGGACAGAGAGGCTAAATTAATAAAACACAGCATTCTACCAAACATAATGTCATAGCAACAGAAAATGTTTAACAATCCTTCTTAGCAACAGGTGCACACCACCCAACCACCGTGTCTGAAATCACTCACTGTTCCCTGGATAGTGCTCTAACTGTCCCAAAGTTAGGATCGCTGTAGCCTATTTAGAGCCCTCAATGCATCCCATAATGCATTGTAAAAAAACAGCATTCAACCGATGTGCTCTTCACAAGCAGTATATCCCATCATCTCGGTCACGGCATGATAGTTTTTTCCCTCTCCCTCTCCCCCTCCCCTTCTGTTTCTTGTCTATATTTCCCTTGTCTGTCTGTTTTCAGGCTGGGCAGAACTGCTTCCTGGTTCATTCCCATCACGCGATCTACACACCTGCAACTCATCTCCAGATAATCCTCTACATTCTACGTTTTAAAAGACTGATCCACGCTTCCATCTTTGCTAATTCGTTGTTCAACCCTCCATGATTGCTCATTCAGCTGTCTGTTTGTGCCATCCAGCCTGCTCTGACAAAGAGTTTTCTAACTTTGGTTCTTTGTAGGATTTTCAGAAAAAGTCTGATCTGGTCAAATCTACTCAGTCCTGTGTGTGTGTGTGTATCTGCTTTTTGGGGTTCAGTTTGTGTCTAATGCTCCTAACAATGTTGTTTGTATTTAATAATTAGGTGGATTATTATACAACAATCGAAGGACCCCTGGGGGTCTTGCATTAAATAATTAGTAGTGAATAAAGGTTAATGCTGCTAATGTTGATCCAGTATGTACTATGTGACACTATAACAGCGTTTAAAACGTAGTGTCTAAAATGTCTCCACTTCACCCTGCTTACTGTATTGCAAGCTGGGAGTTGTGAATGAGTGCCAGACCCATCCATCCATCCATCCATCCATCCATCCATCCATCCATCCATCCATCCATCCATCCATCCATCCATCCATCCATCCATCCATCATTGTTTTTATTATCTTTATTGCATTCTAAACTAGAAAACAAACTTTTTATAGTTTAAAGGGTATTTATATTCTCATATAAATTGTTAAAGTAAAAGTAACAGAGTAATTTAAGCATGTGGAAGTCTTTGTTGCTCTCAAATATCTAGGAACAGTTTTAGTTCCTGGTTTTTAAGGATAAATATGGCAGTTGGTTTTTTAATGACCTACACACACACACACACACACACACACAACACACACACACACACACACACACACACACACACACACACCTGCACGAGTGGTTGTATGCTGTCATGAACATCTAAACTTAATTAGTGAAGTTAAAATAACTCTGGGCCTTTATAATGTCACTTACCTGTGCGAGCATGTGGGAGTCTGTCATAGCTGAAAACCCCAAATTCAATCTGTCTCCTGGCAATTATTGCACATGTGCTGGTGTCTCAAATTAGGTGATGTTTCAGTCAAGGAGCACAATTGGCCTCTGTCAATTTTAATCTTCCTCAAAGAAGAAAGGAGGGCTAAAACATCTCAGTGAAACAAGATGAAGCCAAATGTTGTCAAATGGATGAAATGAAAAGATGAGACAGACTCCAATTGTAATAGAACACTAAATGCTTATTGTTGCTAATCAGTCGCCGTACAGGGCTAGAGCAGTAAAACCAGTTAGTAGTGCCTTGGATAGCCAGTTCAGAAAAACAACATTTTTTGTGGCTTGACTCCAAAAGGCTCATTCACGGATTTTTATGACGGATGCATGGAGGTCAGAGGAGCAGCACTGTCCTCAGCTCCCTCCTCGGTCACAGTCAACGTCAGGCAGCACAAAACAGCAAAGGCACTTCAGTTCACCCTGAAAGAACATTGTGCCATAGACCAGAGAACAAGATTAACAGGGCAGAGGAGCACTGATTGGCCTTTACAGCTCTTGCATGAAATGTATCTGCGCAACATATAGAATGGAATCCAACACGTGACGTTTTAATCTTTGATGTCGCTTGGTCAAGTCAGGCACTAATTCAAACTGTTGCCTGTTGAGGATTGATCCGAGTTTTTGAGTTTGCACGCTGGTTCCTGTTGCAGTGCATGCTGGGAGATGTGCCGCTCCAGCCCTCTAGTATAAGATTTGCACATCTTGAAAATATCCTTTAATATCTTCTGCTGCTTTCACTCCCATGAAACAGATTTTCCACTCACTGAGCTAATTTACACGACCATAAAAATCAGATAACTGTGAGTAATCAGATAATTGCACTAAAAGAAAAAAAAAGGTTTTTCATGTTTGTCCATTAATCGGTGGGCCATCCTTGGTGACTTGATTCTCCAAATTTCAAAGCATCCACTCTTGTCTTGTAGAACATTATCGGAGTGTGTTTTGACTATGGAGGTGAAATCAACTGTTGTCTCAAAGTTTGAAGGGAGAAGAAAGAGAGACGGTCAAGGTTGCACAGTGGTGGTGATCTGCTGTGGTTCTCAATTCAGCAGATGCCCCCAGCAACGCTTCATATGTCCAAGTTGTTTTCACTTACAGACTTAAACCTTATCTAAAATGTTGATGTTATTTCCAGATGAGTTACAGACCACTGGAACACTAACAGCAGTCTTAGAGCAGTGCTGGCTCCTCTGGTTGATTCAGAATTTAAAGACACTTCAGACATTTATACAGCTGATGAACTAAATAGGACAGAGAATGTGCTGGATTCTCCTTTTTTCTTTTTTAAATAAATAAATGCTATAATGTATTAGAGCTGATATTACAAATATGTCTTCTTTAATGGCTTATCATTTTCAAGGCAGATTTTGTTGTTCTCACTTCTATTATTCTTACATTTAGTGCTACAAAAGCTCACATTGTTCATATCCAAATTACACTTTAAAAGTGTAACTAACACTGTGGTATTTTGCTCTTAAAGTATCTAGACTTGATACCAGCTCGTTTTTTCATTAGGAATTCACAACAGAACTTTGTTCAAGTTTCTTTATACGCAATCCTCTAGTATCATTAACTAGCTGTCGTTCAGCATTGTACCTACCACAGAGCACAAACTTTCTATCATAAATATCATAAATAGTAAATTAGGCGAAGAGTCCGACTCCCCATCGAGGCGTTCATGGTGCAGTGGGATATTTCTGCACATCGTGGTATGATGTGCATCAAAGTATCTTTGGTGTGAACGTGGGGATCAAAGATGACTCAGCATGTATCAGGTTAATATGATGTGGCTGACTGATTAAGCGTGATGGAGCATATAATGGACTTGTGCTGCTGAAGGGGAAGTCAAGTCATCTTTTATAAGCAGTGTCTGTTTGTTACATTCAGCAGCTTTGCACAGACCTGAGGGCCACTCTACTGGTCTGTTCACTTCATTTTTGGTTGTTAATAACAATATCCACCCTTTTAGCTGACATTATTAACAAATACAGAATAGAGCTGAGAGAGAGGCAACAATTTGCATCAACAAGTGAGTTGGATGCCCCTGCTGCTCCTCAAAGCTTTCAGCCCCGCTGTGCTCTGCTCTCTATCGTGTTGAGGCGTTCTGCTTCATGCCAAGCAGGATAACTGCACCGTTATGCTTCACTGGCACAGAACATCAGCCACATCTGCTCCACTGCCCCATCTGCCTGTGCAGACGCGAGGATGAATTACGTGACTGAGCAGGAGACAGAGGGAGGAACGTTGAGTGGAGGTAAGAGGTGAGATGTTAGCGCTTTATAATGAATCGCTGTTCATAAATGAGGCATATGAACAAAAGTTGGAAGTATTCACAGAAGTCTGTCTCAAACTGCTGTTCCAATCTGCCTGTTGAGCTTTCATCAGCTGATTAAAATTTAACAACACTTTGCGTGACTAATTGGTTTCTCTCCAGCTGTTTTTGCCGACCCCATGGTTAGTTCATGTCCAGTCCTTAAAGAGTGTTTTAATAACCATCTTTGTCCCTCCCATCTTGTCTGTAACAACACACAATGTTCTGCATGTTTTTGGTATATAAACTCATTTTTTTCCTCTGCAATTATGTCCTTTTTTGTTCAGGTCAATTTATTTTAGAAGAGACAATAAAAGTACTTGAGGGAAGGGGAAAGGTTTATACCTCTAAAGGGCAACCATTGGGCAATGATCGGAGCGCTGTTGATATGAGCTGATGTTGCTGACTCTGTCTGAAACAAAAAGTTAACCTGGTAATATCTTAATTTACAAAACCAATGCTTTATTCCTCAGGCCGGAGATTCAGCTCTCATCTTAACCAATATGAACATGAACACGATCTGTGGGAGATGAATAAGCTGATCCTCACAAGAAGCTTTTATTGCAGTTATTAATTAACCAGGCTTAGACAAGGCCTCTTGTTTTGGGGCCTGAATAGGAGATATCAAACAAAATGAGTTGGGCAGATGCATCCTGGGATATTTGTGTGTGAGCGCTATAACTGAAGGCTGCTATTCTTATTAGAACTTTTAAATGAAAGAGGTGAGCAATAATTGAAAAACAAAGAGGCAATATGCTAATTGGCAAGAGCATCCAGTAGCTTCATAGGACCAGCTGCTGGGAAAACAAAGACATTATCTGGGTTAATCACAAGTGGACAGTTTTCCTGGATAAAGAGAAAAGCTTCACCATTTTGTATGCATTTTGTAATGATTTGCTTACGTAAATTTAAATTGGACAGGCATTACATTCAGAACATAACGTGTTGTTTTAAACAGTAAGACAAGGAAACAGCAGCAGTTTCTTCACAGGTCAAAACTGCATGAACCTAAAGGTATTTTGAGAAATTTGCGTGAAAAAAACCCCCACAACTTCTCATTACATTGTAATTACATATTATAATTTATTTCTATATTATTTATTTATATATTAAAAGTATGCTTTCAAATGTTTCTCCTTAAGAGATTACAGTGGCATTATATATATGAAGAAGCCCAACAGCCCTGTGCACTTGCCTGATTATATCCATTTCTGGAATGCTGGTGGGTATTTAAGTATCTCTGAGTGGTGCCACCGTGCTCATGCTTATCAAGCCAGGACAGGACGTCTCTCTTCCAGCAATGACAATGAACCCAAGCGCTATAATACTTTTTAATACAATAACCCCTGACAGTGTAATACCAGTTTGTGTCCCTCAGACAATGTCTGATGCCAACAAGAGCACCATCTGAGTCCATTGTTGGCAGCAGAAAATGCACTGGTCACTCAAACCACAAGAAGCTTGGACTTGGTTCGGAGAAATTCATAGAAATGATTCAACCGTTTCACCAGTTTTCAAAGCAATTTTGCATCCAGGGAAACAGATTTCACCTTCCAATTTTAAACAGCTCAAATGTTTAAGATTTAGCCCTAAAAGCTGAAAGTCACAAAACTGATTTTCTTTTACTGTCATCTGTACTTATTAAAGCCGTTCATTAAATGCAGCAATGTAATGAACGGCAATCTGGGTGTAAAGTGCAGCGCTGCGTCGCAAATCTCTCGCTCTTGCTGCGCGTGGCACGTTCTTGTTGGATTTGTTTAGTAATGTCGGAGTCAGGCCCTCTGGATAAAAGGGCCTAAATCTCAGCTGCGCAGACGGAGGGCATTCAAGGACACACTTTCACTCAAAACAATGGAGTGATGAGACAACGTAATGAATGTTCCCTGGGTGGTCGGAGCCCTTCATCTAACCCTCAGCTCTTGTGTTCTCTGCTGAACTGTCGGACAATATTCAGTCTGAATATGATGTTACACTAAATCAATCATATCTTGTGACTTTAAATTCTACAATTGCAATTCTTTTGATCGTATCAAGCTTCTCTTGAGTTGTTCTGATGGGACCGACATATCAGACAATTTGACCTGCGGAAAAAGGAAATTAACTGTGTCTAACTATGTAAAGGTTACTATACGGTGGTGCCATGTACAGTTTTTGTGTTATACCTTTACAGATGTGGCTAATGATGGTGCTATAAAACATCAACATCGTTAAGAATTACATAATTAAAAAGGTGAATTCAGGGTTTGGTTCAAGAGGCAGGCCAGAGACAGAAAAACCCATATACTGAAACTACAGTGGGAATACAGGGAACACAAAAAACACATGACACACATAGGAAGAAACCAACGCAAAACCAGAGCAAAGCCTATACACAGGAGGGGATGGTCGGAACAGCAAGGCACAGGTGATAGACATTGGGAGGCAGGTGAGCAGCCCCAGGAAAGACAAGATCAGGCAGGAAGCAGCCCTCATTGCACAGAGACTACACTAAAACAACAATAACAAAAACTATAATGTAAAACCATTATAACAGGACGCACAAATATGCTGCCAAGATTAATTTCTCACTTCAGCAATTTCTTGGTTTCAGTTATTTTCTGTCACATTAATTAAGATCTCAGAAGTATTTCCAGATATTCTCACTAACTATAGTGAAAGTATATTCCTGTTTTTTATGTTCAAGTATACAAACTCCAACGGTGATAAATACAGTGATACAAAGGTGACATGCTTATTTAAATAGCATATTTTTACCGCCTTTTATGCTTCAGCCACCACTGTATTCAAGGAGCACAGTTGAGATTTATTCACAGGTACCTCCAAAGCTGAAGGACGTCCCACAACATCATGACCGGCCCTCCTGAACCTAACACACACACACACTGTGCATAGTCACACTCACCCTGCTGTCTCGCTGCTCACTTACCTTGATCGCCCACTCACTCAATGTAAATGCAAACACTCCCCCCACCAACTCATTCACAGAAAGAACACTTTCATAACTGTAGTCTAAGAACTGTAGAGCTCAACATTTCTTCCCTTTTTAACTAATTTGTAATTGGTCTGCTACCACTCCATGTAAAACATCTGTGGGAATGCTACACATTAAAGCAAAATCCGAATGCTGCCTTACCTTCCTGAGTTACTTCTGCCTTCGAAGCAAATCTGTGGTGACTCAGTGCTTAACCCTGCTGCCACAGCTGCCATCCTTTAAGAAATGCAGCGGACGGTTGTCGTTAAGCGATGAAATCGCCACTAGCTGATGACAGTGAGAGCTAAGGAAGCTGTTCGTTAAAATAACCTCCATCTAGCAGGCCTTTTTTTCTGTGCTTGCAGCGTGGTGTTTGCTGTCTTAATATGTAGGCTGATGGCATTATGGGGTATAGCTACTGGTGCTATTATAAATATGGAGCATAAGGCTGGTGATGCAGAGTGCTAAATCTGCTAGCTGAGATGCCCAGGGAAATCCCTGCTGCTGACCTTTAATTGACAGGATGAAACCTGACACACACGGTAATGAGGGCTGAGGGGAACGGGAAGAGATTGTACAACAGAGGGGCACTATGATGGTAAAACAAGAAAGAGAGACGTGTTGGTATTAGTGGAATTGCAGAGCCAAGAAGAAGACACAGAAAGTGTTAAAAGGACAAATGAGACTGATGTAAACTGAGGGGAAACCCGATAGCAGAATCGTCAGTAAAAATAACAACTGATGTTAGTAAATGAAACAGCGATGAAATAATGCAAACAACAGAAAAACAAAGGAGGTAAAGTTGTACACTAGATCAGCGAAAGAGTGATGTGCAAAGTCCAGAGAAAGTAATTAGAAAAGGGAAAGCAACAGGTAAAAGAGTTCACATGAGATGAGAGAAAAATGTGCAAAGATAAGAAGGAAGACAGAGGAGAAGAAGAAGAGAGGATAAGAGACAAACAAGTAGAGCACACAGCAATTCCCTCACAGCATTGTTGGGAAGGCTGTAATTTAACGCTCCGTCAGGCTTGCAATCAGAGCCCGGGTGTGCGTGCATGTGTCTGCGTATTAGCGCACGTGCGCAAGCTCTGGTGCGTGTTGGTGAGCGAGCTGCGGGCAGCGAGACACAGGCGAGTCAGATGTGGTGGAGGCACACACAGACCAAATGAATAGATGAGCAGTCGGAAGTGAAGGGCAGGGCAGATCCCTGGGCTCAGCCAGACTTCCCTGTTTAGATACACGTCGCTTTGGGATGGACGGCTGACTCAGATGAGAAGAGATGAGAATTAAAAGGGCAAGAGGGGAGGTGGATGACGAATAGAGAAGAGGTAAAGGAGAGAAAGGAGACATTGGAAAAAAGCAGAACCATAGGGACATGAAGATGCACTTAACCATAACCCCCAACCATCACCCTGACCAAGTAACACCAAAAACAACCGTTCTAGTGTCCAAGCAACTAGGAGTCTTGAAATACTTCTCTCAACTTCTCATGTGGTTACAGATGCATTTTTAGCAGTGATGAATGAAGGATGAGTATGAGAGGACATTACAGAAAATCTCCAGTGGGATCAAAGCACAAAAATGAGAGCAAGAAGCTAAAAAGGGGGAGGATGAAGAGGGCAGTGGGGATGGAGGGTCAAGGGGAACAGGGGATGATCAGGGAGGTGAGAATGAAAGAAAAACACATGGCAAGATGGAAAAAGGAGAAGAGAGACTTCAATATTATTTCTTCTAAAATGTCTAATAGAGAGATCACTGCCAACATAAAGAAGAAATAAGGACATTCTCTCTCCTCTCTCAGTACAAAGAATTCTCCTGACAGCCCACTTTTGAATCAAACGCTGCAAGTGATCCACACTTTTGTAATCAGAAGGTTCTACTTTCATCCTGGCCTGCGGCCGTCTCCAACTGCACAATTACCTGGATACAACCAGAAATGTTTCCAGTTTAACCCTGAAACCAATGGAGGAAGAAGAAATACAAATAAGAAAAAGTGAATAGAATAAATGAAGCAATGATTCTGTCTAAGATAAGAGATTTCCTTAAGGGATACCCGTTACAAGGATTGCTAGACTTAACCCTGTCCACAACCTTACCTCTATGTCAGCACCCTTGGAGAGTGAATGAATCGGAATGAGGATGTTATCAGTAGAAAGGTCACCCAGTCTCCATTTCTTTAGAGAGATGAGGTAGCCAACAGGGAAAGAACTGGTGTTCCTGCCCTAAAATGTTCCAAAATGCCTCTATGTAATGCCAGAACATGTCATGGTAATGTTCCCAGGAACATCCATGTTCCTACAGTTGGAGTTATTTCAGTGGAAAACACTATTAGAGCAGCTTTTTTCTCTTGACTTAGCTAAGGAAGATCTGTCAGCAGGCTCTCCAGGCTGAGTTGGTCAGCTTGTAAAGCATGATGTTCAATAACATGTGCCTTTATCTCTTTTTGGGCCATTGGTATTAGCCTATAGTGAGGTTTAAAGAGGACATGGGCTTTGTTTGTCCTGATCTGATCAAATCTACAAAAACTCCAGCTCATCCTCTTCCTTGGCAGCAGATGACCAATGGCAGTGTCTTTGTCAAACCAATCTGTGATTCTTTCTGATAAAAAATGAGTTGGATTGTTGACAGGTAAAATGAATGTAAGCTTTTTGAAGCTAGTTTTGAGGGAACTACATTCATTGTCTTACCTTGTGTTTGTCTTCCCGCTGTTGAAATTTAAAGACTTTTTATGCACAGAAGAAAAACAGACCACATAAACCAGCAAAAATCCAGGGGAAGGGGAAAGTGTTTGTTTCCTCATTCAAATGAAAGACTGGTTCAACCACCTGATGGATTTATTCGAAAAGGTTTTTTTTGTGCAAAAGCTAAAAAAATAGTTTGCTACTGAGTAGTTCTCAGGCTTGTTACCTCGCCCCGGTGCTGTGGTGCTCTTTAAAGTTCCTGGCTGACTGACAGTGTTTGTTGCAGCTAATACACTCACCGATCAACAAACCAAACATTGTGTCCCACCATCATTCACACATTCAAATGTTCAAATGCTGATAATCTTTCAGAACTCTGGAAATGAAGGATGGTGAAAGAAATGGTTAGATGAAAAAGCCAAGGGGTCATTTCTTCACATGTGAGTTAGACCAGTGAGTAAAAGTAAAGAACCAAAACCTCACTTTACTGTATAAAACCAGGAATAATGACAGAAATGCATATTCAGGTGCCTGTTTACACATTAGCAGCCTCAGCAACATTAGCGACCTTCTGAAGCCTAATTTTGATTCTACTTTTAGTTCTCTTTTCTTGCCCCAGAGGGAAAAATTGATATTACCTGGATGGCTGTTAACATTGTCTGAGGCACAAAGAATGGCTGCTTTTCAAAAAATATTTGGTATTGATATGTCATCATTATTGACATAGAAATGTGGGAAAAAACTACAGTTAAAATGCACAAAGGTCAGCAAATGTTGTTCTGACATTGTTATCAACCTCAAGCACGTGAGTAACAAATGTCATATATGAGAAAGACTGTGTCTGTAAAAGATTATTTCAGGAACACAATGAAATCAAACAATATGTAAAATCATTCCAAAGGACAATAATAATCTGGTAGTCACCTCATCAGTGCAAAAGGGGCCAATATGCGGGGATCTAAATGTGACAGCACCGCATTGATGTTGACGCTGGTTTGATCAACGAAACGAGACAAACAGGTTTTTTAATACCCAGCCTGCACTTGCTTCTTATTTATCATCTAAGTAAAGTGGGCTGTTTGTTGGCCTCCACAGTAAAATCTAAGCAGGTACAAAACTGCCAGAAACTGTCACAGCTGCGGGCAATCATGCCCGTGAGCCGCCTTGCCCTGCACACCTGTTGTGCATTAGGACTCTAATGAGCACTCTTCTTAAACCCCGGAGGCACACCTGCTCTCTGCTAGATTGTTATTCGTTCCCGATGACTTTCCATTCCTGTTTGCCTGCCTGCCTGCCCGCCCGGTTCCGACCTTGCCTGTTCCTGACCATTCTGTTCTGCTCGCTCCCAGGAGAATCCTGTCTGTTGTCTGTGTCCGACAATAAAGCGGTGTTCAGCCAGACTCGTGTGTCGCATTTGGGTTCTTATCTGGTTCCTGACAGTACGATCTGGCCAGTAATGAACCCAGCGCACAACCCGTCCCCGCTGGACCGACTGGAACGGATTGAGGAAATCATTCAGCTGCACGAGAAGGCAGTGGCGGCTGTTGCCGCGAAGATAAGACGCGCCACGGAGGCGAACGAGTGGGCGCTCGCGGAGCTTTCCGATCTGCTCAGCTGACTGTCAGCATGCCTGGAACCGGCGACGCCTCCCGCTTCTTCCGTACCTACGTCACCTCCTGTAATTCTGCAGCAGGGCCCCGAACCTCGGGTTGGCGAACCCGAGCGCTACGAGGGTAATCCGGAGTCCTGCGACTCCTTTGTGGTGAATTGCTCCCTGCTGTTTTCCCTGCAGCCCCGCACGTTCGCTACTGAGGCAGCCAAGGTAGCGTACACCATTACACACCTCTCAGGACGGGCATGGCTCTGGAGAACAGCCAAGTGGGAGCGTCAATCGGAGGCTTGCTCCACCTTCTCCGCGTTTGCTGCCGAGCTCCACAAAGTGTTCGGGCAGGGGAACTCCCGCTCCTCTGCAGGACGTCGACTGCTGGCGCTCCGCCAGGGAGAGAGGTCGTGTCGGATTACTCAATTGACTTCCGCACCCTGGCCAGCCGGAGCCAGTGGAGCCCTGCCACGCTGATACTTTTGTGGATACTTTTCTACACGGGTTAGCAGCCCACATTAAGGACACAATGGGCGGCCTAGGACGTCCCCAGCTCGCTGGATGGGGCCATTGACTTAGCAACCCGGGTGGATCTGAGGGTTCAGGCTCGTCGGCGGGAGAGAGCTCCGCGGCGACACTTCGCGGAGGCAGACGAGCTCTCGACGGGAGTTCCTCCTCAGCCTGCAGCATCTTCCAGAGAGGAGGAACCCATGCAGCTTGGCCGCACGTCGCTCTCAGGGAAGGAGCGCAGTCGGCGGCGTCAGTTCAACTTGTGCCTCTACTGCGGTGGGCAAGGTCATTTCATGGCGACCTGTCCAGCAAAAGCCCAGACTCACCAGTAATGGGGGGAATACTGGTGAGTCCTATTTCTGCTTCCCCTCAACGACCCCGCCTTTTACTCCAAGTTCGCTTCCTACTTCCCGGGGAACCACAGGACCTAGCTGCCCTCGTTGATTCTGGTGCTGACGCCTGCCTGATCAGCGGAGACGAAGCACTGGCATCCGCCATCCCAGCCCAAGCGTTGGATGGGCATCACCTGGGGAACATCCATCTCCAGATGGGCCCAGTGACGATGCTCCTTCAGGGCAATCACCGGGAGGAGATACGCTTCCACATCCTGGAGGGGACGCACTTCCCCTTGGTCTTGGGCTACCCGTGGCTCCGCCGTCACAACCTGCAACTCAACTGGGAGACGGGAGATCCTGGAGTGAGGAGCAGACTGTCACCAGTCCTGTCTAGCGCCAGCCCTGAGGGGGACCTCGGCTCCTGACGTTACGCCCCCAGATCTGGTTGGGGTTCCAGAGCAGTACCACGACCTCGCGGAGGTGTTCAGCAAGCCCCGGGCAACCTCCCTTCCACTGCACCGACCATACGACTGCGCGATTGACCTCCTCCCAGGCACCGCAACACCCAAGGGAAGACTCTACTCCCTCTCTCATGGAGGAGTACATCTCCAGTTCTCTGTCTGCCGGACTAATCCGGCCGTCCTCCTCTCCCGCAGGTGCAGGGTCCTTCTTTGTGGAGAAAAAAGAGAAGTCTCTGCGACCCTGCATCGACTACCGGGGCCTCAACGAAATTACCATGAAGAACCGGTACCCGCTGCCTCTTGTCGCCTCTGCCTTTGAAATGCTCAAGGGGGCTACTGTCTTCACAAAATTGGATTTACGGAACGCCTACCACTTGGTTCGCATACGGGAGGGCGACGAGTGGAAGACGGCGTTCAACACCCCGGCTGGCCACTACGAGTATCTGGTAATGCCCTCTGGATTAACCAACGCACCGGCCGTCTTTCAGGCCTTAGTTAATGATGTTCTTCGGGACATGTTAGATCGGTTTGTCTTTGTGTACCTGGACGACATCTTAATCTTTTCTAAGGGCCACAAGGATCACGTGCGGCATGTGTGGGCAGTACTGCAGCGGCTACTGGACAACCAGCTCTTTGTTAAAGCCGAGAAGTGCCAGTTTCATGCCCCATCAGTGTCCTTCCTCGGTTTCATCATTGTGCCGGGGAGCATCCAGATGGACCCAGGGAAGGTCTCGGCGGTCACGAACTGGCCATGCCCCGAGTCCCGCAAGCAGCTGCAGCGGTTCCTGGGGTTCGCTAATTTTTACTGGTGCTTCATTCGGAATTATAGCTCCGCTGCAGGACCACTCACGGCGCTTACCAGCACCAAGACGGGGTTTGCTTGGACCCCAGAGGCGGACGCAGCATTCTGGGAGCTCAAGGGGCGGTTCGCGACTGCCCCCATCCTGCAACTGCCATACCCTAGCCGCCAGTTCGTGGTCGAGGTGGATGCCTCCGACACGGGGGTGGGTGCGGTGCTGTCCCAGAGGGCTCAGGAGGACCAGAAGCTGCACCCTTGCGCGTTCTTCTCCTGCCGCTTGACGCCAGCGGAAAGGAAGTACGACGTGGGAAATCGGGAGCTGCTCGTCATCAAGTTGGCCCTGGAGGAGTGGCGGCACTGGCTGGAGGGTGCTACACTGCCTTTCATCGTGTGGACAGACCACCACAACTTGGAATTCATTCGAACAGCCAAGAGGCTAAAATCCCGGCAGGCTCGGTGGTCACTGTTTTTCCACCAGATTTAACTTTACCCTTTCCTACCGCCCAGGGTCCCGCAACGGCAAGGGAGACGCTCTCTCTCGACAGTTCGCGGGGAAGGAGGACAGAGGCCCGGGGAGGACCCCGGAGAACATTCTTCCCTCCTCGTGCATCATGGCAGCAGTAACCTGGGGGATCGAGGAGAAAGTCCGGAGGGCTGCTGCCAATCAACCTGGGCCCAGCGCCTGCCCCAACAACCGGCTCTTCGTGCCTGCCTCCCTCAGGGCTGAGGTCCTGGAGTGGGCGTCTCGACTGGCCTGCCATCCTGGAGCACGTCGGACGGCGGGTCAAGCAGAGGTTTTGGTGGCCTTCCCTGGGGGAAAATGTCCAGGAGTTCGTCAACGCCTGCCCCATCTGCAACCACCAGAAACAACCACGCCGAGCACCTGCCGGGCTACTGCAACCTCTGCCGGTTCCTTGTCGACCCTGGATACACATCGCCCTGGACTTCGTCACCGGGCTGCCCCAGTCTGCAGGGAACACTGTCATTCTGACCATCACTGACAGATTCAGTAAGATGGCTCACTTCGTGCCCCTGCCTAAGCTGCCGTCGGCAAAGGAGACGGCCCAACTTGTGATCAAGCACATCTTTCGGCTTCATGGATTACCGGAGAGGGTGGTGTCAGACAGGGGTCCTCAGTTTGCCTCTGTCTTTTGGAAAGAGTTCTGGGGTCATCTGGGAGCCATCGCCTGTCTGTCCTCTGGATTCCACCCGCAGACCAACGGCCAGATGGAGAGGATAAATCAGGACCTGGAGATGGCCCTCCTGTGCATGGCGACACGGGACATGGCCACATGGTCGACCTTTCTGGGCTGGCTCGAGTATGCCCACAACTCCCTGATCAGTTCGGCGACGGGAATGTCGCCGTTCCAGTGTGTTTTTGGATATCAACCCCTCTGTTCCCGGCACAAGCAGGCGAAGCGTCTTGTCCCTCTGCAGCAGCTTATGCCCGCCGCTGCAGGCGGACGTGGGCCCAGGCTCGGGCCAATCTTCTGCGGGCGGGCGCCCAGTACGAGGCGGCGGCCAACCGGCACCGGACCCCGGCCCCCAGATACAGAGTGGGACAACGCATGTGGCTATCTATGCGGGACCTGCCTCTTCGGGGGGAATCCAGGAAAATGGCCCCGCGGTTTGTGGGACCATTCCCTATCGTCAGTCTTCAGCCCGGCGGCAGTCAGACTCCGGCTTCCCCGGTCAATGCGCGTGCACCCCACCTTCCACATTTCTCGGATCAAGCCCGCCCACGAGAGCCCCTTGGTCCCGGATCGCCCGGCCCTACCTCCCCCGCTGCTAGTGGATGGGGCCTGGCATACACCGTCAGTCGGCTCCTGCACTCCAGACCCCGCGCAGGGGTCTCCAATACCTGGTCGACTGGGAGGGTTATGGACCTGAGGAGAGGTCCTGGGTAACTGCACGTCACATCCTGGACAAAGAGCTAATTCGTGACTTCCACGCCAGACATCCGGATCAGCCTTCACGACCCAGGAGAGTGGGTCGTGCCAGACTTCGGAGGGCCGGACCAGACGTGGAGGCGGAGGACGAGGACCGTGGGTTGGAGTCCTCAGGGTCGCAGGAATTCTGACCCCCCCCCCCCCCTTCCCAGGAGGGTGACCCTGGACTTTCTGGGGACGTCGGGAGACGCCCGCTGAGGAGGGGGGGGCTCTGTCACAGCTGCAGGCATTCATGCCCCTGAGCCGCCTCGCCCCGCACACCTGTTGTGCATTAGGACTCTAATGAGCACTCTTCTTAAACCCCGGAGGCACACCTGCTCTCTGCCAGATCTGTCACGGAGGGGGGTGAACAGGACCCGAACGCAGGCCAGGACACAGTAGTAAAATAGTCACAAGGTTTTATTTACGGGGGAAGGGGAGCAACACAAGGAAGACGCGGGCAGCCCTCCAGGACAGCGAGCACAGGGACAGAAGCGGCCCTCCAGGGCCACCGGAAACTCAGGAACCGAAGTGGCCCTCCAGGGCAACAGGAAACTCGGGAACAGAAGTGGCCCTCCAGGGCAACAGGAAACTCGGAAACTCAGGAACAGAAGCAGTCCTCCAGGACCGCAGAGAACTCAGGAACAGAAGCAGTCCTCCAGGACCGCAGAGAACTCAGGAACAGAAGCAGTCCTCCAGGACCGCAGAGAACTCAGGAACAGAAGCAGTCCTCCAGGACCGCAGAGAACTCAGGAACAGAAGCAGTCCTCCAGGACCGCAGAGAACTCAGGAACAGAAGCAGTCCTCCAGGACCGCAGAGAACTCAGGAACAGAAGCAGTCCTCCAGGACTGCAGAGAACTCAGGAACAGAAGCAGTCCTCCAGGACCGCAGATCCAACACACGACGAGGGAACCCGAACAAACACCCTCACACGACGAAGGAAGACAAACAGACAGCCTGGAGACCAACAGACACACTGACAAGACTAACAGAACAGCCACACAACACAAACAGACACCCTGGCAACACAAACAGACACCCTGGCCCTGACAGGCAGGCGCCACCTGCTTAAATAGGCAGCCCAATGTAAATTGCCTACAGGTGTGCCTGCCAGCAGTGCCAGCTGCAACCAATTGTGCCCCACACCACCCCCTACAGCACAATGACCGACACAACCCCAAAACCCTGACATTACCCCCCCTCAACGGGCACCTCCTGGCGCCCTACAAGGACCATCAAAGTGGGCGACGGGGAAGGTTACTGTCAGGGAAGGGAAGGGAGGGGTTGTGTCTTTAGCTCCACTGCATCCTGACCCGCCGGGTCCACACTGGCCAGGGTGTTCTGTCACGGAGGGGGGTGAACAGGACCCGAACGCAGGCCAGGCACAGTAGTAAAATAGTCACAAGGTTTTTTTACGGGGGAAGGGGAGCAACACAAGGAAGACGCGGGCAGCCCTCCAGGACAGCCGAGCACAGGGAACAGAAGCGGCCCTCCAGGGCCACCGGAAACTCAGGAACCGAAGTGGCCCTCCAGGGCAACAGAAACTCGGGAACCGAAGCAGTCCTCCAGGACTGCAGAGAACTCGGGAACCGAAGCAGTCCTCCAGGACTGCAGAGAACTCAGGAACAGCAGTCCTCCAGGACCACAGAGAACTCAGGAACAGCAGTCCTCCAGGACCACAGAGAACTCAGGAACAGCAGTCCTCCAGGACCACAGAGAACTCAGGAACAGAAGCAGTCCTCCAGGACTGCAGAGAACTCAGGAACAGAAGCAGTCCTCCAGGACTGCAGAGAACTCAGGAACAGAAGCAGTCCTCCAGGACCGCAGATCCAACACACGACGAGGGAACCCGAACAAACACCCTCACACGACGAAGGAAGACAAACAGACAGCCTGGAGACCAACAGACACACTGACAAGACTAACAGAACAGCCACACAACACAAACAGACACCCTGGCAACACAAACAGACACCCTGGCCCTGACAGGCAGGCGCCACCTGCTTAAATAGGCAGCCCAATGTAATTGCCTACAGGGAATGTCGCCGTTCTAGTGTGTTTTGGATAAACCCCTCTGTTCCCGCGCACAAGCAGGCGAAGCGTCTTGTCCCTCTGCAGCAGCTTATGCCCGCCGCTGCAGGCGGACGTGGGCCCAGGCTCGGGCCAATCTTTGCGGGCGGGCGGCCCAGTACGAGGCGGCGGCCAACCGGCACGGACCCCGGGCCCCCAGATAAGAGTGGGACAACGCATGTGGCTATCTATGCGGGACCTGCCTCTTCAGGGGGAATCCAGGAAAATGGCCCCGCGGGTTGTGGGACCATTCCCTATCGTCAGTCTTCAGCCCGGCGGCAGTCAGACTCCGGCTTCCCCGGTCAATGCGCGTGCACCCCACCTTCCACATTTCTCGGATCAAGCCTGCCCCGAGAGCCCCTTGGTCCCGGGATCGCCCGGCCCTACCTCCCCCGCTGCTAGTGGATGGGGGCCTGGCATACACCCGTCAGTCGGCTCCTGCACTCCAGACCCCGCGGCAGGGGTCTCCAATACCTGGTCGACTGGGAGGGTTATGGACCTGAGGAGAGGGGTCCTGGTAACTGCACATCACATCCTGGACAAAGAGCTAATTCGTGACTCCACGCCAGACATCGGATCAGCCTTCACGACCCAGGAGAGTGGGTTGTGCCAGATTTCGGAGGGCCGGACCAGACGTGGAGGCGGGAGGACGAGGACCGTGGGTTGGAGTCGTCAGGGTCGCAGGAATTCTGACCACCCCCACCCTTCCCAGGAGGGTGACCCTGGACTTTCTTTGGGGACGTCGGGAGACGCCCCTGAGGAGGGGGGGGCTCTGTCACAGCTGCAGGCATTCATGCCCCTGAGCCGCCTCGCCCCGCACACCTGTTGTGCATTAGGACTCTAATGAGCACTCTCTTAAACCCCGGAGGCACACCTGCTCTCTGCCAGATCGTTATTCGTTCCCAATGACTTTCCAGTGTATTCCTGTTTGCCTGCCTGCCTGGTTCCGACCTTGCCTATCCTGACCATTCTGTTTAGCCTGCTCCCCTGTAAACTCTGTCTGCCTTCTGCCCGATCTCAACCTTGCCTGCCCCGACTATTCTGTTCTGCTCGGTCCCCGGAGAATCCTGTCTGTTGTCTGTGTCCGACAATAAAGCGGGTGTGTTCAGCCAGACTCGTGTGTGCATTTGGGTTCTTATCTGGTTCCTGACAAGAAACAGGTTTAAATTGCTCTAAAACAATGTCAAACGAAATCAAGACGAATAAAGCTGGGTCTGTTTTAAATCTGTTTTTACATAGTTTTGCCTGTTTTGTCCTTTAACTGCATTAATCATGTTAAACACCTGTCTCCTAAAGCCTCAACAATTTCAAAAACATTGTTTCAGTGTGTACAGTCGTGTATAAATAATCCTTACTAAAATCCAGCTGTGACCAATAGACAGTCTGCAAACTCATGAGAACTGCACCTGGGATGAATAAAATAAATTCTTTCAGAATATGACACTTTGGAGGCTCGTCCACCCTTTATTGTTCCGTTTCTTCATGCGTGAAGATTTAAGGTAAGATTTGTGTGTAGTGATGATGCTGCATACACGGAAGCAATCCTCACACAAGCATTGGCATGAATAGAATAAGATCATTTTAACTGAAAGTTAACAGCTGTTAAGCAGCTTTTTTTCTGAGGGGTGTTTCACAGGAAATGTCCTACATATCACTTGTCCAAGAACCATCCACCCTTAAACACTGTTGCTCCCCCAGCAGCAGAGACTGGCCAGGAGTCTAATGTCTAATTGTGCCCTCATTCTTTCCTCTGAATCAGAAGACAGAAACAGTTGATCTGATTTGTGTCCATAGGTGTTCAGTTTTGGTCCCAAACATCTTTCCTGATCTTGTGCTGCAGATGATTTCAGCACCACCAAGAATCATTCTCCTGCTGCTAATTTAACATGAGGAACTCAGCCAAATACAATGTGCATATAGAATATTTTATGTAAACACAAAAGCATTCCCCAGATACATGGTGTGATATTTATAGTCTGCAGATTAAATTCCAAGACATACCATTCTGTATTATAAAGTATTCAGCTTCTCCTCCAGTAAAATACATCCTACTCTTTCTTCCAGTATAATCAGTCTGGCTCCGTGCGTTAAGCCCACCAGCCTTCCACATCAGGCTGATCAGCAGCCGTCCAAAAGCTGCTGAGAAGGAACTAGGAACTAAAATACTCAGGGAAAACATTTCATTGTACAATTGCAGTAACTTTTGACCAAAATCTGTCCTTAACTCACACATCAAAACAGTCTCCAGAAGTGCCTTTTTTTTCACCTTAGAAGCATCGCAAAGATCAGGAAACTACTGACGCGGCATGATGCTGAAAAGTTAGTCCATGCATTTGTTACTTCCAGGCTGGACTATTGTAATTCTTTATTATCAGGGTGTCCAAAAAATTCTTTAAGAAGAATCCAGTTGATCCAAAATGCTGCAGCTGGAGTTCTGACAGGTATTGACAAAAGAGATCACATAACTCCTGTACTGGTGTCTCTTCATTGGCTGCCCATTAAATTTAGAATAATTTTTAAAATTCTTCTTCTGACCTATAAGGTCCTCAGAGGCTAACCTCCTGGAGGAGCTAGTGACACCTTATCATCCCAATAGAGCACTCCACTCTCAGAATGCTGGTCATTCTTTGTAAATATGTTTTGTTTTTTTAACAATAAATGTCAGTGTGTTGATCCCTTCCTTCCTGTTGATCCTTTCCACTGCATACAGCACATAGTCCAGTTTAAGTCTTTATGGCTATGTTCACTGAGGTATTTATCCATCTCACAACTAAAGCTTGCTCTCAAAAGAACCTCCTGAGCTGTAAGGTATGTCCCCTCCCCCACACAGGTTCAAGTGGCTCCGGCCGTGTGCCACTAACAGCCACATTTCCATAACAAAATGGCCAATTGGCCCTCTTGTGGGTTTTCTAGGTAAAAACGCCAAATGGCCCCTCTCTGGACCATCACTGGTCACAAAGCCAAGACCAGCACGGAAGGGGGAGGAGTGGAGAGGGCAAACGACCTGAACCAATTCTTCAACAGGTTCAGTCAGCCCACTCCACTCCAATCCTCTGCCCCCCACCTCAGCAGCCCAGCTCCCCTCCACCCCCCCCCCCCCCAGCAGCCGAGCCCCCCTCTACCCCCCCTACCTCCAACACGCCACCCACCACAACTTCCCCCAACCCCGCCTCCCCTCCTCCCTCCTCCACCTCCCCTCCCTCTACTGACCTCCCTCCTCCCACCCTTCCACCCTCTACCACCCCCTACCACCCCCATCCCCCTGCTCTCACCATCCCCACATCCTCCCTGCATCCCCCTGCTCTCACCATCCCCACATCCTCCCTGCTTAACGGCTGACCAGGTGAGGGAAGAACTGAGGAAGCTCCGGCCCCGAAAAGCAGCTGGACCGGATAGAGTCTCCTCAAGACCTGCGCTGCTGAACTCGGGGAGCCGCTACAACGGGTCTTCAACCTCAGCCTGGAGCTGGGGAAAGTGCCCACCTTATGGAAGACGTCCTGCATCATTCCAGTCCCCAAGAAGAACAGACCGAGTGAGCTGAACGACTTCTGGCCGGTGGCACTCACCTCACATCTGATGAAGACTCTGGAGCGGCTCTTCCTCAACCTCCTCAGGCCCCAGGTGCAGCACGCTGAGGACTCCTTACAGTTCGCCTACCGGGACAAGGTCGGTGTAGAGGATGCCATCTGGACAAGGGGAGTGGCACAGCAAGAATCCTCTTTTTGGATTTCTCGAGTTCCTTCAACACGATTCAGCCCCTTGTCCTACAGGACAAGCTTCTACAGATGCGAGTGGACCCCTGCCTGGTTGCTTGGATCTCCAGCTACCTCACCGACAGGCCGCAGTTCGTCAGGATGAAGGACATCATGTCTGACACTGTGGTCAGCAGCATCGGTGCTCCACAGGGGACTGTGCTGTCCCCCATCCTCTTCACTCTGTACACCTCGGACTTCTGTTACAACTCCGAAATGTGTCATATTCAGAAGTTCTCCTCTCCTCTCCTCTCTCTCCTCTCCTCTCCTCTCCTCTCCTCTCCTCTCCTCTCCTCTCCTCTCCTCTCCTGACACTTTGCTATATTTAATGCACTTGCACCTACTGTCCCCCCCTTTCTCCTTTCTCTCTACCCAGCTGGCCATCAGCAGGATATTCCCCCTACATGAGCCTGGTCCTGCTCAAGGTCTCTTCCTGTTAAAGAGGAGTATTTTCTTTCCACTGTTTCTTGTTGGGTGTCAGGCCCTGGGATTCTGTAAAGCACCTAGAAACAATGTTGATTGTATATAGAGATTGATTGATTGATTGATTGATTGATTGATTGATTGATTGATTGATTGATTGATTGATTTGATTTGCATTCTTTTAACTGTCATGATAAACATTGATATTTTTCTGCATTATTGTTTACCCAAAAGACCCAAAATCAGAGTAACATTCCAGTCTGGATAAAGCTTATGCTGCATTTCATGTCTTCCAGCTTTGGGTCGGGCCTTGCTTGTCACTGGCTGCTTTTGTTCTCTTCTGATCAAGCCTCGCTTCTCCTGCGCCTTGTTGTTTTGTCTTATCATTATTGTTTTTCCTCACTGAGTAACTCTCACATCTTTCCTTCCTAGATCTTGACCTGTTTGACCCTTGAATCGATTAACGTCCATGTTGGTATCCTTTAAGCTGCACCTGTTCGGCTGCTGCAGTCTGCAACACCCCACTTTGGAGCACAAATCCAAAACTAAATAGATGTTTTTTCCTGTTTAGTTCAAAGAGCAATTCAGTCAGTTTCAGTACTCTACAGCCATCACTGAGGGTTGATTAATTAATCTCTACTAATGTTCCTAAGTACAGAACATTTATTATAAATGTTACATCTGGTAAACACAATGTAGCCTCGTGGTGCACATACACGCACTGAAACACGCACTGGCCACCAAAAAAAATTATAATTATGAGAGCTGCACAACAAATTAATCATCATGGCTCATAGCTTTGTACACAGACTGGTTGGTCTCACCCTTAAAAACATGGTGACTAATCACACGCTGGCTCTTCATACACCCCATTTTTCACACTAAGGAGGAATTTGACAGTTTGATACCAGAGTCCGAAGAAACACAACAAAGGGAAAATGTATATGAATAAGATTTTTTTCTTTTTTAACAAACGGCCAAGAACGGCACAGATGTGATGTATTATTTGGAAATTCTATAACTGCATTTGTGTTGCTGCAGTTGCTTTTACACTGCAGGGAGTTATCATTTACCCAGAATTTTGATGAACCTCTGCGCGTTTGGAATGAAAAACACAAACAAACAAAAATCCTCCAACCACAAACGTTCCCCAAAAAGAGCATCTAGTTTCTAAAGGGTGGAGCTGCTCGTTGAACAATGCTGGTTGGTGGATTACCAGCGTGTTGTGGCAAACCTTATTTCACTTACACAAGCTTTACTTCATCATTTAGAAAATGGAGTAGAAGAAGAGAAGCTGTGATAAATGGACAGAACCGAGGTCTATAGCAACACTACAGAAGATTAAGCTGGTGAAGCTGACGCTCAATGCAGGATACAAGCAGGACAAAAATACAAGCTGTTGTTTGGCAATTGCTCATTGTTGCATCTGTCAGAGTGGCTCACCAGTTATCTGCATAGAAGGTCTGAACTGTTTGTCAGACTCCACGTGGCTGGAAGAGACAGAGAGAAACCAGAGAAACCCATTTATACCCGCAGCCAGTCACTAATAGCTCATGTACAGTCCTTCTTTCACTCTTTTTCTCATTCTCACACACACACACACACATACACACACACACACACACACACACATACACACACACATACATGCACGCACAGCCTTATTAAAATGCTAAAAAGAAATATGCATTTTCTATAATCAATCGGCTCCATATCGGTCCACCGCAGCAGTACCATGGATACATCCAGTTCAGGGATTTCATGGTGACATTCTTTTGGAACAGCAGCAGCAAACGTCGCAATTTCACCTCCGGCAGTCATTAAATGACACAGCAGAAGGGACGTCACATCCCAATTTGAGATTAAGATGTTATATTACACATATTCACATGAAAGGTACATTAAAGAAAGACATGGTAAATTACCAATCAACACAAAGATAATGGTGAAGGGAGTTACCGGTACTATGTGAAAAGGCTCTTAGAGAATTTATAGTGTAATAGTGTAACTACCAAAACTATCTGAGGGTGTTTTCGGCAAACTAGTAATTGTTCATGTGAGCTGGAGCTGAAATTCTCATCATTTTCAGATGAGAAGTGGCCTCAAGCCAGTTTATGCAAATGGATAAAGACATAAATCTTCAATGCTGACATGCTGTATGTGTGCATGTGTGTGTTCTCATACTTGATATGTACCAAAATTCGCAATATTCTAGCAAAGTGAGGACATTTTTTGAATTGAAGGAATTGAAAGGAATTGAAATTTTCAAAGGACTATTTGAGGGTGAAGGCTGAAGTTACATGTTACAGCCAGGGTAATACACCTATGAAAGTCCTCACAAAGATAGCAATACAGTAGTGTGTGTACACCCTGACAATTTTTTTGATATATGCTGTTCTTCTTCAAATGTAATATATTTTCTGAGTGTTTGCAACTGATCACGAACAAAGACACCCCCCCCCCACCCACCCACCCACCGAATTGGCCGATGATCATTCGTTAAAACTATTTGAAGTCACTCACAGTACAGTGAAATGTGCCCTGTCCAAAGCATTTCCTGCAGTTTGTCCATACTTCATTAAGTCTGCACCCAGTGCCAAAGCCCTTTTTCAGTTTTATTTTTCTTCCCCTGAAAAGAGATTTTCTGGTTTCGCCTACGTCCGCACTGCCAACCCTGCTCTTTGAGGTGTGTTTGACTGTATCTTTTCCTCACATGTGCAAAAATATAAAGTGGTACGGCAGCGATCCACCCTCAGGAGCATTCCGCTTGGGAAGCCACGGCCCATTATAGATAACTGTAATACAGAATCAGAAGATCTGAATGGGTTTTAATGGGTTTGAATGGGTCATGGGTTTAGTAATTATTAGTCACTGTTGAGACTTTTGTGCTTTGCAATGTGCCACCCAACAGGTCTGTCAGGTCGTTTATGTTGTATCCGTGTGTTAAAAGTGCAGCTGGACAAATCTTTACTTATGTGTGGACCGGAATGGATGGTCGGAAGTGATGATTAAGTGAAATCAATGCACCTTGGTGCAGACCGATAGAGATGTGGGCGGTCCAGCACTCACTCTGTCTCCCACTGAGACTAGCTGGAGGGAAAAGAATGTAAAAATATCTCTTATTTGCATCCACGTTGCCAGATGCTATTAATAGATGCAGTATTATTCCCACCTGCTGTAACTATAAAATTCTGTCCACGTTTATGTTTAAAAAGATGTTTGGCGATTCAGCGTTTACTTTGCATCAAGTTGTTGATACAGAATATTGTCTGGAGACAGTTTAACTTTACAGAGGGATTATTATAACATTCGATTTTAAAACTGTATCGGGGGTTTTGATTAAAGAGAGCAAAACAAAAAGATCAATGAGATATACTTGCTTCCATGAGAAACAGCTACAAAATCTTTCTTTTTTAGATGTCCCCACGCTTGAGAAATTTATGAATAATCAGCAGCACCTCGCCTTTGCCGCGATGCACATCTTGCAGCACATTACACCGTGATGGACAAAGACAGTGACTGGGATGAGGGACATTCCCATTAAAAGTTTCTTGCTTGGATTCCATGTCAATGTCAGCAAAGTGATGTCCTCCCTCTGTCCATCTGCCTGTCCCTACAGTCCAAGCCTACTTCTTGCAGACAAAAAGTGAAGTTTGTTACTACGCTTTTCTCTGTCTCTGTAATGAAAGTTGCCCTTTGTTATTTTACAGGGCACAGTCTTGTCTCACCTTGCTCTTCTTCACACCTTCACACAGCATCTCTTTTCCTGTATAATTACAAACCCCACCTAGTCTCCAACTCATTAGCAGGCCTCTGTTTCATCTGCCATGGTCATGGCACCCACAGCTATCTCAGCACACATCTGGAGTGAATGATTATCTGGGAGTCTTGGATGAGTAACCTGCCTATCTTGTACCTGCGGATCATCACTTGTGCATATTCTATTTTCTACCTTCCTTAAAGTCTGCCAGCCATCTCTTCCTCTTTAGCAAAGCCTTATCTCCTCCTCTCTCCTGCTAAACCTTTTTCGAAAGACTGTTTTGGGGAATTTCAACTAACTCCTTGGCTCAGGTAGCAGGTACTGTTTTAGTACTTTTTGTGACTGCAGCCCACTGACTGGCCAAGAGAAAAGTCATGAGAGTGACTTGTTTGCTCAGATCTGCCATTTTTAAACAGTAGGGTCTAAGAACGAGGTGCAGATGCTTCTGCCCTTGATAGGTGATGAGATCATCCAGAACCAGCTACATGGTGCAGCCTGAAATGAGAAGGTTTACCAAGAGGTTTGTGAGCTGATGGATATTATAATGATGACAAAGCATATTAAGATTATGCTTTTAAAAAAAGCATAATAAAGCATATTAAGATTCAAAAGCCTTGCTTGACAACCCCACCTACCCCACCACAGAGATATTACCATTTGTGCCATTTGGATCTTACCATTTGTAATATCCAAAATGCACCATTTACGTCATGCATTTGGAACATTCCTGATCATATTTTCTTAAACAGGATGAGTCCCTGACTTTTATACTTGCACCGCTATTTACCTTTACTTTTAACTGTATGTTCTCTCAAAATAACCACCCACAAACAAAATGTCTATTAAAATACTTGTGCAATAAACGTGTGCAATAAACATGTTCGGTACAGAACTACGCAGTACAGAGAAAAACAGATTAAAAAGATAATCACAGTTAGAGCTAAAGAATTCCAGGTTTGACGTGTTATTATTAAATGGTTCTCATAAAGGTCTTCTGTCATTTCTGACATTTTCTCTCACAGTGATGGAATTGCATATAGGTCTCAGCGATTATAGCCTAACAGGGTACCTACATTCTTGTACACATTAGCTGCAGTTCCAGCTGCTTGCATCTACATGTATCACCGCACTGACAGACTGACGTAGTGACGGCGAGAAGACTAGCATCTGTCAGTGGTGGCAATGGGACAAACAAAGAGCTGCCCAGAATTCTACTGCACCATTGCTGCAGACAGAGTGCTGCCAGGTGACTTCCATTGGTGAGGTGGGTGCTTTCACAATGCCCAGCAGTCTTCTGATTAATGGGAAGTTAGCATTTAGGCTACCATTATGTTTCAGTCATAATAACATCTTATTACAACAGCATCTGCCTCCAATATTTTCTCTTCATTTTGTCATCAATAACAATATAAATAACTAAAGACAAATACAGGTGTTGCTTCAGAACCTGAAGCCCAGATTAGCGCACTGGCTAGCCTTGAGATGGTACTCATAGCTTGTAGTCATTCACTGAAATTAGAGTTTCTTTGAAGTTGATACATGTTAATATTTTCTCTTTGTTATTCCTTTTACTCAAAAGGCCCTTAACGTGGCTCCGCATGGCTACCCTTGCTGCGCCTGTGACCCTTCAACAAAATGTTGATATTGTGGCGAGCTCAGGTTGCGGAAGAACTCAGATGCAGATTTCAGTCAGTTTATTCTGCTGTTCAAATGCAGAAAGAGCCACTTTAATTAACACTCAACAGAAAACACACGAACAAAGGGAAGTCTTCAATGACACACATAATCTCGCTTATGGTGTCCAGGTGCAAACAATAATTAAAACAGTAATTAAACACATTAACGACCAGAACTCAATAAATAGAAATTAACATTGAAAGTTACAAAGGATAACATTTACAACAAATAAAAAACAGGGTTAACACAAACCTGAACCCACAGAACACACTACTACAAAGCATGCTGGGAATTTCCCACTCTGACCCTCCCCAAAACGCTACAATATGTACCGTGATGTGATGCACTAATACCTTAGAGATAATGCTAAATGCAGTCATTCTGACAGCACCAATATAAAGTTAACATTTTATCTCATTTCAAGCAGCAAATTGAAATAACAAGACAAACATGTTAGGAAACCAATGGAACTTTTCCTGAAGTCACAAATCATGGGATATAAATATTCAGTGTTTCACAAATGAGAAAGAAAACAGCATGAAGAGGTTCTTGTTAATCACATCACAGCTACAGTAGCAATTCAGGATTTGTTTCCCACCTTTTCTGTTTTTAAGTCACAGAACCTGCTTTCAAACACCAGAGCTCTTCCATCATGTGAAAATCCATTCTAGTTTCAGGATGATGGACTGTTTCAACTGGACCGCTGCAACTTCAGTCTGTTCACAAGTGTGGCTTTAAATCCAAGAATGACTTCAAGTGGTCAGAAGATAAAAATATAGTTTTAGCTATTTCATTTGAGCTTTTTGTCTATTATGCAGCTTCCAAATTAAGGTTTTGAGACTGAACATGGTTCTGTCCATAGTGACAAGAAGCTTTTGGACCAACTACACGTCATACAATGCTAACAACACCACTGTTCCACTGGTACTGAGTGACACAGCACATTGTCCCTGTAGAGATGGAGGGGCAGACAGAAAGCTGTTGGCCTTCTGCCAAAAGCCCTCATTCACACGTTCTGTTCAGGGATTTGTCCACCCAGATAGAAAACTTGAGGTTAGAGATGCTCTCATTGCTACAGAAAGAAAACTCTCCTCTCAAGGACGGCTCTTAGTTAACTGTTGCAGGGAAGTCAGGGATGGGGCTTAGAGCCGACAGCAGATCTTCATACCGCCACTGAAATAAAAACATAGCAACTCTCACCAGAACCACCAGCTAAACTGTGTCTGCAAGAGCTGCTAATAGCAGAACCTTATTTTTCCGATAACACCAGGCCACCCTCCCTTTGATCCTGAAAAAGCGCCGAAAGAGTTTCATGCACCCACCTTAAGATCCCATCAGAATCTCACAAGGATCACAAACAACCAAAACCACTTGTTCCTCAATTTGGATCCTACAAATATGAACAACTGGGAACAATTGGAACTGAGAGGAGCCCAATTTGGCGAGAAGGAGCAGTTTCTTCAGGAAACTCAGGAGAAAGTAAGTTAAGAGCAGCTGTTTTTTGGAGAAAACTGCCAAAATACTTGGTGCGATGAATCGGAGATCTTTAATTAATTTAAAACAGATAAAAAAACAAACTAATTTATCAGGAGATAAAATGTATTTTATTCAACATTATGGAATTTATCAGGTTTTTGACAAAGTAGAGGTTTGAGCTGTAATTCGCACAGAGTAATAATGTAGCTTCATGTACACATTTTGATTTCCACTCATCTCAAACAACCCTGTAACTGCCACTGAGGCACCAGATGACACCAAACTGAAGAGTGAGATTTTCTCCTAGATTGTCAACTGGTCCTTTTGACCAACCTTGCCTTTAGACTAATGATATTCAACTAAGATGATATAACTTTCATAGACAGGTCAAGACAAGGTGGTAAATGTTGATATGTGGGAGATACAAAAGTCCTGAAGCTCATTTCACAGAAGAAAGGCTCCCTTTAATTATTTTTTTAATAAATATAATAAATAAACTGTTTTATTGTACTTACTTAGCTCCAATATTTGTTTTAAGGTGTGAGTCTTCTTAACCAGTAGAAAGCTTCAAAGCTCAAAAGCTCGTGGAACTTGAGTCTACTTTTATACAATAATCATAGTGGTGTTATTTCTGATTCACATGGTATGTACATGTGTACTAGGTGCCTCAGTGGTGAGGGAGTTTTTCATGTATCTACAACGTGATAAATTATGTTTCATGGTTTGACATGTCCTTTTAGATCTAAGTGTTGAAGTCTAGAGTCACCTGCAGTTATTTAAATCACTCTAAATGTTACTTATTTAGATGTTATTATTATTATTTTGCCCATTTACTACAATTTCAGGAGATTGTGTTTTTTAGTTGATCTAACAGCATCTCGTGATTTACTGTGATGTGTGTGAATGAAGGAATGCTGCTCCCAATAAACTAGTTTTAAGCTCCTCCAGGAAGTAGCAGCTGCTTGAGTGGAACATTTCTTTCTCAAACTGAATTTTATTGGTTGTAAATTGGACCTAAAATCCAAAAGTGCAATTAGCTATGACATTTCAATGACCTCTGAGATGGCTGGGAGGATACTAACAGGTCGATAGTTGCTGTGTCGTTTGATTTGTGCACAGAGCTAACTTTGGGACACTAGCAAAACATTCTCATCAATAGATGAACTTAGAATCATAACTAACTGTAGAATAATTGAAGGTCTGCGATGCTTGAAAAATGTTGTATCATCTCTAGATTTACTATTCGTCTGGGCTGAGATGATTTTTCAACCTTCTCCATATTAATATTGGATAAGGTGAAATCAGAATCCTCGCAGGCCAATTCTGTGGAAATAGGACATTTAGAAACTCAGTTCTTCTACTATACTTTTACAATAATCATTAAAGCATTGACCAACAATATGGTTATGATTGGGGATACAACCATCCATCTTAAACGTTGCAATTCTACTTAATTATTTGTCAGTTCTAGCTACCTGACAATGCTCTTTCTATATTACAATTAGTTACAATTTCCTTTTGCTACAATATAATATCAAGAACTATGTTTGCTTCAGAGTAAAAAAAAGCTTTCCCAAAGGGTGAAGATGCCGTTCGGATTTTATTATTTTTAGCATTCACTGTGATCTTTAAATGTAGCCGAATTGGAATCCTAGACTGATTCGGTCATACATTTTTCTACAGAGGCCCTTCACTGTCAGCCCTCAGCTTTAAAGAAGAAGAAAATCTGCATCAGAATTGGATCATCTATGCCACACTGGAGCGTGCTTAGGAGATATGATTCAATATGGATTTATGTTCAGTCATGCAGAAGGACAGAATCGTGCCAGTAACATTACTGCTATTCATTCTAAAAGGGAAGAGCAGACAAAAGCTTCCATAAGATGTATCAATAAACGGCCCATTTACTCTTCAGCTCCTTTGTCCTGAATTACTGCATCAGTACAATCAGCAGCTAAAGTAAGTTGTTTGGTCACAATCAGCAGCAAATTCTTTCTCCCTGCCCTCTCACCCCTTCACCTCCTCTGTTCAAAGTCCCACTAAGGGTTTCTCCTTGTTAAAAGAGAGTTTTCTCCTGCAACTTGTGTCCTCTCGGGTTTCTGCAAAACTTCTGGCGGACAATCTTAATAATAACAGATGCTGTATAAACAAATGTAAAATTAACTGAATTCAAATGAATACCATTTCACGTCTTGTGAAGGATAAATATCAGTCATTGATGTGGTTCTCATCTTTAGGGTAGGTTAACAAACACAATTTAAAAAGAAGCAGAACCTTTTATTTAGAGGAATGGAACTATAAGTTCCAGAGCAAACCTTCCTGTGTAAAATTCCACTTTGCACAGCTTTATTGGTGGATTTCCCAAGACGTTATTATCTGCTTGGCGGGAAGAGATGATCTCCTTTTTGTTTCAATCCTCGAGTGTTCACGGTGTCCAGAATCCTCCCAATTGTAAGCTAATTTGAGGTCAGAGGGGTGAAAGCACAAGAGAATATTCCTCATGCCCACTATCAATAGATCACTGCTGTCTTTGAATGGTGCCGGGTGGACATTATCGGCGCAGATGTCTCATCAAACCCTTAGCAGTCCTGCAGTCCCAATGGTAAGACTACTGACAACAGATGTGGATCAATTAAAGAACACAGTTGTTTTGTGGTCTCAGACAACAAGTCAATTGTGGCATTTAACAGCTGCAGTAGCAGCACCGGAACCAGAACCTTCCACAGCTCCAAATATCTTCCTTCACTGCCTCCGAAAATTAAAACAAATTAATAAAAAACTATCTATTCAAAGACTCAAGGAAACCTAATTGGTTTTTAGAGCGCTTGGTTTCAAAAGAATCCTATTTAGATGGAGAAAGCCCGGTGACCCGTCTGGATAATGCTGACTTCGTAGTCTGTCTGTTGTTCCGCGCCTCTCACAAGGCTTAAGCAACTCTAATTAAAATGCAGATCAAAAGATTAACAGTCCTCAGTTCAGTGAGGTAAGCAGTGAGGACCACTGTTCATAAATGAGCTTTTTCTCACCTTTTCACAAGGGGTCTGTCCCTATTTGGACCTCTCTGGACATCTGCTGATGGGTGAAAATGAATGCTTCTGTGAGTTCAGTCCATCCCAATGCTTTTGGATCAAAACCTTTTTTTTCTTTCAGGAAGAGCTCTGCAACAATGTCTCAGAAAATAAAAGATGTTCGACAGGGGCCTCGAACCATTTCAATAGGCTCTAGTGAAGGACAGAGCCTGTGGGAGGTAGGTTATTAGGGTATAGTGTCCTGAGGGTGATGGAATGCAGCCTGACAGCATTATAGACATTTATAATTGGCTGTGTTTTATAGTCCGAGTGATGATAATGAGCATTTTTACCAGGATTCGATTTGATTTGAGGATAGTTTTGTAGATCACGTGTGGTCTGAGGATATTTCCTCTGTCCTTATTTGCAATGTGATGCATGCTTAAAAGGAAATTTTCTGATGAGGTACCTTTAGAGCTCCATTTTGATCAAACTGAGATCATTCAAAAGGATCTCAGTTGATACGTGAACCCACACGCACACTTCAACGTATTTTCTCAGGAGGAAAGGCATTCTGCTCAAATCAAGATGCTCCTAAAACCAATCAGGTTGTCCCGTGGTGCTAATCAGACAATCAAACTATTTGTTCCTGTCTTATATTTCATGCTGGCGTCGTTCATGGAGGCATGTTGCCTCAGAAGCCTCAGCTGCTAATCAGGAAAATCAATTTCACCATTAACAAAAAATGGTAATTGGTGCACAGCAAGGCCGCACAATGTGTGGTCTTAATTAGAAGGTAGAATTTAGCATTGTTTTTGATCATTGGATCACTGGTCTAATTTAACATTACCAATTTATTTAATTCATTCAGATGGGGGCAGTTTCAGCAGCATTATGCATTAACCAGCCCCTCCTGAAAAGGGCCTCATCTGTCATGTCATCATGACTGTAGCCACAGCAGATGTGCACAATTCTGAGATTCCATAATAGTCACACTGACATTACTTGTTATTTGTGCATTTTGGAAATTATATTTTCCCTGTAGTTCCTTTTACTTGTGCACCAGCTGATGAGAAACTGATGCGGGGATGCAGTAACGGACACATATATGACATGGACAATTTGCGTTGTATACCTAAACTGGTCAAAAACTGATACATATCTTTAAAGTTTTGGAAGAGTTTTCACAAAACCAATTGTAGACCTCTGAGTCCACAAAGCCATCATTCAACCATCAATCTGTCCTTGGTCACACACTTGAGCCACACGAGAGATGTGAGCCTGTAGGCCAGTGATTGTGAGAGGGTGAAAGCCTCTTACCATCCATCCATGCACTCACATTTCCAGACCACCATTCTCACTCCAATGATGTTTTTTTTTTGTCCTTTATTCTGCTTCTTTAAGTAAAAACCCATTCGGTCTGACAAAGTCAACAAGATGAAACTAAAAAGAAAACTCTAAAAGTTGCTGAATGTAAATCATATGCTTGTTTCCATGGAAATCAGGGTACCTGTCACGCCATTTCCCACTCAGTCATTATGTTAACGCGACTATTTCCCCACTGAAGCAGACCGTCTAATTTTGACCCTGTTTTCACTGAAACGTAAAATCATGATGGTCAAGGCTGATTTACATCGTTAACAAGGAAAAAATGTGAATATTGTAAACGCTTTGGCTGTAATTTGAGTGCTTATACAGTTTTTTTTCTAACCCTGCACTCATCACATTGATTAACAGCATTTAATGACAAAATGAATGTGCACTTCATTGTTTCCTCCTCGTCTGTGCCTTTCCAACCAGTAACAACCCACACAATTCTGAATATTTAAAACCCTTTTAAATCTGTTCTGTCACAATCTTTGCTTCTGGCTTAGTACAAGCCAAATCCTTTGAGATTTTTTGCATATATATTCCTCCCTTTATTTGTATGTCTGAGTGTGACGTCATCAACACCATTTAGCTTTGACGCTACATAGTTGAGCTCTGGCCTCTGGCCTCTGGCCCCACTGATACCACAACTTACAGATCTATGTGTACAGGAAAACAAATTATTATTTCTTTTTCTGATAGATATTTCTGTTCTTTCTCCTCTTTCTGTCCTTCGCATTTCCCTTTCTCCCCTTTTTCTCCACCATTGACCAGCTGGTCATCAGCAGAGGGTCTCCCTGTACAAGGGGTCAGGCCCTGGCTTTCTGTGCCTGAGACAAAAAAATGAACTGAATTCAATTAAAATTTAAATTGAATTTCTGTATATTTAGACATCGCTGAGAGTGTGAGTGTGTTGAGCCAAGGCAAACTTTTACGATATTAAAGGCAATCACAATATAAACAAGAAACAGTTTCCCTGAAATGAATTAAGAATTTGAATGACAAATGTGTCTTTTCAAAGTAAGGGGATGTATAGGAGATTAAGTGTAAATGACGTGTCCTTTAGCTGGCTTCAGGGAGCTTCAGGGAAGTGTACAATTATTTTTTTTATTATTTTATTGTCTGGTCCGTAAACTAGGACCAGTTTGCTTTTATACAACATCACGAGTTGTGATCATGGAAACAAGCCTTCTCCATGGTGCAGGTGCATGAACATTTGATAATATTACACAGTTAGTATAATTAATAAAACAAGCTTCAATCACATGCTGGTGTCACAAATGTCCGTAAAAGTACACTGTGTCCGGGAATAGCGTAAAAACTGTTTAACATGTCCTCACTGGTCCTGCACTTCAAGTCTGGGGCTCATATTAGCTTGTTTCCAGTTTAGCTCCACGCAGAATTCAGGGGAAACATTCCTCTGGGTCTTATTTTGACAAATATGCCCCATTAGGACCAACTTCCACAGACACGTTGTTTGCAGGACATTCACAGCACACTCTCACCTTCTCATCCTTTAGAGCTCTGCTCCGCTCGGCCTGTTGCACTGAATGGAATATTGTTGCAACATTTGTGGAAGAAATTTTCTTTCTTGGAAATGTAATAAAAATCAGGTTGATTGGTGAATCTGAGGCTACGTTCAGACAAATCTTTTAATTTCATGCTACTGTCTTGCCATCCAAGTAATTTACCCCATGCATGTTTGTGCCTGCTTTTCTTTTCACATGTGTTTAAGTGTGTGAGTTAATATCATCCTGCCCACAGACCCCATTAAAGGAATTATGAAGATGTGTGTAGCCTTGCTGACAGTCACTTAGTACTGGAGTTCAGAATATTATGGCTGCCATTATCAGATTGCCTGAGCTAACAGGCCTTGTCACCACATCATCCCACACAAACAGCCCATAGTAAACAACATTAGATAGAATGTCTCACACACACATGCACCGTTACCCATTAGGAGTAATACGGTAACTGCTAATGGACTGCCACTCATAAATGTTCTCAGTAAAATGTCAAGAACATGGGCTTCACTTAGACAAGCAGATTCTGATAAAAAACAACACTTTTTTTAAAGTACTAATGAAACACAGATATCATTTTCCTCCCCAAGAACGCTATAAAAATGAATGACAAAAACACAAAAAGAGAAGGACCACAGCAGCACAAAAGAGCTAATGGCAGTAGCCTTCGCTTAGACATCCAAATATAACTCAGTACTGTTAAATGCGAGATGAGTGACAGAAAATGTGACACATCACAAATTACAAGAAGAAGGCTTCAGCCAGAAAAAGGAAGAATCTTTATGTCCTGGATGCTGCAGCTGTAGCACTTTGGTTCATTTTGGTTTAGATGAGACAGAAAACCAAACCCAGCAGCATGCTTTTATGGCAAACAGAATGGTTAAAATTATTCTATATATAGCACAGTGGTCATTAAAAAATGGATGAAAAGTAACAGGAAATGTATAGAAGAAAGTGATGTGAAAGTGGTAAAGTTACGGAAGAGCTCAGATGAAGAGCGCTGCTGCCGCCACCACCGCCACCGGCCTGTGCTCAGATCAGAAAAGCATCCAACACAAAGATGGATGGAGAAAAGAGGAGGGAGAAGGGGCTGAGAGAACAAAGCCTGGCTGCGATGGTTTTCTTTGTTTTCAAGTTCTTGTTTGTCTCATCCATCCATCCATCCATCCATCCTCTACCGCTTATCCGGGGTCGGGTCGCGGGGGCAGCAGCCTAAGAAGAGAATCCCAGACTTCCCTCTCCCCAGCTACTTCTTCCAGCTCATCCGGAGGGACCCCCAGGCGTTCCCAGACCAGTCGAGAGACATAGTCTCTCCAACGTTTCCTGGGTCTTCCCGGGGGTCTCCTACTGGAGGGACATGCCCTGAACACCTCACCAGGGGGGCGTCCAGGGGGCATCCTAACTAGATGCCCAAGCCACCTCATCTGGCTCCTCTCAACGCGGAAGAGCAGCGGCTCTACTCCGAGCTCCTCCCGGATGGCAGAGCTTCTCACCCTATCGCTGAGGGAGAGCCCAGCCACCCTACGGAGGAAGCTCATTTCGGCCGCTTGTACCTGTGATCTTGTTCTTTCGGTCATTACCCAAAGCTCATGACCATAGGTGAGGGTAGGAACGAAGATCGTCCGGTAAATTGAGAGTTTCGCCTTTCGGCTCAGCTCTCTCTTCACCACTATGGACCGGTGCAGAGTCCGCATTACTGACGTGACATTACTGAGCTGTCTACTGACCACCAGGTGGTGATCAGTTGACAGCTCCGCCCCTCTCTTCACCCGAGTGTCCAGAACATGCGGCCGCAAATCCGATGACACAACCACAAAGTCGATCATCGATCTGCAGCCTTGGCAGTGTCCTGGTACCAAGTGCACATGTGGAAGCCTTTATGCCTGAACAAGGTGTTTGTTATGGACAATCTGAGACGAGCACAGAAGTCCAATAACAAAACACCACTCGAGTTCAGATCAGGGGTCCGTTCTTCCCAATCACACCTCTCCAGGTCACATTGTCATTGCCAATGTGAGCATTGAAGTCACCCAGGAGGATGAGGGAGCCCCCAGAAGGAGCACTCTCCAGCACTCCCTCTAAGGACTCCAAAAAGGGTGGATATGCTGAACTGCTGTTTGGGCAATATAACTATTCTTAACCTCGCGCACCAACTCAGGCTCCTTTCCCACCAGAGAGGTGACATTCCATGTCCCTAGAGCCAGTTTATGCAGCCGGGGATCAGAGCGCCAAGGTCCCTGCCTTTGGCCGCTACCCAAAACACAATGCATCCGACCCCCTTGGCCCCTCCTGCAAGTGGTGAGCCCACGGGAACGGGGTCCCATGTTGCCTCTTCGGGCTGTGCCCGGCCGGATTCCATGGGCAGAGGTCCGGCCACCAGGCGCTCGCCAACGTGCCCCACCCCCAGGCCTGGCTCTATTAGGGGGCCCCGGTGACCCGCATCCGGGCAAGGGAAACTTGGCACCAATGTAGTTTTTCATCATGAGGGGGTCCTGGGCTACACTTTGTCTGATCCCTCACCTGGGACCTGTTTGCCATGGGTGGCCCTACCAGGGGCATATAGCCCCAGACAACGGAGCTCGTAGGATCATTGGGACACGCAAAACCCCTCCACCACGATAAGGTGGTAGCCCAGGAGGGGTTGTTTGTCTCATTAACATTTTATTCCGTGATGTAATTATCTGATTACACCAACTGGAAATATTTTAGATTATTGCCCCCCCCCCCCGATAGAAATTTGGGTTTGAATGGAGCTGATTTACGGAATGACCAATTTGTAATTTTCAACGATTAATATCACAGCTTTAATAATTTTGGATGACTGGAATAGTGTTTATTATCTAATTTGTTGCAATTTCATGCTACATGCTTTTTTCCTATTTGCAGTACTAACCTGTTTCCCTCTGTCCCACTGTTTATAGATGATGCAGGGAATGATTCATAATCCTTCTCCACGGGTAGAATGTTCGGCAAGTATGAGAACTGAACTGAAGGCGTGTTCTGTTCGTATGATCATGCAGCCTAGGATAGAACGAGTTATAAATATTACTTTGAAAATTAGCATTTTTTAATAACTTGAATTAAATCATACATTTCCAGGAGTAGAAATTGCTCTCAGGGATAATTCTGTTAATCTAAATCTAATCTGAAACACTTAATTCAGCTACAGTTATATGTGTTCCTTTGCGGTTCTTCTCACGTTATTTTTTTTCTTGCTCACTTTATCACTTTTCAAAGATCAGTCATTAATATTGTCCTACAAGCTTTATTAATTGTTATGAATTATCCAATAAGAATTGAAACAGAATCTGACTGGAGAATCAAGTCTGGGTCAGAATCTGACTGGAGAATCCAATCTGGCAAAATATGTAGAAAACAGCCCTCAGAGTGACTTTTGATACTAATTGCAAAAGAATAAAGGGAAGACAGAATTATTCAAGTGTAACTCCAAGTCAGCCAAGCTGCTCACCCTAACCCTCGTGCTCCATGAGGGCCACACCCGCCACCTGCGACATCCTCCAGCAGGTGTGGCTTGGCAGTGGTTCAATGATTGTCCGTGATGGTCTGGGTAGGCATATCCTTGGAGGACTGTAGAGATGCCATTAACAGCTGGCTGTCAGAACATAAGTACGTGCTGGGTTCCTTCTGCTCTCATGTTGTTGGGATGTTTGTTCATTTCCTGGATGATGGAGACACTTATCTGTGCTAACAGGTTCAAGAGCCAAATACTGCCCTTAGTCCAGGTATGGTCCAGGTCTGATCCAAGTCTGGTCCAGGCCTGGGAGAGGTCTGCTGTCTCATCAGGAGCAAATCCTGGTGGTTCAGGGGTTAAAACAGGCAGATTATCAGTTGTCATCAAAGAAATTCATGATACTGAATCCAGTCACTGATGGGGTAATGGTTTGAGTTTTCATTAATTATTTTCACATTTATATGTTCTCAATGAATAATAATGTTGATCAATCCAAAACTTTGATGATGTTAAAAGGAAAACTTAGCTAGGCCATGCGTGTGTGTGTGTGTGTGTGTGTGTGTGTGTTTGTGTTATGTGTGTGTGTGTGCGCTTGTGTGTGTGGGTAGAGCGATCTGAACAATGTAAAAGAAAAAATCAGTACTGAACACTTGCAGAGTGTCATCCTCTGTTTGAAAGAGTCCATTATGTTCCTGTGAAAACACAATTGTATTTATTTGTCTGCAAATACTTATTAAAGATGTTTATTTTGAAGCCAGGTGAATTTTTCTCCTGTGTTTGGGTGTCTACATGTTCTGTTTAAGGCTGATGGGTGAAGTTTGTCCAACCTCTCTGTGACACTAAATATAAAGACAAAAAACAACTGATAACAGCTGATAGAACAGAAACGTCTCAGACGTTTTCCACTGCCAAAAGGTCAGTAGCAACTTTTCCTGAATACTGAAGGATATATATTTACTGCTTCTGTTGACGGCCCGTTGTGTCCTTGCAAAAAAATATTTGAGTCCTATTTTGGTCAGATTTTAGGAAAGAAGTGCTAATTTACATTTAAGTCAACCATAAATTGTCAATGCAAAAGTAAAATGCTGCTATCAATGTTGTTGTGCTTAAAGCATAACTCCTGTGTCACACTGAAGCTTATTCTTCTTATTATTCTCTCTCAAATCAAATCAAATCAAATCAATCTTTATATAGCATCTTATACAATCAAAATTGTTTCAAGGCACTTTCCAGAATCCCAGGGCCTAACCCCAGACCCCGAGAGGAGAGGAGAGGAGAGGAGAGGAGAGGAGAGGAGAGGAGAGGAGAGGAGAGGAGAGGAAGGAGGAGAGAGAGGAGAGGAGAGGAGAGGAGAGGCACAGAGCACAGAAACACACACAAAAATACACTATACAACGGATCAGCGGGGCCGGAGGTCATCATGCAGCTCCGAAGGCGGCGATACCTGTAAATGAATAGAGGTGGGGGGGAATCAGCATAACTAGTCTGCTTGATGAGGAGGAGGAAAGGAGAGGAAAGGAGAGGAGAGGAAACCATGACCCAGTGGGGTAACAGAGGCCTGTCAGGTGATCATCCGGCAGCCTTGGTCTATAACAGCATAGCTAAGATGTGACCTAACGATTAGACGACCCCCTAAGTATGATAATCTGTCTATCTATGATAGTAACTGGAACTACAGAATTAGTAACAATAAGCTTTTTCAAAGAGGTAGGTTTTAAGTCTGATCTTAAAAGTAGCGATGGAGTCAGCCTCCCGTACCTGGACAGAGAGCTGGTTCCATAGCAGGGGGGCCTGGTAGCTAAATGCTCGGCCCCCCATTCTACTCCTAGAAACTCTGGGAACCACAAGTAGACCAGCATTGTGAGAGCGGAGCGGTCTATTGGGCAGATAAGGTATCACTAGCTCCTCCACGTAGGATGGAGCTAGGCCTCTGAGGACCTTGTAGGTCAAAAGAAGGGTTTTAAAAATTATTCTCTGTGAATGTGTGTTTAATACTGTGGTAATATGTGTGTGTTTTTGGTAATACAATGGCTATCTCACCCAAAACAATGCACACACACTTACACACACACACACACACAAACACATGCACACACACATGCACTGATAATTCTGATTCAGAAGAAAAACAAAAGAAAAAACAAACAATCTCTGCTTCAAACAATTGTTACTTCAATCTCTGTTAATTGTTAATTTAGTTTTAGTTTTTGAGTGCAGTTGCAACATTCTTCTTCATGGCAAGATTCAGTGTGATGCACATGTGTGTGTGTTTGTGTGTGTGTCTGTGTTTGGTTTTGTGTCTGTATTTTTGTGTGAAGGAGACAGGCAGGTCGAGTGCCGCTGGCGATCACAGTCCTGAAACATTTATATCCCATTACCGAGGGAGAGGGGGGAAGTATAGATAGAGAGGGGGGTATAGATAGAGAGAGGGGGAGGGGGAGAGAAAGAGAGGAAGAAAGGGGGGGCAGGGAGAAAGAAGGGGAGAGAGAAAGAAACAGTTGGAAAGAGAGGACGGGTGTCAAGAGACAGATTAAAAAAGAAAGATGAAAGAAAAGACCAGAAGAAGGAGATGATGGACATATGAAAAGAGCAGCAACTGAGAGAAGGAAATAAAGAGAAGGAAAGATGGAAGGAAGTATATTCAGAGGTGAAGATTCAGTCATTTTATGGTCAGAACTCCCTCCCCTCTCCTGCGATGACACTTATGACAGGCTGTGTGAATATGTCATTTGTTGCAGGACGTAATAGATGTTAAACTAATCTTTTCTTACCATTTTATTCAACCTGGGTTCTCTGAGGCTGCTGGCAAACCCAGGTGGATCACAGAGATTTAAAGAGACGACACCATGAATAACATTTGCATTTGCTTCTGATGCAATAAAAAGGCAAATGAGAAAACAGGAAACACTCATTGTGTCGCTGATCTGATCAGCAAAATGTTTTAGGGAGAATAAAAAGATACCCGGCTCCCACAGCCAATCAGTGTGATCTGGGCCCCCCTCTTGGTTCCCCCAGAGAGACATTGGAGCACATATTCAAGGCTTGGTGTGTTTCAAACACACACACACACACACATGCTGATAGAGGAAAACTAACCATTAAAAACACACACCATGCTTTGTACATGATTCCTCTGAGTCCCAGTCCAAGGTTTTCTCTTTGTCTTATCTATCAACTGCATGACGGCAGCCTGCAAGAGAACAAAATGAGAATCATACCACCTGCTGTGTTCATACAATTGTGGCTTTTGTAGAATCTGAAGGGGAATTCAGAAATGCCCACTATAAAAGACAAAATTGTCATGAATATGTGGACACACCAAGGGAGAGACATCAGTCAATAGCTGCTGATCATAGTCTAATTTAAAAATATCCTTATTGAAAAGTTTACAGCAGGACTAAAACATGCTTCGTTGCTTCATTTTTTTCCTTTGACTTTCTACATGTTTATTTAGCCTGACTGAGTCCTCTGATAATTTGTGTCTTTAGTATTTCAGCAGTCATGAAGATAATGTCATGCGTAATATCTTGGGTAAACTATGGAAATCTTTGTTTGAACCATTAATTGGCCAACATAAACCTAGCATTCAAATCCATATTAGCTGTGATCAGGAAAAAATAAAACCTTTCTACAAATACAATAGCCCGTTTTTAGCAAGTGGGGGTAGATGGACTATCTGGCATACCAGACTGTCCTCCTGTGCCACTGTCTCCTGGGAGGTGGTTAGCAGGTTGTTTGTTTCTTTTATCCTACATGTTGTCCAGTGGACTGACCAGTCGGCAAAGCCCACCAACACTGGTTAACTTTTTGTATGGGCTTGTCAATCAGCCAGGTGTTGGATAGGAGGGGCTAACAGGGTCACAGCAAGTGCCAAGCCAGGTTAGGTGATGACATCAAGGAAAAACCACCACTAAAAAAAACACAAATGAGAGTGCACCCAAACAACCAAGTTATTTGGTCCACCAGTAGCGGCGGCAGAATCAAGGGGTCTAGATATTTATCTTCATATTTTTACTCCCAAAATGCAACCATTTGTCAGATCCAGGAATTATGTTGTCACTCCCAGCTGAGAGCATATTTTAACTGTTTGGCAATGTATAGAAAATAAAAAGGCTGTACTGTTTGCAAGCCAATGCGGAGACTTTTGTATTGAGTGTTGTCGGGGCTTGTGCAATATTCAGGATCACATAGGGCACTGGAGTGAATCCCAGCAGCTACTGGGCAAGAGGCAGCTTTCCAGTGGATCAGAGGGTAAACAAACCATTCACACACAAATGGGGCATTTTTATAGTCATCCAATCAACCTAATGTGCATATTTATTTTGGACTGTGGCAGGAAACCACAGTATCTGAGAAAACGCATGCTGGCAAGGGGACAAGGTGCAAACACCACATGGAGAGACCCAGAGCCTGGAATCCATCCCAGAACCTCCCTACTGAAGAAGCCCACCACAGCACACTTCTGGATATGTTCCAATTAAAAGTAAAGTAGGAAATTCTACCTGCATGCACATCATTCATTGCCTTCACCTGAGCTGTATGTTACATTTACATATATACTGCAACTATATGTATCAGTGACTTGTGGTGAGGTTCATGGCAGGGGAGGCACTGACATCAACAGTCAGATTTACAAACATCATATGAACCCTCCAGAGCAGCGTATTCACCTTTCCATTTAAAAATTGTTTTATCTTCTGAATATAATCCTCCATTCCGAACGTATGACAAGGCGAGAAGAAAAAAAAAGATGACTCAGCACTTGACATGCTACCTGTAAATCGCTACCTGTAAATCGCTTATTCCACTACCAATCCCTGGCATCATTAGTGCCCCTAACATGAGGCCGGAGAAGTGTTGGCCCTTATGCTTCTTCGCCACCGATTGTATAGCACAAGAAACTCATTGCAGAAATGCAGTTGCTGACAAAACCCGGCTCATTATATAAACCAGCTAAAGTATGAAAATTTAGTTAATATAGTATTCGTATTTGAACATTTAATAGCGACATAAAGAGAGGGCACCGCCCTCATCTGAGGCCCAGTCAAACCTGGTCGGATGTAGGTGGTGCAGCGCTGTGCTGTGCTATGTTGCGCTGTGTCCATTGCATAGTCTCTTCTCAGTGTTTTAATGGTAAATGTGAAAATTTAAAAGATAATATAAAAATGGCGAAGTTAAATTGATAAATAGTTTATAAAATCACTGGAAAAGTACAACCATTTAATTTATTTTTTTATTAAATTTTTTTTCTTTCCATGACGGCAGGGGAGGCCTGGCCTTCCCTGCCTCCACTGACTGCACGCCACTGATATGTACGCAGTATGTTCTGGTTATTTGTGTCACAGCACAACACACAATCAGAGACAAATATAGGAATAAAATGCCAGATAAAACAGTAACAAGGAACAACTACAACAGCATGTAATCCATTTTTATGGTATAACCTTTGTCTTAATCATATATACATCTTGGAAAAATAGTGTTGCAGGTCATATAATAGTAAAACTAGAGGCACATTTACTACTTATACTGTATATATGATATTGCAAATGCCATAAAATCAGATCTGAAGAGAGGAGAAAATAAATAATTATATCAGCAAACAAATAAAAAGAACTACATGGAAGAGAAATGTGCATATTCCAAAAAGTACAAAGCCTGGAATGTATCCTAGAAAAAGGTTTGTTTTTTTTAGCTTAAATGCGTAACTGGGATGGAGTCCACAAACCACCTGTGATACTGCTCGCGCCAAATGACAATGACAACCTCAGATTTACGGCAGATTGATGACATTTGTGCGCACATGGTGGTGGCTTCCATCTTTTATTGTGCACACTGGAGTCTGAAAAAGTGGCGGCACAAGAACAGAGCGCCATGTACTTGAGCCACATCCTCAAGTCAAGCTCAGAGGTTTATTTCAGGCAACCAGACAAAGTGCGCCTAATTGCACAGGAGTTTGGAAATGCACGTTTGAATTAATGCATATTTACACCTAATCTGCAGCCCAGATTCCACTGGAAGGCAGCACCACAGAATCCAATCAATGAGTGGAGCTTCAATGACCTTTGGGCACTTTAATGTAGGCTAGGGTTTGTCTTTGAGTATGTTGAAGTTAAGTTATCATAACAGTTGATCTAACAGGCAAATTTCATTTCATTAATTTCTCTCTCTTCCCATCGGTATTCCGTAGCTATTACTATATGCCTGCCGTTCCCAGACTCTGTTGTAACCCGGCTTTTCCTTTCTCTGCTATTATTTCATAATGAACTCTTTCCACCGTGTTATTTTCTAAATACCCCCTGATGTTTTTTTTTTTTTTTGTTTTTTAATAAAGGAGAGAAAAAAAATCCATTTTATCTGCTGAATCTGAATAAAGAGCCGCTAAATGCTGGCAGCTTTGTTGCCTCCCGGAGAAGGCGAGGACTGTGTTCTTCCTCAGAAAAAAGAAAAATATTGTCCGCTTTTTCCTCCTCTTAAAACTGTGTGTGTCATGAAACGATTAGCAGCCACATTTATAATTCCAAAGGACACGCCAGTCTGAAAGCACAGAACCGAAACCGCTACTCATCTACTGTATTCATTGTTCCAATGTTCAAATGCACATACCAATGAACATGCGCTTACTATAAAGACTGTTAACACATCCTCATTAATCTCTACTGTGCATGGCTCACAAAAAAATGGGCTGCTGAAGCTGCCCTTGATTTGACGATGATAAATAGTTCTAGTCTGTAGTGGTAACTACTCTCCCACTTACATAACTGTGGCCATAGAGGCATAGACGTGTCATCACAAGAGTCTCAGAGTCACTTCTAAAATTTGGACATGGCACCATTGAATTCATTGATGACGAAGTTCCCAGCGAGCTGAAGGTGACGGAAGCCATTACAGAATAATATCAGGTCAGCCAAAAACTATTCCTGCCTCATCCCATGGTGCTAAAGGAAAGAAAGCCATAGTCTGCCTACAACAGCATCTGCACACCAATTATTTATCTAATACATAACCATGTCTATATTTTATGTAACAGTATCCCCCCTTCTTTTTTTGGCGGTTTGGTCCAAAATGCCCGAATTTGCAGCAATTTCTCTTCACCCCCCTAAAAATGATACAGTCTTTTTCACTTTAGTTCACTTTAAATGGCAAAACCAGTTCAAGACAAAAATGTTTTTCTTAAATGTCAAATGCTTCAATGCTTTTCATGAAAATAAAGCAGTATCAGGACATACACACACAAGTATTTAACAGTATATCATTGGGGTGTCTCAATAGTTGTATCACTTCCTGGATGGTTCCAACAGTCTTTGCACTGTAGCTGGATGATTGTCTGGCTGTCTTTATGTCTCTGCAGGTGTGATTGATGACTATATTTTGTTGTTCCACCTCCAAGAACAGCCTCTGCTAGCTTTGCTCTCTGATTATCTTTCAGCTTACTTCTATGTGAATGTAGTAAATGTTGCATGTGTTTTCACCCTGAAATAAATAAATCATGAAAACATCAAAAAATCAGATCTCAGAAGTCCTGTAATTATTTCCCTCTGCATGTCTGCTGTCTGACTTCATTTCAGCCTCTTCACAAATACAATTTTAGCTCCTTTTTGTCATTCTAATATCCTCCTTCCTGCAAGTGGTGATGATTGTTTTTTATGGTACAGCACATTCCCAGACTATCGTAAGGTCCTACTTGAAGCAGTAAAAGATGGTGTGTAAAAGGACTCGCCCCATCTCACCATACCAAACAATGTAAAAACAGTAGCTTGTAGTAGCTTGTAGTTTTCTCCAAGCGCGGAAATCATTTTTCACCCTCTCCAATTTGCATTTGATGTCGCCAGTAGTATGGGAGTACACGCACGCCACGCCTCAGTTTCCTCATGCTGTCAGAAACATCAACAATGTTTGACAGCGGTGAGAGGCCTCAAACGTCTCTGATAAAGGTTACACCCGCTCCATCAGCAGGCCGCCACTGAACACCAAGTGCGTGACTGGCAGTTGCCCTCTGCTACCACAGCGTAGGGACGTGGAATTTGGACCCTTCTCTCCATTTGACTGCATGACAGAGCAGCGCGTTTATTTATTTGATTTTCTCAGTGATTTATTCCACTTCTGTGCTGCATCAGACCGCAAACACTGCTTCTAATAAGCAAACTGATTAGTGTAAAAGTTTTTTTTTGTTTGCAGTTTACTTGAGAATTACACATGCATAATAGCCAATGTCAGGTTCAATGACACCAAGAAAAATGCAAGCACGCGCACGCACACACAAAGACAAACACACACAGAGTCAGCATTGTTGTGATGTGTCAAACTCACTGAAAGACAGTTCTGCATGTTTTGACTTCTGCACGCCGAGCTCTGACAAACACCACCCGTGGAGAAGAAATCAGAAGAGTGCAATCAAGCCCAGATGAGACATCCCCACAGGAGGGGCAGACAGGATGTGAAAGAAAGCAACTGGGGAAAGAGACAAGAAAAACAAAACAAGTGGTAAAGGACACAAAACTGTCAAGACAAAAACATCAGGCCTGAATTCTTAATTATGTCTGAGAGTTCGCCGAATCTTATGCAGATGGAATTTGAGGGTAATAAAAGCCTAAAAAATATATTGTATATGTTAAAAAATCACGGAAATTTATTTTAAAACTAATGTAGTCATAATTTATTTCAAGGTATAGAGAAGTTCATGAGGTCATAACCTTGATTTACTACTTGATCTGTGTCATCCTACAGATGACCATTTATACCAGGAAAAACCAACCATGAGCTGAGCTCAGAGCCCAGAGACCAGATCTTATGATGCAAAGGTTTAAAAGACTACTGCTCCATTGAAGGTTCCTGGGGCCTTCATCATTCTGAGGTTGGAACAACCAGGACCCCTCTTAAAGCTGTTTGTATGGACAAGAGCAATCTGGTGAAAATGGTCTTGTTAGAGACAGGGCCAAAGAACCATGTGTCATTGTGGCTGAGCTCCGGTGTTTCTGTCTGCAGATACGAGAAATTCTCAGAAGGTCCAACTGCACTCAAACAAAGCTGAGCTTTACTGTCTGACTCAAACCTCTTCTCAATAAAGGAAAATGGAAGCTGATTTGCAATTTGTAGTAAATTCACCAAAAGAACTTTGAAACAAGATTGTGGTTGGATGAAAGCTAGATTGAAGTTTGGTGGTGGAGGCAGCGTGATGTGATGTTTTTAAGCAGCTGAGACGCAGAGACTAATCAGGGTTGAGGAAAAGCTGGAACAGGACCTCCAACTGGGCTGACGGTTTGGCCTAGTCCTGACTCCACATCTCTGGGTTGACCAGAAACAACACTCACATGCAGTAATACTCTGCATGTTTACATGTTTGCGTTGCTTTAAGTTGTCAATCTGACCTGACTGTAAGAAACCACTGTAATGTATCAGTGAATAAAGGTACATTTTGAACATTTAAGCAGCTTTGCAATAGATGCTGTATTGAGAGTTCTTTAAGTAAAAATAAAATGAGTTTTGTGTGTGTAAAACTAAAAAAATGGGGATATTCCGAATTCTAATGTTCACCATCACTTTTATCGGTGCCACACATACGTGGATTCATATGTGCACTTCAATTGCCTGTCAAAAAAACACCTTACAATAAATAATTGTGTAGAAGTGGTCTCATGCTGTGAAGTGAGGAATAAAAAAATATTTCTTCTTAAGGTCTGCAGGAGCATGCAGAAGGGTCTTTGTGTAGCATAGAATAAGAAAATAATGTGCGGAAAGCAAGAATTTCAATGTTCTTATGAATTCTTAAGTCTTTGCTATTGCTCAGCGCTCAAGGCCCAACTGCTCAAAGTACAAATGATGTCGCCGTGAACTCTCCTTTATACTATACCTTTCTTTTCTTTCTGAAAACACACTCATTCAATTGGGCGTTTTTGAAGGGAAGGAATTTGCTTTTGCGATGTATTTAAAAAGCAGAATGGAGGACTTGTGTGTTTGCAAGGTTTTTTTGAGCTGGGATGAGCTGCAGGCTTCTTTAGGTCTAGAGATAGATCACCACCCCCATTAGGAAAAAAGGAGATGAATGAAAGAAGGCAGGATTCTTTTATTTTTGAGTTTAAAGAGATCCACTAAGGTAGACCTCTTTATATATTTAGGAGATACTAAATGACGGAATATGTAAGATGAAAGTATAATTTGCAATGCAGTAATTTGCATATAATAAATAATCGAAAATGGTTCAGTGGTTTGAAGGTTTTTTTTTCTTGAATAAAGTGATTTTCCCTTCTGTGTTTACTGCTCTGACCTAAATTATAATTCCAGTCCCCTAGCAAACATTCAGAGAATTAAAATTTATCTAGCAATTTCACTGACAATGTGAATGCAATTTAATTAGTGTCTGAATTAGCATGCTTGTAAAGGAAGTTAGCATCACATCACAGAGTTCTGATCAGGTTGTAAATTATCAGCCAGGCCAACTGATTCCCTAATTAGCTGGAACTACTTCACTGACAAATGCAAAGTTCAGTCATGTATGTCAAACAGTGTCGCTTCAGTGACTCCTTGACAATCTTACACTTTATTTTAATAGCCAGACAATTAATAAACTGAAGGGATCTTTGCCAAGCAGGAGAGGGACTAATATATCAACAATCTTCCCTTTTTGTGTGCTTCTCTCTTTTCAATGTGTTGCAGCAATTTGTCCACATTTAATGTGCCTTCTGTTGCACTTCTCAAGGTCCTTCCTGGCCAATGACATTTCTCCATCTTGTGTGCTCCTTCTGTAATTTAAAAAGATATTAAAAATAAAATAAAATACATATATCACACATGGGCGAAGGTGGAGTACACCCCTGGATGAGTTCATCGCAAGGCCCTATGTGAGCAATTGTGAGTTAGGTGCCTTGCTTAAGGGTACCTTGGCAGTGCTTTAAAGGGGTTCTGGCTTCACCTACTACCAGAACATACTAGTAGCAGTAGCAACATCCATAGCCTTTGAAAGGAATGATAAAGAGCTTCCTGAAAGCTCATACCTGCTTTGGAGTCTCTGCCTCACTTTTTTCTCCCTTCAGTGTTTTTTTTTCCTGTTTCCTCCCCTGGCGAGGTGAAGATCTGTGCATATTAATGAAAGTCTGCCATCAGCGGAGCCAAATGAACCATCACATCATAGGATTTAAATCCCTGCTGCCTTGTTTGTTAATGTGGTAACAAAGACAGTGTGCTGCTTTTTTTTTTTTACAGTGACAGCTGAACACTTAAATCACCTGGAAGCAATAAATCATGCCTGAGTTCCCATAATTGTGTCTCTGCCTCCCCTCAGTTCCAGGTCTAACCCCAGCGTTCCCCCTCGTTCTCATCTCAGGTGAGCCACCGTCTCATTGAGAGAGCCAGCTCATTAAGATAATAGGTTATAGTTTTGTTAATGAAAAAATACATGATCATTACTTGTGCTTGTTCTTGTAGTGGATTCATCTGGAATTGGTAAAGTGGTCAGGGTTAGGCTTTCAAAAGCAATTTACAGACATCCCGCTGTTATAAATGAGCCACTGTCTCCTCAAAGTTAATATTTGCTTTGTATTGAAATGTAGAAACTGGTAGTGTCACCTCAGTGTAAAGAAAACTAAGGCGGACTGAAAAACTTTAACAACACCAGTGATTTGCTCTCCATGTCCATCTTTGTTGCTGCCTGTCTCTATAAATAAAATATCCATTACAGGGTTCAAACATTGTCCAATCCTTTGTAAATATATGTATTTTTATATGACGATGCAGTGAGGATGCATTTATTTGCAATAAAATCTATCCGGGTCTCTTTGTGTAGGCCTAAACAAATTTCACAGATGCTTTACAGTCTGAAAGAAAAGTGAGCACTTTGACATTAAAAGACTCAAATGGGGAATCATCATGCATCAATTAAATTTAAAACATTAAAAGCCCAGAAAGAAAAGGTGGGTCATGAAGAGGTTTGGAAGGTGATTTGTTGTGGCTCGGGTTTCTCGCCTCCTCCCCCACCTGCAGGATCGGCAGTCAGGGGCGGGCCGATGCACCTGCAGCTCGTTACCTTAACTCGGCGGCTCCTTAAGCTCTCCTCTCTTTGCCTCTGGTGTGGGATTGCTGTCCGTGCTGCAGCATCTAGCTCCAACCCTCTGAGATCTCCAGTTTTCGCCTCGCGTTATCCCGTGCCTACTTCCAGTGTTGTGAGTTGTACCAGTGCCTCATCACTTTTTTTCGTTTGAACTTTTCCCGATGGTTTTTTCCCCTTTGTGGTGATTATTAGTTCGTTGTTTTTGTTGTCACTTTGCTAGAGTTTCTGTTGCTACTTTGATTCCTTCGTTCCGTGGACTGCTTCATCTTGCATTTTGTTTTTAATAAACAACATTTTTCTTTTACTCTGCATCTGGGTCCTGGCCTCCTTGACTGACCTTAACAGTGATTGTCAATGAACCCAAGGAAGTGTTTGGCTGATGAGTTCCAGAGGGTGGGGACACATGGAGAAGGTTTGGTTTGTGAGGTATAGAGGGGTTAGTAAGTGAGAGGGAGAACTTAGAATGGTGGTATTGGAGGTTCTGAAGGACAGGGAGCTATATTCAGGGTAGCCAGAGTGGGTGAGAAGGTGGACAGCAGACTTCTCAGAAAACAATTTTCAGAGATGTCCTATTATGGTCTAGTTCCCTTTAAAAACATGACCTAACATTTTTGCAGACATCAACGAGATTCCTTTGATCAAGGCCTGAATATCAAAAACACAAAGATATCTGCTGATGTGTATGTTGGCTTTGTGTTTGAGAAGGGAGCTAATTTCTGTGTGCCAGACTAACTTGAGCCACCCCTCGCTGCATCGCCTGCTTTATTAAAGGTGCTGTAATTAGGCTACAGTGTTAATATATTTGGCACTGGCCACACTCACAGAAGTCTGATTTTAAACAACCTTATTGGTTAGATTACTCGACTACTGATGATTATTTAGACATAAAAAGCCTACAGTAACTGTACTAGTCTCTGCTGACTAACTTTAATCAACCTCATATAAATGTTTGTTTAGATCTCAAGAACAATGTAGTGATTGATTTAATGCCAAACAAATGACTTTAAATTCAATAAATCATTGAAATATGGCAGGATTAATGGAAAGTAACATATTTTTACATGGTGCTGAAAGCTGTAATTCGTTTTATCACAAATCACCAAAGTACTGTTTATTTCTTTTTTGCTTTGAATAATGACAGCTGACCCCAAACTGTGACAAAAATTCTGTGTATTTAACCACAACGCAAGAATTATGTCACCACCAAAGGCGGTAAAATCGGAACGTTAAATCACAACATTTCATTTTCAAGGTAGCCTATCGCTGCTTTTAGACAAGTGCCTGCTTGTCAAGCAGCAACTTTATATGTACAGGTGTGATTTCTGTGTTCCAGAGGTGGAACAGCTACAATACTTGTGTCTTTCACTGGACTCATCTTTCAACTCTCTGACATGCAACACTTTAAAGTGAGACATGGAGTGGAAAATTTTCATATCTTATACAGTACATCAACCTGTGGTCGCACAGCATGGCGTGACTCCAGGCCAGTTTAGCTCCAACATGTCGGACAGTGATAAAGAGGTCAGAGGGGAGATGGGCAAAGAGATGACTTTGTCTGATGACACCATTGTGGCACGAGTTACATAACTGTTCGGTTGGAACCATAAAAAGAGACCGAAAAACACATGCACAGATACACACAAGCACATATGCGTGAGCACACAGGTTTTAATACTAATAAAAATACTTTCAGTGAACACTCCATTAAAAGTCCCTGAAGCATCTCCGTCAGAGTGCAGGTGAACCTGCATCTTTCGCATCTTTTATTTAGAAAAATCTCAAATGATTTCTTGTAAAAATAAAATAATGCAAGCAATTTACAGTGTGCTTTTTTCATATTCTTTAATGGAAATCTCACAGTTGAGTCATCCAGCTCTCAGTATTTCTCCATTATTCCTGCCCCCCTTAGCCTGCCAGCCAACGCACATGTGCACACAGCCTCCTCTCATCACAGGTAACATCCCAGCATACACCCACCAGCTCTACACTCACTCCTTCGCCAGGCGTGACTTTCCAGCATTCTTCTTGTTGACTTCTTGGTACCGATCTCACCTTTCTCCAATTCTCCCGCTTACCACCTCCTGGTAATCACCTGATTTTAGAGATTTCAACCTCCACTTTCCTTGTGGATCAGTCAGGTTCTGACTGATCACCTTTTTGTATTGTTCCTGCTCTCCACTCATCATGGAATCATCTGTGTGCTGTCTTCTTTCTTTCTTTCTTTCTTCCACACACATACACACACTTTGCTTAATAATCTCTTTGTAAAGAACATTTGCAAATTGCTGCCTGCAACAAAACTGCAGGTGGTCACATCAGATGAAGCCCAAATGTACTATCTTTAATGTGTAAATATTACAGAAGACTAATTTACAGCTACACATTAAACACAGCAACACATTAGGCAAATGTGTTATTATCCCTGAGGCAATAGTGTGATGTGCATTTATGGAGGAATTAAAAAAGACAGTGTCCATTGTCAGGAAGAGCTGTTGTGATGTGTTGAACCCACCCATCTGCTGGGTCACACTCTACCCACAAGTTTGGTTTTTGTTTGGAAATTATAATACTTACATATATAAATCTGGGGGAAAACAATTTGACAGTAAGTGAAATAAGTCAGCTGTTGTCTTATCTTAATCAATTTCTGAAAAATCTATATAATGATCTTTTGTTGAACTGTATTTGTTTTTTCAATATTTTTTTCAACCTCACCAGCTTCTGTCTCTGCAGTTGTTTTTGATTATTGTTGGGCAATCTTGGCTGGTGGATCTTATCACTGTTATCTACAAGTCAGCAACTGTGATATTGTGTTATACAAATGACACAATGTGATTGAAATTATTCTATTTTTTAACTGAACTGGAGATCTGAGAATCGGCCCTGGTTCTACACAAGTACAACACAACTTTTGAAGAACATAGATTTTCATTGCGCATTGTGGGAGTTCTGCCAGGGATACTTTGGAAATACTGAGCACCACAATCATTACTGTGAGATGTCCAATCCTCTCTGTCAGCCAAGAATAAGAATTAAGAATTATATTTGCATTCTTCTCACAAAAATTCCCACATTTTCTGTTGATTCTGGACTCCAACTCAACCAGTTTTTTTCCGGTGTAGAACAGAAGAGAGGCCAGGATGGAGAGGAGTCAGTGTACATCCAAGAGGAGCGTCCAGGGCAGATCCCAGGATTTTTTGGCAGGATTATGTCTCCAATCTAGGCCAGAAAACCTTTGTGTCCTCTGAGGACCTGGGCTCATATTCACAAAAACTCCTCTAAGAGATCTCCTAAGTGAGTGTAAAAATGGTGGATGCCGTCATTACTGTCATTGTGATCCTTCTGAAAAGCAGTTGAATTTGGCAGAATGACCCAAAAAAAGAATGGCAAAGCCGAACCAGAAGAGACAGTGCTGCTGTTGGCACAGCTCAAGGAGGAAGAGGGAAATTTGGTCCAGGATCATGACAAAAAGGAAGAGGCAGACTTGGATCATTCCCTGACAAATCAATGCATCATTCCCTCCTTTTAATGCAAAAGAGATGACAAAATGAAGCCCTGGTACATGTTGCATTTCACAGCAAGAATGAAGATAACAAGTGACGTTCTTCTCAAACAGCTGAGAGTTTTAGGCAACCATGTAGATGTATGGATACTATAGAATTTTATAGTATTTACTCATTTACTGGACTATTTATGGGGTTGATTACCCGTTTAACAGCTGTTGCAGGTAGCAGAGGTGGGTTTTTTAACTGACCGGCCTGCAATGAGTGAGCATCCAAAGGAAAAGCCAATAAATCATCCAGCACTATGATGCTGGGAAAGCACCGTACTTCTTAGGCTAACTCTAACCCTAAAATCCAGTATGATCAAATTGGTAGCGGTTTTTCAAATCACTATCATTCAATATATGGAGAATATCTCTACTTCCCCTCTCTCTTTCCACCATCTTTATTGTTTTAAACAGAAAAGATAATTGGCTTCTTCCCAAGGTCTAAGATGATAGTCACTACGCGCTACTTTTAGACCTGGGAACGTTTGTGAATTCGGGCCCGGGACTTTTCAGACTTGTTTCTCCATCATGAACAGAAAAAATTACTTTATCTTTTGTCTACAGAAGCTTTGGACTTATGAATATTTGAATGTACTTGATGCTAATGTCTGCAACACTGTGTCAACAGGCAGCGGTCTCACTATGAATTAATCTGAGTCATCCTGGTTTTTGACGACAATGTACAAAAAAAGATCAGACAAATAGAGAGCTCACGGTGGGTCGACTTCCTTCGTCACCACACCACCCTCGCAGAAGTCTCAGCCTGTCTTGTCTCTGCACCTGGCTGTCTCCTTGTATTTCGCAAACATTCTTCAACCCTTGTCTGTCCGTTTCTTAACAGTGCACCCTCTTCCTCAGCCCTCACATGCATCCTGCCTTCTGTCTGTCTGTCCCAGTGCTCAGTGGTGATATGAACTGATGTGTCAGGTGAGTTGATCATTCCCTCCAGCTGCTGTCTGCCAACCACAACTCTCTCTTCCCTCATGTGTCACAATGGCTTCTTCTCCCTTCCCCTCTGCCTTTCCTTGTCACTCTTACTGTTTCTGTCCTTTCCACCATCCTTCACTCCATCACGCCTACTTCCCTCTATTTCTCCCTCATTCCTTCCCTTCCATCTACGGTCCCACCCTGTCTTCTTTTTCTCCATGAGACAGGCCCGTCATGAAGATTCCCTCACGTGTCCATAAGAAGTCTGGTGTTGTCCCATCTTTGTGTGCTTGTGTGTTGTACAATATGTTGAGGAGCCACTTGAATTTGTGTAGATGAGACACAGGTAAGGGTGTGCTTGCAATTTGACCATTGTAGACTGTATGGCGTTTGCCATGGTTACAGCAGTCGCATATCACGTGTTGACCGCACAGGGTGCCGGAGTTTTACGTTAGCCCACAGAACGTATGTTGAGGGTGCCTCATGTTGGAGCTATAATAAACTACCATTGTTCCACACCGAGACTCTTTATTGGTCACGCACATCTACATGGTGTCAGAATGGCTCAAGGACTCCGCCGGATTGACCCGCTTGTCTTTACTGAGGACATTGCTCACAACTGGGATAAGTTTAAGCGTGAGTGGCACATCTACTGCAACGCCGGGCTGTCGGCCGCTAGCAAGAAGGTAACGGCTTACACATTCCTCAACCTGGCCGGCCCAGAGGCTCTGGATAAACTCGACACATTCGACTTCGAGAGGGAAGAGGATAGCGAGGACCCCGACGTCCTCGTACAGAAGTTTGACCAGCTCTGCTTGCCAGTAAAAAACATAATTATGGACAGACATGCATTCAACATAACCAACCAGAAACAACATGAGTATATCCAGTCTTATGTTGCCACGCTGAAGGTAATGGCCCAGAAGTGTGATTTCGGTGCGCTACATGATGAACTGGTTAGGGACCATCTGGTCTGCGGCATCCACGATAACGCGGTCCGCGCCCAGCTCTTAAAACAGAAAACGCTGACACTGAATGCGGCCATTGAAATCTATATGCTGCATGAACGGTCGGAGAGGGCCAACAGAAAAATAAAGAAGGAAGCGGAGGTGTGCGTGGTCCACTTCATCCAGTGTACAAACTGCGGTGGTCAACATGCACCTGAGCGCAGCAAGTGTCCTGCTTTTAACAAGCACTGCAACATCTGCAGAAAACTCAATCACTTTTCGAGATGCTGCAGATCAGGAAAACCACTGAGCACCAACAGACCAGCACGGCCCCTGTCCCCCACTACACGCAAAGGAGGATACACGCACATGAGTGAGCTTGACGCGCAGCCAACACAAGGGCCAGCTGATGTGTTTGACACTGAGAGCGTGGACATGTTTTACTGCGAAAGCATAGACCAACCACAGGATGCTCGTGACCGAGATGAAAGGTTTGCTAAGCTATCTGCATGCAACACGGGCAGGCAGATACGTGCAAAGATTGACACTGGGGCCAAATGTAACGTAATATCCAGGGTGCTCCTGCAGCACGCTGACCCCACTGCCTGCATTAATCCCGACAAGAAAGCAAATCTTGTTGCCTACGGGGGTCACATTATTCAGAATCTTGGTTCAGCAGATGTGAATTTCACCTGTGGCCCACTGCAATTTCAAATTGTGGGCAGAAACGTTAAGCCCTTGCTGGGTCTCAGAAACAGTGTCAGGCTGGGTTTTGTGACTTTCGGTCCAGAAGTGCATGCCCTCACCCAGCAGAAACCACCTGAGCTATTGGAATACAAAGACCTGTTCAACAATGACACCATCGGCAAACTGCCTGTAGTGTACCACATGCGCCTTGACCACTCCATGCCCCCCATCATATGTGCCCCGAGGTGGGTGCCACTGGCCATGAGGGACAAAATCGTGGCAGAACTGCAGAGATTGACTAACATGGGGGTCATCACACCAATCCAGGAACCCACTCAATGGGTTTCAGCAATGGTGGCCGCGAAGAAAAAAGACGGCACCATCAGACTATGCATTGACCCTGTCAACCTCAACAAGGCCCTCCTCAGGCCCCGTCACCCCCTGAAGACTGTGGAGGAGGTGATCGCTGACATGCCAGATGCCAAAATGTTCAGCATTCTAGATGCAAAGTGTGGCTTCTGGCAGGTGCCACTCAGCGAAGAATCCTCAAGACTCACCACCTTCATGACCCCAGTGGGCCGCTACGCCTTCCTACGCATGCCCTATGGCATCACCACAGGCACTGAGGTCTTCCAGAGGTGCATGGAGCAGCTATTTGAGGGACAGCCATGTGCGATCGTGATTGACGACATCCTCGTGTGGGGCCGCTCTAGGGAGGAACATGATCTGCGCCTCCGCCAGGTCTTGGACAGGGTCCGTGCTGTGAACCTGAGACTGAACCCCAATAAATGCATGTTCAGGGTCACGGAGGTTCCCTACGTCGGCCACCTGCTTACCGACCAGGGTGTTAAGCCGGACCCCTCTAAGACAGCTGCTGTTCACCTGTTTCCCCCCCCCCCGGAGGACAAACACGGCCTCCAGAGGTGCCTGGGCATGACCAACTACCTGGCCAAGTTTATACCAGGCTACAGTGAGATCACGGCTCCTCTGCGTGAACTGCTGCGGCAGGATGTGGACTGGTGCTGGCTGGAGCCCCACACAGCGGCATTCACTAAACTGAAGGACATCATTGCCAGCCCCCCTGTGCTGAGATACTTTAATGTTCACCAACCAGTTGTACTGTCAGCTGATGCCTCGCAGCATGGGCTGGGCGCTGTCTGCCTCCAAAACGACAGGCCGGTGGCTTTTGCTTCCAGGGCCCTTACAGAGACTGAATCAAGAACAAGGGAAGAAACAAGAAGTGTCCAGGTGCACCCCCTGCAATGCTCTCAGACCGCATCAACCAAGAGAGCCACTCTGACCACACGCAGTCCCTGACCTGCCATGGTCCCTCACTGCGGCAGACGTTTTTGAATGGGAAGGACGAGAGCATCTGGTACTTGTTGATTCTTACTCCGGATGGTTTGAAATAGACAGACTCACTGGAACGACAAGTACCACCTTGATCACTAAACTTAAACGACACTTTGCCACTCATGGAGTGCCACAACAGCTCATGACAGACAACGCAACCTACTTCACAAGCAGAGACTTCCAAGAGTTTGCTCGCAAGTGGGACTTCTGCCACATCACCAGCAGTCCACAGTACCCTCAGTCAAATGGACTCGCCGAGAGAGCTGTGCGCTCTGCAAAGCACCTACTGCAGAAATGTGCACGAGATGGAATAGATGTAGATGCTGCCCTGCTCAGCCTACGTAACACACCAAGAGATGGGCTGCCATCCCCTGCTCAGCGCCTGTGTAGTATCTGACCGTTCTATGCAGGCTTTACATCTGTAAGGCCGTAATGTGTTTAACAGCCACCTAAGCGCCATATTAGGACATGCTCCACATGTGTGTCCTGTGTCTTCTTCCTTTATGTAAGAGGAGCTGCTAAAAGATGACACTGGAGCCTGTGGGCCCTGGTTGTCCTACACATGAGGATGTGTAGCATGAAACATCTTCAAGCACTCCCTTTTTTGGTAATAACTGAACGCTATACCATTGGGTTGGCCGTATTGTACAGCGTGAGCTCATCAGTGGAGAATGTGTTTACGACTGTATAAGAAGGAGGTGACGATGAAGACACCTCGGAGTTCTTCACCATCGGGACCGCGAAACCTCCCTCGGCATGCTGCAGCGTCGATTGATACTGACTGTTCTCTCCAATAAACATCTTTGATAACCAAGTCGGTGTCTGCGAAGATTCCTTCCTCATCAACACATCTCGGCAACCACCAGGAGAAGATTCACAACACCTGCTTTCTCGGCGCACAAGGGCTTTTATTCCCATGACCAAGGCCATGTACTCACCTAAAGTAGAGGAGCATGTTCACAGGGCCCTGACACAGGTGAGACAGAAGAGTAAAGCTTACTATGACAAATCAACCAGGCCACTGCCCCCCTTACGCCCAGGGCAAACAGTGAGGATGCAGACACAGAGGGGCTACGACAGACTGGCAAAAGTACTGGCAACAGCGACACAACCAAACAGCTACCAAGTCAAGGCTGGGGATGCCACTTATGTCAGGAATAGACGCCACCTACTCCACACACCTGAAGCATATGTCTCCGTTTCCCCAGCTGAAGACCCACCGGCTGTCACGGGCATTGCAACCCCACCAAGCCCACAACGTGCTACCATGGAACCAGAAGGGGTGCAGAGTCAACGGCAGTTGACTGTCACTCGCTCAGGGATGGTTTCTAAACCCAGCTCTCTCTATGATGACTTTGTCACAGGCTAGCTCTGTGACCCACAGACACAGTCCTTTTACATTCCCACATGTTCTGTCTGCAATAACCTGAAGTTTTTCTGTGTGCAAGTTTCTGCCTTGTTTATCAGGTGCAGCTATGTATGTTCACTTTAAGAGACCTTCTACTTGAGAAGGGGGATGTAGACTGTATGGCGTTTGCCATGGTTACAGCAGTCGCATATCAGGTGTCGACCGCACAGGATACCGGGAGTTTTACGTTAGCCCGCATAACGTATGTTGAGGGTGCCTCATGTTGGAGCTATAATAAAGTACCATCGTTCCACACCGAGACTCTTTATTGGTCACGTACATCTGCAACCATCTCTTTGTTATAAGCACAGTATAAAGGTAAAATAATACAGTTTAGTTTATGTTAGGTTCAAACGACCTAAAACATGAGAGAGAGACAAATGAGGCAAAGACAGCAGCTTTAAGTTTTACTTGCAGCAAGGAGGACGGGGAGATACGCTCAGTTACAGATCTCCAACACGTCCCGAGGCACACCCCCCGCCACCCTTCTTTTATTAGGATTAGGAGGTCCCTAGTTACATAGAATTCAAATGTGCCTAAAGGGAGGGGGAAAACCCAAACAATAGCAGGGTCCATTTATAGTAAAACATGTAAATCATAACGATGAGCGCGTCTTCATTGAATTATCAGCTTGGCTCACACACACAGCACGTCCTTCCATACAAGGTAAAAACCTATACAACGAGAAGAAATTCTCCTGCTCCTCCCTGCTTCCCATGCTGTTATCGGCGACTCCGGTCAATGTTGCATCCTGATACTCCTTACAGCGGCTGTATCCTGTTGTTCTTGAGCAGGTGTGCGAGTTTACACATTAGGCATCACGAAGCTTCAGCATTAACAAGTAATAAAAGCATAATGTGATAAGATACAATATAGCATGAATAAAGAATATAACAAAGAAAAAGCAAATAGGAGCTAACTTTATTATAATGATTCTAACAGTTTATTAGTTATATTAAATAATTAAAGAATTCCATCCAAGGGATATTAACTAAATACAGCCTCCGCTGGTTTAGCTGATGGAAAAGGGGATGGAGACAGGCAGACATACAGGCTGTAAATTGGGAAGGGAAAAAGAGCAAGAGAAGGTGATAAAATAGAATGGATTGATGAAAACTTAGATGGCCTGAGGAGTTTTTTTGTTTTTTTTAAAAATATGGCTGTTTACCTCAACCAGAGTTTAATAAACCTTGACCACAGAGCAAAGAATTTGGAGTGAAAGTGAGGATGAATGGATGGAAAATAATGGATTTTCCCCTGAAATGCCTTTTGGTGTATACAGGTTTAAACAAGTACTCATGGAAAATTCTTAACTCGTTTAGTTTTCAAATAACAGTGTCTGGGTATTGAAGAATTATTCTTTTTTTTATAGTTTAATTTAAAGGTCATATCATGACTCAGCTGTGCTGTATATTTTTTTTGCTAACGTTACTTAGTTTTTCATACTAAAGTGACTTATTCAATTATCCTTCAACCATCATCGTATCGCAGCCTCCCAGCTAGCCCAGCTGTAAGCCAGCTTGCTCTGTGCCGGCAAGCAAAAGGTCTGCTGGCATTGTAGGCATCCAGCCCGTCTCTGCCTTGACTAGCCATTAGTGTGGGAGCCTCCTCCAAGTGTCTTCTCCTGGGTCATCTAGCCTCAGGCTTGGAAGAACAAACCACTGTTGCAGCTTCACAGCCACAATCTCTCCTCTAACCTTTACCACATGTTACTGCTTCGGAAAATCTGTTGTCTGATATGAAGAGCAAGTAAATTTATTCCTTGTGTCTTTGGCTAAAGAGCATAATGTGTACTGTATGTAGGGAAGACACGGAATACTAAAATGTGAACAACTGAAAATCTCTGAATTGTAACCAATTTGTCTATAAAACATAATGTCTTATCATAGGAGCTCAGTCTGGAGGATGCTGGGCTGCAGGGTCCTCTCTAGTCCCATATTGGAAATGGGTGCTGGTAGCAGGAAAGGTGTCAGGACACCTTCACTGCCAAGGTACCCTTGATCAAGGAACAGAATCCCAAAACATTCCCAGAGCGCCTGTCTAGTGCAGCTCACCCGGTCACCTCTCTGTAAGTGCATGATTTCCATTTGCATGTTCATATAAAGTTGCATGTGCATATCCATTTAAGTATAGGAAACTCTTAGAAAATATAAGGTAATGTGAGATTGACAAGCGCAGAAGGTGCAGGAAATTAAATGGAGGAATAAATTATGATTAAGAGAGAGCATTACAATATGATAAATGGATCATCTGGCCTATTTCAGATTTTCAGGTGGAAGTCATTAAAATGCACGGTCACACCTAAAAAAAAACTCATTGCAGCAGCTGATGTTTCCCCAAAACAGGTTAAGATGTGATATGACATGTGTTTAAAGATCCTGACTCCATAGCAACCAGTTATTTCTGTGTAGAACTTCAATTTTATTCAAAAAGATACAAAGAGTCATTGATGCAGAATGCAGGGGTTTAAAAATGGTGTGTGTACGTGTGTGTGTGGTAATTGCATGATTCATCACTTTATAGCGTGGTGATTGGCTCTTGCCTACATGTTTCTAAGACTAATGAGGATATGCTTATACAAACACACAAATATTCACATTAAGCAAACACTATAATGCAGGTAATAACTTTATCATGAGTTACATTTCTTGTGGTGCTCCCAGTAACAAAGTTCACACTAAGCCCATCACAAACCAAGCCACACAGTTTTTCCTAAATTCTTAACCTCCATAATGATCCCAAAGATTAATAAGCTGAATCGTTAATATAAGTGGAGGTTAAAGGATTAACAAATAAATAATAATTCAGTCTTTCAATTTTGGGCACTTTAAGGAGCCAATTAGCAGATGGCCAACAAAACGCCACCAGGGTGATGCTGCTTGTTGCCTTTCTGTCAGTACTTTTATAATGGATGCAATAATGATAAATATTAGGAAATAAAATGTATATAAATAAGGAGGACATCATTAGCCTGGGAGCCAACCTGAGGAATTGACATGCATGAGACTGAAAATGAATTCTGGATGCCCTGACTTCTACATGTAAAGCTGTGGAGAGACCACACACCCTTCGTATTTTGAAGAGAATAGAAGAGTAAACACGAACAGATCGGGACACTGAGAAACACTGGCAGCAACTGGCTTGTTGCTGCTGCAGGATAAGCAGCTATCTGTTAAGAGGGAAAACCAAAAAAAAGGGGGGAGTTGTCTCCAATCTCCCTCTCACAGTTCACCAGTCTTGTTTTGATATTCCTGCTACTTCCTCTTGTTGTTTGATGCTATTTTCTGTCCCCCACCTTCAGGAATTAAAGAAACAGAAAAAACTTTATGATGGTCTGTGACAGACAGACAGACAGGCAGGCAGGCAGGCAGGCGGTCAGGCAGGCAGGCAGGCAGGCAGGCAGGCCGGCAGGCACGCAGGCAGGCAGGCACGCAGGCAGGCAGGCAGGCAGGCAGGCAGGCAGGCAGGCAGGCAGGCAGAGTGAACTTGGGACATGCTACGTATGAAATATAAAATGTGAAAAAAAATCCTATATTGAGTTGTTGCTAGGCAACCACCAGGAATTTTATGTTACTAGCAACATCATATTTTACTATGGCACAAGGCCACACAGAAGATGGAGGACATGTGTACTGCAAAGAAAATGATATATTGTCTCAAGTAAAACACGGTAGAGACAGAATATTAGGACAAAAGTTCCACTCACAGAGACAGACTGTCTCACTTTTGGGGCTGTCTCACTCAATTCCTTTCTGGCTGTTAGCATCTGTATCCTTTATTGTATAATATTTATTGCATAAAGAGAACATTTTTTATCCCATCCTCTTTCTCCTTATTGGACTCAACATCCTCCCCCCCCCCCCCCCCCCGCGCCCACCATCCAGCTCTTCCACTTCATCCATTCTTATTCTCCCTCCTTTTATCATTTCATTTCTTACAGTACTCCAAGTCCTGAGTCTTAAATATTTTTCTGTCTTCTGTCCACTTTCATCACATTTTAGCTTCTTCAGATCTTTGCTTTTCTTCTGCCACAATCCAAACAGATCCACATATTCCTATACATTCCTTTTCTTCCCTCCCACTTAAATTTTGCTTCGGAGCTCCATTCACATACAGGCTTCCATCTCTGTGTGTATCTACAGCTCATGAATTTCTGTCCTCCGCCTTCATTTCTATGACCATTTCTTCTTGACCAAAAGGATTTTTTGACTCCTCTTTTAGTGTGGATGAAGGAGGTGTTCTAATGTAATAGAACAACTTTACCTATAATAGCTGTTATCATTAATAAAAGCAGTTTAAATTAAAGAAATGTGACTTTCTACAATCAATCAAGTTATAGTGTCTGTTACAATCAAAATTTTCTCTAGGTGCTTTACAGAATCCCAGGGCCTGACCCCCAACAAGAAATAGTGGCAAGGAAAAACTCCCCTTTAATAGGAAGAAACCTTGAGCAGGACCAGGCTCATGTAGGGGGACCCTCCTACTGCTGGCCAGCTGGCTAGAGAGAAAAGAGAAGGGGGAGGAGAAGGGGGGAGGACAGGTAGAGGAGAGAGCTAAATAATAACAGGTTGAACACTAGGTGTCCAGAACTTTAAGCTATTTTATTTCATTTTATTATATTGTATTTTAATAGATATGTACACAAATTAATAATAACAATTTATTCCACAAGCATCTTTTGGATTTTAAAAGTTGTGGGTTTTTGTTGCCTGTGTAATGTTGTCCTCCAGTCAGACCACAGTAGTGTTTTTGAAAGAATCAGGTTTGGTGCTCACCTGTTCAAATAAAAAAGATTATTTAAGAACTTATCCAAGATAAAAAAAAAAAAAAGGATTTCACAAATGTAAAACAATAAGGTATTTATAAAATAGAGTCTTTATAAAATCATCTTTATTAAACAGGTTCATTAGGACAGATGCATCTTCTAAGTTGGTCATATTGGTGGTGATCTCAATCTAGCAAAGGAAAATATCACAAACCAGTTTTAATCATTTAGGCTACTGCGACATGTCATATCTTTTCAAGTCAAGCTCTGGCTAAGCAAGTACTGAAACTCTATTTTCCCTTTTATGTCAAAGGTTTACCCATCAGCCAAAGGTTTATCATCATATGACCCGTCAGAAACTGCTGCCAGGCGCTGCATAACAACCATGACCACAATATGTGTGAGCACTTGTGTGTGTGTGGTTTTGCTACAAATCTGAGCTGTAATAGCTGAAACGGGATCCTTCCAACAGTTGCTGCTTGCAGATGCGCTCTCACACCGACTGCCTTCTGGCATTTTGACAATATATGTGTGGAAGTCAGCAGCATGTCTGCAATAACTGACCTGGTGTACATATTGTGTGACAGTAGCCTCAGGCTGTGTTGTTGTGGATGATAGATTCAGATCGCTCATCTTGTCTGACATCATTATGAATCCACAACTACACATATGCTGCCATATAAATACACTTGTAACATACATGTGAACATACAGAAAGCTGGTTGTTGGTTTCTGAACAGATTTCATTTATCCAGCCAGAGGCATCAATTTCATTTCTTGTCTGGGGCTAATATGTCCCAATACTGTTACAGCATTTTAAATAATATGTTAATTAATAACCTCTCAAGTGACTGACTGAAAGCACTATTAAGATTTATAGCCCCTCAAGGTTTGTAGGGGGTAGTGGCCCCCAAACTATAGAACAACCTCCCTCCAAAATGCCCCCTTCCCCACCAACTTTCATACTGACCTTGAAGCTCATTTCTTCTTGTTGACTTTTAGCCCAGGATGAAAAAACTGTGCTCTTAAATTCTTATTTTATTTGTTTTTTATTTGTGCTATTTACTTTAATCCATTGCTTTGTTGTTTTACGATTCATTATTATGTTATTTCCTTTGTTTTGCCCCAGCCTGCCTGAGGAACCACCTCCCTCAACTGCAACTCATTTAGGCCACTTGAAACTACAGCTTTAACGAGCGGTTCGTTTCTCCTCTCCTCACCAGATTGTTGTGGGCCCTCTGTGGTAACGCTTGGCTCCCGTTTCTAGAGAATCTTTTGAGATTGAACTTTTGCAAGTCTGCCTTTTTTGGGAGGTTTTTTTTACCTGCCTCGCCTTCGTCTTGTTTTCCTATTTTTGCTGCTCACTGCCGCTCAGATCACCCTCACTCGCTTCCACAATGCCCACCTATTGCAGCTTTGCCTTTTTGTATCCTTTTTTTTGAAAATTAAACCTTTTTATGGCCAGGTTTGTCTGTGTCTGCAATGTGCATCCTGGTTCTGGCTTTACCCGGTGTTAAATTTGCATGTTTTAAGTGCTTGTTTTATGTTATTTCAGTGTGTTCTGCAGACTGTTCAATTGTGTCTTGTTCTACCGGTACTTTGTGCAGCACTTTTGAAAGATTGTTGTTTTAAAATGTATTCTGTAAATAGTTAATTGAAATTTATTTGATTACATTTCAGTTCCAATTTATATGTACTTAATCTCAGTTTACTTATGCAAACAATGGATTCCTACTATACATACAGCAAAATACTGACAATGGGCGATAAAGTATTCTTAACCCAAAACATTGGTAAAATGTCCATTCCTTAAATTAAAAGTAAAAAACCAAATATTCATTCAACATAGTAGATTTATTTGAATAAATCTGCCATGAAGTAAAACATGTCCTTCATACACAGAATACCTTTAAAAGCTGTTTGTTAGCTTTGCTGCAGCTTATCCTGTAATTGTAGGATGAAGGAAACACTGGGGGGGGGGGGGGGGGGGGGGGGGGGGGGGCTGAAAACATCAGAAATCATGTGAACATGCGTATAATGAGCCCAGTAACATGGCACCAATTTAGAATATGTAACAGCCTCAATGCTTGCCTACAATTACTGAAACAGTGATTCTCAGGGGGGTAGGGGGTCATATCTGCACGTTCTACATACTGCATTTCTAGATAACAGCTACTATAAACTCTCATTCTGCATTATTAAATGCATTAAAAACAACTTCAATGGCAGCAGAAGATGGCGCCGCAGCACTGGGGCGGGAAACAAAATAGCCTTTGAGTGTAAAGCTGATAAAAACAGCTGTTTCCAACAGAATGTTATCACTGTCAGAAAGGACAGACAGTATAGAAGTTGCGCTCAAATGCCCACTCCTGATTGGACTGAAGGCTACCGTAAATGTCAGAGCGCGTGTAATTACTTTGATCCCCCGATAAAGAGATTACAGATTCTTGTTAGGCCACAGAATGACTTGAAATTCTAAGCATGGGAACCAGTCGGATAGCTGAATCTCAAGCTGGGTCATGTGTAGTTCAAGGGAACAATATATTGTAGGTTGAGCACTTATGACTGTTTCACTACATTAAAATCACACCTCACAATCCTGCAAATTGGTGTAATTGGGCTGCGGATTGTGATTGTTGTGTTTGACAGGCAAGGAATAGTGCTTTCAGACACATCACAAACAGGTGGGTAACACATTTAACCTTTGTCCTGTCTGTTCTCGTGGGTTAGATTTTCATTTGGGTCCAAACCTTCATTCAGGTGCTATTTGGTCCTGTCAGACTAGACAAATAGATTAAAAAAAACACCCAATGGATGGCTCCCAACAGCTTGTCTGATTCAAACCAATACAGCTGAAGTCTCAAGATCCCAAATTTATTTGAAAATACTATCATTTCCTGGCAACCCCAGTCCTTCCATAAGTGCTATGCTGAACAGAGGGAGAGTAAGAATATCCTGGCTTGCTGGAATGAGTTTTTTTTTTTTCCTGTCTGGCCCTTTAAATCAGGGGTGGGGAACCTTTTTCATATCGAGGGCCATTTCAATTTTTATAAAGTCCTCCGAGGGCCATACTATTACGAACACATAGCTAGGGATGCAAAAAAAAGACAAAAAAAAAGTCTATAACCACTGTGTTACTAAGTCTCATGATTGCTGCATTTGAGTTTGAATTATTTATTTAACACACATGCATATAAAATCACCAAAAAAAATAGAATAAAATGACAAACAAGTAAAATACGTTTTCATGATCATACAAAACAATAAAAAAAGAGGTGCAGAGTTGAGGCAAGAGACCAGTAAGGGCCTGTTCTAGGCCTCTACTCACAAAAACTGCAATACAACAAGATAATCAAGAAAATAAATTAAAAGAAAGAAAGATAAAGACAATAATAATAACAACTAGAAAGCACTCGGAGAGCGCAGACCTCTGCCAAGCGCAACAATTCCTGGCATATTGTGATTTCCACCATAAATATTAGTCCCACATATATGTTGACTACATATTTAGATTCCTTGACCATAAAAACATACCGTTAGCCACTGGAATCATAACAATATATGTCTTAGTTAAGTAGTTATTCACGAAAAAAAATTCACACTTTGAAACAATTTTACGTTGTCCGGCGCGAGCGCCTCAGCGGCGGCTACGAGGCACGTTCACGTGAGGTTTCAGCTTCGTGGCTATTAATTCACTCATCACAAAACTTGCACGCGTAATATTCTCTCTGTCGGTACATGGTCGTGTGAAAGCTGCTTGTTGACCCTCCAAACTCCGACGAAGAGCGTTAATTTTATCCAAACGCGTCTGTCCTTTCAACTCGTCGAGTTCAGCGTGTTTCGCTACGCATTTTTCGTCCGTGTCAATCAGTCCAGCCCACTACGTACATCACATGCTGTGTTCACTGACCCTGACCTTGACTCGGACATAACATAACCGTCTGTTTTATCTCAGAAAACGGGAAAATATTTCCTCGTTACGAAAGAAATTTCAGGACACGAAAGGCAAAAATACGCTACCGCTGCTACTCGCAGCTCGCGGAGTTTAGCGAACGGTCCCACTTTATAAGTGCACATATAAAATATAAAAATCTTATTGCGTTGCGGGCCGGTAGAAATGGTCTCGTAGGCCGTATACGGCCCGGAGGCCGGGGGTTCCCCACCCCTGCTTTAAATGATGATTTAAGCAGTCTGTTATACTTACAATCCTCGAACATACAGAGAGATGAGTTGAATTACAGTATTTGTCAGAATGGCTCTCTTGTCATTAAGAGTTATTAGAAGCTTCATCACACTGGGGAGACGGCAATTCTATGAAATCAGTTATTCATTTGTAATTTATGTAGGCCCTCATACCATCTATCTGTGTTTTTCTCCCATAATGGTATCATTTTGTATAGTTTCCTCTATTGTCCTTTGTGCCCTGTGAAATAGATGAATAATGTAAACAGGACTTAAATTCACAATTCACGAAACTCTCTGATTCAGAGTCTTAATTTGAGTTATTTTTAGTGATATTTCTTTATCATACTGCACACATGTTAACATTTATATCAGCACAAGCTAATCTTAACATACTGGAGATATATAAATGAGGTAAATATTCTATAGCTTTTCAAGCTCAGATTTGCAACTTTTTTATCTAACATTTAACATTGGCTGAATTGGACTGGATGGAGATGGAGGAGGCGCATCGCCATCCCTACCAGTTGCCTTTCATAACTTCCATGTATTAAGATATACCTGCTTCTACACCAGAAAAAATGTCTGAAATACTGACTTATTCACTCCTGCCGCATCACTCTTGTTAACGTGACACAATAACAACCCTGCACAATGAGCACGCCAGCACCTGCGTATGAACCTGCCCTCCGCAGCATTAAAATGGACACTAATGAAAGGCTTCTGAGTTCCAAATCAAATCTCTTTCTGCACACAGTCAGTTCATTCTTTCTCATGTCCATACAGAGCTAATAACAAGACTAATTTCCACATGGATTTTTGTGCATGTGTTATCCACGTGTGGAAGAAAGGAATAAAATCACTTTTTGATAAGCATTTCACCAAGATTTGAGCTAAGAGTCAAGTGTTTAATTAGAAGGAAGGAAGATGGATGAAAAGAGAATAACCATCGTGGATAAAGCGACGAGCCCCCTTATGAAGAAACGTCTCTAATTACATACTTCACTGCTTTGGAACATGCCAACATCCACGTTTGTTTACACTGACACCCACCCATGGAGCAGCGTCTCAAGCTGTGTTTAAGGTAAAGAGAAGACATAGTCGGTGCTTCTGTGATGAATGGCTCTTTGTGTGAGGAAAAAACAACATCCAGAGAGTAAATGGAAATTAAAATTAAAAATCCTGTTTAATATGCACTGCCTGCACAGAGCTGAAATATCAGTAACAGCCCCCCCCCCCCAGAAAGTAAAACCAAGGCTCAGAAAGCAAATGTTAGTGAGAAGACTTAATTCATTTTTCCCATTGTAAAAAATAAAGGTCGCAATAGAAGAAAGAACAGACAAAATAAAAACACAGTCAGGCACTGGGAGATATGGTGGGGGTCTCTATTCATTTGCCAAATCCCCTTTCCTTTTGAAGACTAGCCAAACAGTCTGTTTACATGATTTCCTATTTTATTGGCACAAGCAGAAACACATGAAATCACGGAAGCGCACACATCCAAACGTCATACACCATGTGCCTAATTATTGAGCTAATATACTACCGGTAACTCATTAACATCTACAGAGCAACTTAAGATTCTAGTTGGCATCTTGGGTGAAATGCTGCTAAATGGTCTATTAATTCATGTATAAGCTGTAGGGGAAAGAGAACTTATGCAACTATGTGCAAAAGCAACAGCTTGGAACAACAAAACATATATTTCCTGTTGATTACCTCTGGAAACACCTCAGGCAGGTCACCAGTCCCTCACAGGGCACTCACACTTCACTCTTGCTCACACTGAGTGGCAATTTTGAGCTTTCAGTCAGTCTAATGTGTTTGCTCTGGAATTTATCCACGTACAGGTGTTTACTTTTAAACAGTATATATATATATATAGGAAACAGCAAAGCTGTGTAGCTCTGCTCCTGCAGCTTTACGTGTTTGATGTTCCCAAAAACTTTTAACACACCAACAAAATAAACATAAAAATCCCAAAATAGCAAAGAAAAGACCTTGGGGGAGGTATTCAACATTAAAGTGACGCCCGTCACGACAGCAAAAGTATTATCGTTGATGGAGAAAATGCATTCTGTACCTTGTATTATTGAGAATTGTCACCATGGAGACCAGCAGAAACTCATTTTTAGATTCCAATGAAGGCTTTCAGAGCATGAATCAATGCTACTGTTGTCCTTGTGCCTTATTTCCTGTTTCTTGTTCAATATCTGGTTCTAAAATTTGCATTTTAACTGGTGTGAAACTGGCTGTAGCACAGCTTTAATGCCAAGATTACATTGGTAGGAAGGGTTGTTGCACTCAGGTGGACTAAACCACATAAGCACACATAAACCTCCTCATTTGAAAGCCATGACACAATCTTGGCTGGCATGATGAGCTGGTACTCGTCTGTGACCTGATGCGAACACTGCTCACTAATGCGATGAGGAGAAACAAACTGATATCTGTCAAAGGTGATTTAGGCCTAAGTATGATGTCGATATGAAAATAAATACACAGCACTAGTCCCTACTTCATAATGAACAAGGTTGGTACAGCACCTGTAGCTGAGTTTTGTAATTCCAATTTTGCATTTCCTTTTAGCTTGACTGATGTTTAAATAAATCTCGTGCATTTTTATCTCTTAGCATTGCTGATAATTACATATAACTGTTTCATGATTGTTGCCTGCTTAAGTACTTAAGCTGTTCTTTTAGAACCCTGTCAGATTACATTTATGATATTAAATCACAAGAACACCAGATCCAGTGCGCAAAGAGCTCAGGATTAAATCTCAATCTGTCCTTGTGGATTATAGCAGGAGGAATGTGCACACAGAGTTATACTAAAATATCACCTTTTTGGTGTCACCTAAAACCACAACAAATGTTTCTACACTTAAGTTAACATTCTAAAATGTGTGTTGCCAACTGCTGCGTCATGCTAGCTAGTTAGATCAGCTGCTCATTTATTGAGATGTTTGGTAGCCAATCATGGCTACTGGTTGCAGGAGGTTTCTCTGTAGCTCTGCGCTGATTCATGCGGCGCTATAAAACCCTATAAAACTTGGTTATGATTGGGAATGTTTGGGGGCCAGTTTGAAGCTTCTGGCTGTCAGAGTTCCCTGAACTGCTCCTGAACAGCATTTTGTAAACCCAACAACACTGATATATAATGAATGCCAGGACCCCGCAGGAATTCACATTTTGAGCTGCTCATTGCTGTTCGCTTCAACTGTCAGTTGTTTGACCGTTGGGCCAGGTCGGTTTGAATTATCTTCCTGGAAAACAATGGAGCGCTTTATCATTACCAGCAGCAGCTCTGCATCACTGGACAGTTTTGCCGCCACACGCTCCAGGCTTGTTCAGCCTGTTTGCTAAAACACAGGTAAAAACAAATTCAATGCTTTCAAGGTGACCAGTGTGCACGCGCACAATGTCTCCTAAGGGGATGCGTGATGTTCAAAGAGAGTTCTTCCCTCCTACAAGTTGACAGGAGGGTCAGGATGAAACAGCAGGCTGCAAGCGTGGGCTTCTTCTGGCTGAGGAAGAAGTCATCTGATGGATCCAGCCCTTTTATTTTTACAAAGGTGGCCTGTGGAGGACACACGTTTCAAATATGGGTGACGAGTTGGCAAGCTAAACATTGAGAAACACGCCTCTGGCGATCACAGACACCTGTGATCTCTGTGCTGCTACCTGAGGGAGAACACCAATGTGTCCCTAGACGCCGGACCAGAACAGCCCAAGGCCTGAAATGAGAGCGTACTTTGTATTTGCCTAAAGAAATGGCATTCATCCTTGGAGGATGTTCCTTACGGGCACTGCCAATTGTGGCCGTCATCCTGGCGAAAATGTCGGCTTTCAACAAAACCTCACACAGAGAAATCGGTGAGCGGTGTGTTTGTTGGCACCTTCAGCGAGGCAAGAGGATTGGGCCAGGGTTTTGATGCTGTTCCTGGAAAAGCCTGAAGTCTGGAGCTGAAGACTATCCAAAAGAGGACACAGCAGACGTCGACTAACCAAGTTTTTAAAGTTTCCACCGACTGTATTTGCATTTTTCACTGTTTTGTAGTTGCAAGTTTGCATCCCAGTTTAAACAAGCATGTTAGGTGCTTTCAGAATTGTGTATATTTATTAACCTTCCACACCCATATTCTCCAGTGTGCCCAAATCTGCAAACACGGAGCCAGATAAGGGCGATATAGAGAGAGAGGTACTGATCTAAGCTTTACGCAGACTTGGGAACTTTCAAAGAAGGGATGAGATACACTTGTCATTTGAAATATACTGTATTCTTGAGATTTACTATGTCAGACTAAACACACAAGCAGTGCAAAAACCTCTTTTGATGTTTGAGAACAATTTTTTATGCCTCAACGCTGAGGCAGGAGTTCAGCCAGTATGTGGAATATGTCTCGTGAAAAGTAAGTGCTCGTTGCAGAGCAAACTTTCATTGTCTTCATCTAAACATTAAGATATTTTCTTCAGTATTTCAGAATGACTCCTGTTCCAATGTAACAAAATTGGTTTAAGAGCGCCATAATCATACCAAACCAGTCTCGACAGCTATTTCCCTTTAGTTCGTAATGCTTCTCGAGCTCCTCAGCAAGCTCTTGCTGATTCATTTCCTTGTCCATCTGTCTATTTGATTTAACTCCAGAAACAAAGACTGCATTTCTCCAGCTGCCAGCTTCCACGGGTTTTCGTGCTCGCACCACCGTGACCCCCTTGTCTGCGTGTCTGCTCCTACCCATTACGCCAAGGTCTAAAGTGGGGCCGGATCCATTTACAGAAGAACAAAAAGGAAATTACACTGAAAATACTGTAGAACGCAATATCTGAAAAGTGACATGATTATCTCTATACAGGAAACAATCAGTTGCTACTTTTGCTTGAATTTATAAAAACATCAGTCCTCAGCTACTGTTTTTTATTTATACTGATGCTGCTACAGCAATCAATCAAAGGTATTAAACACAAAAGAAACAATAGTCGCAGATCACTGACTCAAAACAGGGATTCCACCATTCATAAGACCTAAATGCAATATGTGCTGTTTTCAATGTAAAAGTCTTGTCGTTTCCACAGAGGATGTAACGGCAGTCGCCCAGTAAGACTGGAGAAACCACCTGTAACAGTCACCCATACTTTCTTCCAGCTCCGGTAGGGTCCACTCACATCTTGTGATCGTTATAAATATCATGGCCATTTTTCTTCATTTCCTTAGTTTCCTCATAGCGCCGGAATGCTTTGGGCTCTTTGTGCATGTCCCCCACTGTCTCTTAGTTTATGGGCCAGCAGGGAACAAGCTTTATTTTTTTTGAAAGTCATGTTGCGTAGCACAGAGCAAGTTAACTCAGGAAAGCCACAATTCTTATGGGAATCCTTCGACAAGCATTGCCCTAGATCAGCCATAAATCATACTAAATACTCAAAAAGTGGTGAAAATGACTTTGTCCCACAGTTGAATATGAAATTATACATACAGAATAAATCCAAAAACTCTCAGCATAAACCTGGAATAGCAGTGTGATTTTGTAAATTTGTGAGTGATTGTGGCTATTTGGATAGCTACTTGTGTATCTCTGTGTGTTTGTGTGTTTAACTGAAGGCTTTGTATAATCTCTTGAATAAGGTCTCTTTTAAAGCAGCGTAACAGCCCCGGGACATGTTTAGTTAACATTTACACAGACAAACATTCCACAGCACCCACACCACTCAGTACACAGACTTAAACACACACTGATTAACGCACACAAACTTGACAGTGTTTTTAATGGTTTACAGCAACGTCACTCAGAGAAATCCCTACTTTGTCTCATTGTCCCTAGGAAGAAGACTTTCACTTTGTGATAAGACAATTTCCCGAAAGAGGGAAGTATATCTTATCTTATCTTATCTTATCTTATCTTATCTTATCTTATCTTATCTTATCTTGTCTTGTCTTATCTTATCTTATCTTATCTATCTTATCTTATCTTATCTTGAAGTCAGCAAACAATTCTGTCAGTCTCACTGTGGAACACCCCCTGCTCCCCATGCTTATGGCAGCCATAACAATGACAGAAAAAAAACAACAGCATGGTCTGTGGACATGGTGGTGTCCAGCTCCTGTGTCTCAACCTGGCCTAATTAATTCCTGCACAGACTACGGTTGCACTCACTCTCATCCACAGCTCGACAGATAAGATAGATCTGATGTTTTCTACAGTGCTCTGACACCTCTCTCTCTCTCTCTCTCTCTCTCTGTCTGCTCATTTCATATTTCTTCTCTTACACTTCTTTGTTTTCTTTGTATCTTTGTATCATCTCACGTTTTAACCAAATCTCCTCATTGACCCTCATGTCCTCTCCGATTTAATGCATAACACACTTCTCAGCATTGTCATCTCCTCAGTCTCATACCCCCCTCTTCTCCCTTTTGATTTTCTTCTCTCCATTGGTGGAGTTTTAACCTACTCAACAGCCAGATATTGCATATCTTTTTGTTGGATGTTGACGCAAGGCTCAGTGTCCCGCTGCTCGAATCAACAACCCTTGTTTTTATTGCGTGCGGATCAAAGGTGTGAGCAAAACGTCAATTTTCTCCTGTGTTGGGAGCAAAACGCTATGGATTTCCACTTCTATTCAAAGACGCGATTACGGCAGTTGGTTGTTGGTTTTATTAGATGAGGAGAGGAGGTCATCCATCACGGCGCGACCTGGGAATGCCCGATGAGATTGTACTGTACTGACAAACAATAGCTGTTATAGCTGCCCTGCAACTCAAGCTTGTAATAACAAATAACACAGTATGTAACAGGAGCTGTGCACAAGTGAGACAATCTTGCGAATACACCAGAACATTGATACTCCCATATGCACCGATGCAGCAAGAGAACAGGAAATTAATTGGATTAAATGGAGTGACTTCAGTGAGCATTACTAGGCTTTGTAATCATTACTATCAAAAGTAGTTCTCTGTTTTTGGGGCTCTCTTCTTTTATAAAATCAAAAACTGTGACATTAAATCAGTAATCTAATTATCTAAATTTCCATCATTTCACCCACTGCTTAACTGGATCTCGCTCTACTCCAGGCTGCTCATCGGCCACATAGATTTAGTTGTATTTGAAGTTCACTCATACGTTTTCAAATAAAGATGCTTCATCCTGGTGCATCATGCACACTGTCAGTGAAAGAAAATGACGGTTCCTGAAGTAAAGCGGCGCTAGCTAAGTTTCACTGATGGCTTTTGAGTAGGAAAATGTTGCATATTTATGATTAATTCAAAGCAGATTAAGAAGGAAGCTCCATGGTTTTATATACAGGTCTGTGCACCAAATCACCTGCACTGATTCTCATACTGGATTGAGATGTTGATGCTACTGTAACTGAATCGCTGGATAAACCTTTTTTACAGAATTTAATTTAATGCAGCTGCACTTTCGTCAGGACTTTTCCATATCAACGACTGTGTGATTATATAATGGGCAAAAAGAAGCTTATTCCACTGTCAAATAGAGTACCAGCCAAAAGAATTGGCATAAGGATGCTTCTTGGCCAGGTTTCATGCACGATCCTCCTGAGGATGTGAGGATGTGAAGAACAAAGAGCTCAAATATTTGACAAAATAGGCAAAAGCAGATTAATAAATTGAGGCTCATTTGGACACTTAGTGATCTCTAAGTAAGAGTTCACATTAAACATCTAAACATGAATGAAGGTTGAAAACACAATAATAGAGAGAAATTATAATAACCTAGGAATGAATGAAAATAAATAAATGACAATATTTTGAGTCTTGAGATGTTTCGGTTTGTCAGTATAACCCACAAGGCAACAGTGAAACAGAAAGTAACTGCCATCACCACAGGGGTTTCCTCCAATCAGGGGCCAAACTTGCTGACTGTGGACACATGTTTGCTCCCCACCAACATTGTTTTTTATTGGTTTGATTGGTTTATTGATTAGTTGCAGTTAGTTCAAAATGTCTTTGGGTCACTAACACAACTTCCATCTTGGCTAAACAGCTTTTTATAGTTTGTTTCAGGGTCAACTTTAGAGTTTTATAGGTCCCTTTAAACATTTCAACTTTTGCAGCCCCACTCCATTTCTGACAGGATATTGAATCTTTTTTCATGAGCAGAACATTCACCTTTTTTCAGTAAACAACTATTTGCGAAGTACATAATAATTTTTTTTCCTGTAATTTTTTTGTCCTTTCGGATGAACAAGCTGGCAACACACACACACACACACACACACACACTCACACTCACACACACACACTCTCTCACACACACACACATTGATTCTACATTTAAAGATGATGTCTGTAGTATATGCAGTCTTATTTGTGGAGTAGTTCATTTAGGTACTACATATTAGAGATCACATGTGACATACTGTGGACAATAAACATGTATCCATGGCTACCATAGATGACTGAATCTGTTTTAAAGTATGACTTTCATTATATTGCAGAACCGACTGCAGCACCAATCTGCAAAAATGCATTTGCATTTAGAGAAAGGCTGGTGAACCCCTAAATACAAACACAAAATAACCCACACACTCCCAACACATGCACATGGATTTATGTGACCTGTGGTGAATAAATACAATAAACAGTATGTTTGAGAAAAGTAAATGTAATTTTTTGAAATTTATGTTCATCCAGTAAGGTCAGGCAGCATTGCTAATGACATTTTCAACTCAGGCAACATAAGAGGGATGTGCCTACATCTCCCTAAATTATGCCACCCACTTGCTTCCATACTGTCGATCACCTCCAAGCTATCAAGAAGTTTATGTTGGAATTTAAGATGCAACTAGATGCAATAAGTAAAGACATATATTAATCTTGTGCTTGGATGAAAAATGCATCAAAGAAGATTAATCAGGATATATGGGTTAGGTTTGGTTGCACCTCTCCTAAACCACTGCACTTCTGGCCAGACTTCTCCAGACAGGTCTGATTTCTGCCAGTTCTGAGGCGTCCAACTACCTCGTTTCTTGCTGCTGTACTCTGTAGTCTGGTCATACTGTCTGATCTGTGACATCAAACTGTCTTCCACTGCATTTACACACCTGCCTAAAACTTTTGCATATATGTGTGTGTGTGTGTGTGTGTGTGTGTGTGTATGTGTGTGTGTAAAAGGCACAATATCTCCAACAGCAGTGTGATAAACATCTTAATCCCCCATAATTACACTGGATCAGACACCACTCTCAGGTGGGATCCTTCTACACTTCCTGATAATTACATCTATCAGACAAACTGGGAAGTAACTAACGAGGCAGAGATGAAGGCAAAAGCTAGAAGAGAGTGTGAGAGAATGTGAGTGCAGGAGCAGCAGATGGAGATGGGGAGATGGTTTCATTTGTGGATCCATGCATCCAGCGTTCGCTCTTTTTTCTCCCTAATTCTTTTATTTTTGAAACAAACAAACTTAAACCCTCTGCTCTGCTTTCACACTTACTGTGGTTTGTTTATTAATCGCTTTATTATAATATTTTGCACTGTATATCATTTATATATCTATACAAAACTTGATTAGCTCAGCCTGGTCAAAGTGATTACTGATATATAGTATAAATACATACTTTATAAATAGAAATAAAATGAGGAATTTGCCACATTACACATGTAGAATAGATGTAGATGCAAATGCAATGTAGCTAAGAGGATATAAATAGTAAAGATATTAAGTATAAATATCTTTTACATTATCAGTAGCATGGAAATCAATAAATAGTCTATACACCTATACATTGTGGTGATCCTATAATGTTATTCCCATAAAGTGGAGGGAGGTTTGTTGAGCTGAGCACGGGCAGCAGGTAGTGAAAGTATTCCAGTCTTTCCAGTTCAGAGAGCAGAGGTCAACTGGGGCCCGAAGAAGAGTCTGATGGCAGTAAGGCAGAACAACCTTTAGTATTGCTCCTTTGAGTTGGTTCGGCTGATACAGACCTTTGCTGAGGCTGTTCATCCACAGTGTTGATGAGGGGGTGGGAGGCGTTTTCCATGGTAGCTGACCACTCAGCCAGCTCTGCTCCACCGCCTCCTCCAGAATGACAGGCTGTGAACCAACAACAGTCGCTGCCCTTTTTAATGAGTCTATTCACTCTGTTGGCTTTCTTTGTCTTGATGTCTGCACACCAAACTGTCCTTGTTGTCAGTGTTCTGCAGGCAGCTTATCTTAACAACCTCATGAAGGCAGAACAGGTTTATTTGTGATATTTTTCCGATTGCAGACTTTATGTAGGAACAGAAAGGATTCAGCCTTGTTTCAAGTGAGTCAGCAAGGTGATGCAGTGATACGGACGCCTATGCAGAGCCCAGTCTCGTTTCCTTGTACCCTCTAGAAAATCAATTTGACAGATAACCTTCTTGTTTAAGTAAACAAAATAACACAATAGGAAAAATAAAGGATGCAAACAAAGATTGTATTGGAGCACAATGTTTCAAGTGTATCAAAACAACTTTTCCAGTGCAATTACCTCCCTCCCACTGCATGTTACCATCTCGTCTTGACTCTGCTCACCTTGATGTTTAATATCTGGTACTAGTATCACTTGGAATTTTTAACACCACATTTTTAAAATATATTATGATTCAAGATGTTAAGGACCAACGATTGTCCAACAATAGAATAAAATGCCTTCAGGCAGAAACTACGAGTGGTTTGACCTCCAAGCCACAAGGGGGCACCAAGGAAACTTCCGATGGGCCCTTAAAACCTATGGACAATTCTCCAAGGCTGTGTTACGAGTGTTTGTCAGGAGTGTTTGATGAACTGTCAATTTAAGTATTATTCCACTTCTATTTCCATAATTATTTAGGAGTACCCGACAAATATTAACCCCCCCACCAAGGTTCTTCCTGTGTGTCCCACATCTGCAACCACCACCTTCTTTCCACTGCAGCTGGTTTTGTGCAACTCAAACAAATGCACACTTCCTTTATAAACGTCACCTTTTTTCACAACTGCCTCTCATATTTTGCTGTGATAATTTAGGCCCATGGATTATTCATGTTCCATTACAAGGAGGTCTCTCGGGAAGGTACCTGCACAGAACTAAATGGTCAACAACAAGCATTTTAAGTCAACAGCATAACATCTGAGCAGGCCTATATGAATTCCAGAGACACTGTTGTTTTGTTTAATATGAATGAATTTAATATGACAATTTTACAATACAATACTCTTCTGCTGCCGCACCAGTCTTTGATTTATTTGTGTAATATTTATTTAACATAAACAGGCAATACCTTCGGATTTTAATATTTCGGCTGCCAGTGCTTGTTGACAAAAGGAATCTTGGTCTACTAATGATTTAATAACTTCTAACCCATAATCCGCAGCTGCTTATTTGAAATATCAAGACTTGTTTTGTACAGATGCTCACTTATGTAACTGTGAATTTAGGTATTTCAGGTTAGTTTTATTTTGTTTTATAACAAATTCAAAGGGTTAGGTCCAATAGAAAATGACCTGTGTTTAATCTAAATGTCTCATCATTCAGACAGCAGGCAAAAAATGTGATAAATAAATAATCTACAATAAAATTGTATCCAGTGCGCAATATACTCATATATCATTTTACTGGCGTTTTTCATGCTTACATGTGCTTTGGAGAGCAGCACATGATCTACATGGTGACGCATAGAGCTGCTTCAGAGGTTTGAGTTCAACCAGGCATTTAGCCCAAAACGTTCTCAATTTAAAGTTTCCAGACACAACCTTCTGAAGGTCAGGAGAAGATACTGTCGCTGGCTAAGATTAAATGCATTGTGGGATACCTAGCTGACCTGTCGCGCATTCTTGATTGAATGGGCTGAGCAAATGATCTTGAACCATGTTCTGATGATGACTCTTGGGTAACACCCAACGGTCACGTGACCACAGGCTGTTAAACAAGTTCACGGTGGTTGGACCTCAGGAGTGGATGAGCTTCACTCCACTCAAGAACTGTCCAGCCAGACACGCAGTACTGCAGTACTATGCGCACCAGTCAGGATGTTGCTAAAGAGGTAGCTAAACTACTGATGTGTTCATGTGTCTTGTTTTGCAAATTGCTTTGTCAACCATATTTTCAGCCTTTGTTAATGAGGTGGATTAAGGCTGCCAACATGAATTTGTATATAAGTTATTCATCTCTTTTTTTAAAACCACATAAGGTGACTGATTGAGTACAACTGTAAAGCAGCTTATTTACACACTGAGAAGATGCATGCTTTTCTTTGGTTCTTTCGGTTGATAAAATATTCTCTTTTCTCAAGAAAGCGCTCTGTATATTTGAAAACGGACCTTGTATAAATCCTAATGTAGATTAATTATTGTGTGCAGCAGCCACTTTCAGCATAATTAAAATCGCATTGAGCAGCACACATCATCCCACCATTAATATACATCACAGGAGAGCGACACCTTATTACAAGTGAAACCATGTAATGGAATACAGCAGCCCAACGTACCTGCATTACACCAGCTGACAAAGCATCTGTCACCAACTAGAATGCTACCTAAAGTCACACTAAACAGATTTGTCACTGCTAACATTGGAAGTATGCCCAGTGAGTGAGGCATCTTTCCATGTCTGAACAAACGGATCACAGCGATAATCTTGTCAGAGCTCCTGCACAGACTGTAAACATCAGCAGACATGCAGAGCCAGATATGATAATATAGAATACCAAGTCAGGTCTGGCATCAGTAACTCACAGACCTTAGATGTATAATGGATTAGCAAACTCCTGACCGTCGCTCTAAAAATCAAGTGTCTTGGTCGATTCAAGAACTACAGTAACTAATCAAGAGACACATTATCTCTTCATTATGTCAATCATTATTTTATGTCTAAATCTGTGGTTGATTAAAGCACTAAATTTCACTCACAAGTGCAACTTTTAGTTTTATTAGATCTGAGACAGTGTTGTGCTATACTGATGAAACATTAAAAGTTTACAGGAAAAAGCCAAAATGATATTAAATGATGCTCATCTGCATTGCTCTAATTGCTTTTTCATTTTTTTCCTCCATGTTTGCTCTGTGTTATTCTCTACTGGATTCCTTTTTTTCCTTCCCTGTTGTATTCATTTGATTTTACTGTTTTGCCCTGTAGCCAGTAAATATAGCAGGAAAAATATTTATTTTGTTAGCTTTATTTTGTCCATGATAAATATTTATTTATGAATATTCTTCAACTGATGTGTAAAAACCCTATATTTTATGTCCATAATTTACTCCAGCAACCTTGCTGATAATCGAAGAAACATTGTGACCTTGCATACACTGGAGGGTTGAATCTTCCAATCTTTATGGACTTTTTCCTTTGTCTCTGGTGACTGGTGCTGCTGTTGTCATGAATCGGGCCACCCAGCCAGGCGTTCAGTAGAGAAACCTATGCAGAGGAATGAAACACATTTGTACATGCCATTTTTCATTCTGTCACCACTACACTAACACCTTTTCCCTTCAGTTATTCTGTCAAAATGGACCATTTCAAACTGGTTTTTGACACTGTGGGCAGCAAAGGGTTCACAAATGTCACATAAATAGAAAAGCTTGATCGTTTTGTCTCACTTTTCACATGCACAACCAGCCTCCCTGTTGAGGTATGAAACATAAAAATGACATTGAAACTTTTAATTTCCAAAACCCAAGACTCCCATTATTAAACTCTCATTTTTCTTTAATTTGCAAAATGAATAAGCGAAGTGATGCCATGGTCCAACCACCAGTCAGATGAGAGAAACCAGAGGCAGCTACACACTAAAACACCAAATGAGGTTTACCAGGAGGTCTCCGAGCTGATGGCCACTTGGAAACACGATATCAAGAAAAACTAAAAACACAGCGTAAACAATTACCGGAACATCAAGATTGAAGCGGGACCGACTGGAAGCAGTTTAATCAAATGGACACAATTTACAGCAATAGTCGACAAGCAATATCTGGATTTTGCTGCCAACTGTATTAAAGAATTTATTGTATCATGATTCCCGTCTGCTCAAGCTCATGTCGAGGAGATATCAGAGTCTAATGGAGAACCACCACAAGCGGCCTGTGTTGGGTCAAACTGCATAGCGACGACAGTGTGCAGTCGAAAAGCACTTATGTTGTATTTCTGTTTTACTGAGAGGCACTCTACTTCAGGGCATTTTATTGGACTCTTGTTCTTTATTCCCAATGGATTTTTTTTTAAATCTAAGACACACAACTGCTACAATGATTGAGATCAATATCATACATGTATTCATTTATCAGTCATCTAATTACAATATATTAACAAGTTTTAAAAATTCCAGAAAGGCTCACTATGAGACATAACACGTGCTATCAAAGTTGATTTCAGGGAAGAAGCTCACATTTGACCACATGAAAATGAGATAAATTCACTACAAAACACTGAAGAAACACCTACATCCAGTTTTCTAAACCACTTTGAACAGAAGTCACAGATGTTCTGACCCAATTTCACACTCGCATACAGTTACGTGACATCAAAGACGGATATGGGAGGAAGGAGCAAAGACTGACGTTAAAGCATACAGTCCAAATTTGAGACGAAAGCATTGGAAAACATCTTCCTGGCCGTCACTGAAGTGTTGTTTCTGCAACATATGCCAAAGAAGTGTATTTTTCATGTCCTTCAAAAGGGAGGAGTGAGAGATGCATGGAAAGTGTTTAAAATCAATGATTTCTCACTGGGTCAAATATGGATGTACAGTCAGAAATTCCACATCTTATTATAGGCCACTGAGTGAAATTAGAATTGTAGTCCATAATTTTCTCATTCTTTGTGTAACTGAAAGCTTCTGATTAGGAGTTTTATGGACTGATGTACAATAGATTCAGGTTATATTCAAGACTTCCATGTACTTGCAAATAATGGCAGACCAAGCTGTGATTGGCCATTGTGACACCCAGGACTCCATCAACACCCTCTCCCCATGTATCAGCTGCAGACCAACTGAGGAGCTAAGCATTTATTTTACTTTAAGAACTGGTGGTTTTATAATGTCATTTCATGGTTTTGTTGTATTTTCACAAGTAAGTAATCTTTTCAAAGACATGGTTTTTTTTCACTCCAGTCATCATGGCATTTTATTTTGAAAAATGACCAGAGATACTATTGGAATGCAAGGCAATGCAATCAGGTGAAAGTGAGAAGGTCAGGAACCCCTGCTGTGGGGCATCTCACCTTATACAAAGTCAGGAGAGTGACTTATTTTAGATCTCCACTGAGCCTTTGGTGGATGCTGTAGTAAATGAGACTGAGGGTGCAATGGTGCTTACCAGCCTTCTGTGATTTCCACCATGGCAGGAGCTCTGTCTGTCACAGTCAGACTAACCTTCTTAAATGGCAATGAATGCAGCTTAAACAGCTCTTCCACTTTCATACACATGTTCCCCGTGGCGTTTCCTCTGGAAGGACAGCTGCTGGTCCCTGACCTTGTTGTCATTAAAATAGTTAACAGAGACTCGAGGGGAAGTAATCACACTGAGTGAGACCAGAATGACCAGTGTTTGTTAGCACATCCTGGGCTTCTCAAAATGACGTTCCTTTAAAGTCACCACTATAAATATTCCTTAAATTTATGTATCATATTGCCGCAAACAACAATTTCCACTACAAATAGCAAACAATTTCTTTGCATTTGGGGAACCAAACAGCACGAATGTTCATGCAGTCTTTGCTACCATAGTATATTTGATGCTACCTCTACATAGAGAAAAAAAAACAATAAAAACAGCATCTTATATGCAAGGAGACATTCACCTAAAGTAAAGAGCAATTTGGAGTGTAAGTATTATAGGAACAAGGCTGAATCCCAATGTCCCCCCTTAGGCCCTGTCTTGCCCCTCAGCTCTTGACTTTTGCATGTGCACAGCCAGCGAAGGGGCGTCTCAAATTGCCATAAGGTTGAGTAGGATAAAGGGAAGGGCTACACAGTCCACTCTGTTGGAAGGACAAGGGTAGACTAAGGGCTGAGGGGTAGAATAGGGATTCAGCATAAGTGAGGTCACATTGCGTAAGAAATAGGCAGCTGGTCATTCCCAAAACTGAAATGACACATTTATTATTAGCAACTTGGAAATAGAAGATTAAACTGATTTCCTTAAGGGCATTTGATGACTCAAGACATTAACGCCATCCTTTGCTTTCATCCTCAGTGTCTCCCACACATCCATGTCTTAGAGCGATCTGTGCTGCAAGTTGGTGAGTGTGTCACTGCTATTTTAAACCTTAATTCAGCACAGCACCGACAATGCAAGATAATTCAACCACAGGGAATAGCTGCTGAAAACCAAATCAACAAGGCACAAATGTGAGTTGCGTTATCATGATTAATTCATAATAAACGGTGGTTCATCGCCTCAGGGCAAAGCAGATAAAATGGCTAAAGATCAAGGTATATTAAAGTAACCCTTTCACCTCCAGTGGGCACTATAGAAATGTGGTACGAAATGAATAACGAGGAAAACGGAGCCTTTGTTTGTCTGATGCCAGTAGCCATGCAGCTTCTCACTCCCTGCTGTGGAACACCATTTATCTATCTCCACTATTTGCTGCTTTTTGTTGTTTCTCGTAATTTGGAAAGCATTGGCCAAAATTATAATACCTGACAGAGCTAAAAGTGCCAACCTGTTTTGCTTCCAAAACATAATTTTGTCTCATAATAATCATGAAATACACAGATGGTGCTCTGGTGCACAACAGATATCAGACGGATGCTCTTTTTAGTGCCTTTTAATTTGAATATTAGGTGTACAGCACATCGCTCTGGCATTGTGTCAGTTTGTGTCCGGAAAACTAACATGCTCTTTAACATGCTCTCTCCTGCCTCCTGCAACTCAGGCCAAAGGCTTCTCTTTGACTGAACAACAGAACTCTCCATGTTGTTTTGTTTCCTTCTGTCACAGGTAGCTCTGGCATTGCCAAAAGTGGAAGGAATCTTGATATCAATGGCCAATTTACCAAAAAAATCTGAAACCTCTTAAATAAACGTAAGTACAAAAAATGTAGCAATTGTTTTTATGGAATGTGTGGTAATTTTATGCTTTCATGCTAGATAAACTGGTTCTGTGGTGAACAAAATATCAATTTTTAAGACAAAAAGATTTACATAAATTGCAATCAAAACATAAATAAATAAAAAATATGGTAATTAGACATTAATATTAAGTTACATAGTTAACATAAAACTACCTCCCCCATTAAAACTACAGTATTGTGGGAAAATTGTTTGTATGACACAAGAATTGATATTAAAATGTATTTTCAGTAGAGTAAGGAGAAATATTGGAGGCTACAAATTTGGAGTTACAAGAAAACAAGAATTACATCCAAATTTAATATAATGTGATCAGTAGTGTGATTGGTGGCTATTTGTTAAATTGTCTATAAAAACAGGAGCACGCTGTCAGAAGTGGAATCTTAAGTATTTACATCTCCTTACACCCAGACTGATTTGTCTCATATTTTTGTCTTAATACCCCCCCCCCCCCCTCTCTCTTTCTCACACACATGCACACAAACTCACACTCACACACACACACAGACACACACATTCACACACACACAATTCACTGTTAATTGTGGCCATGGAAGGCTTTAGCCCTCAGCCTACAGCTTCAAGGTCCTATTGAACCACTGAATCACAAGTTAGCCAGAAAGGAAGAAGGCGGAGTACCGCAACTGTGGGAGAGTGGATGAAGCAGGAAGCAGAGGGACTCAAAGAGAAAAAGAAGACCTTGACAGGATTATTTTTGATTGTGTCTACAACATTGCTTTGGAAGTACAGTACATGCACGGATTCCCCTTCATTATAAACGCATATAGGATCTGCAGATGCATACATGTACATATTGTAGAATCTGCTTTTCATCCCAGCAGTAATGGATATTTCCACAAATCCATGAGTTTGTATCCATATTGAGAGGGCCCATAAAGAGGCCGTACATAAGAAGTAGGTATTAAAAGTTCATTTTTATCTAAAAGAATGCAATCAGATGAGAAGTGAGCAGGCTAATTGCATGTGTTAGGGCTCTTGAGAGATGCTTTGGTGGTGGAGGTCAGATGTGGTTACCCTGTTACACAGCGTGAGCACAACTATGTTCCATGGCCTGCATTTATGCAGAATATGATTCACTTGGTTTCAGCACATTGTGTTTGAACTACTTGCGCTAATAACGGCAACATCCCCAGACTCCCTTAAAATTCATGTAATTTTTAAAATAGTAGAGGAGACGCTTAAAAATTGCCCACAGGCTAATATGAATCATCCATGCTTTCCGTCATTAAATTCAAGATATGAAGTTGGTTCTTTCCTTGTAAGAAGTGCCAGATTGAGGCAACATCACTGCGCCGGCCCGTCTGCTCCTTCCTCCCTAAATATATCCCAGCTGATTGGCCACTGTTTCATACAATGTCACATTCAACCCAACATGTAGTGTTCTTGGGCAGAAATATGTAACAGATAACAAATATTTAAGTATTGGCACGCAGAACCAAGTGGGCATTTTGAAAAACTTTAAACTCCACTTGGTTCATGTTGGAGAGGCCTTTTCAATAGAGCTGAGCTGTGTTCTAATATGTAAAGAACAGAATCAGCTCCACTTTAAATTCAAATATTTCTTTTTTTCTTTGAATATTAATTAATACAAAGAGAAATAGATGATTGCAATTTAAACATTCTTATCTCTATTTTGTGAATATGTGCTGTTGTCTCTGTTTAGGAGCCCAAGGAGGAAATATGTGTCACAAAGATTGTATTAAAATGAGGCTAATGCAGCATATGTACCTCATATCCTGATGATAAGACTGTTAAGTTTATAATACGGAGAAATTAGTCATGGTGCAAGCTTTTGAACAACATATAATGAGGGCAAGTCTTATATCTCCAAAGGTGTTGTAGTCAGAAACATTTGTCTTTTTTTCCACTGATCATCAGCTGATCTTAAAAATCATAATTTTTGTAATGACTAATAGCAGAGATATTTACTGTAATGGGGAATACTGTAATGTCATAAAATATGTTAATATTAACTATCAAATTTAATGTGGCATTTTAAAGTTTTGCTGGATTGTGATTTAAAAGATCTTACATTTTCAGTTTACTAATGGGGTTTCGATAGATCAGGCAGTTTCCTCTTCCAAAGGAAATTATTTGAATATGGTCCAAATCTGTAACCCTTACACAGCTGAAAACATGCAGGTAAAATTCAGATCCTCTACAAAGAGGTTGGTTGGCGCTCCAGAGATGGAAGCCCTCATGAATCTGATAGGAGCCGCTAAATAAAGAAAAGCATGTGCTCAATATGCCTCCTGCACATTTCCCCGGAGAAGTGTTTAGCTGATGTCCAACCTGGAGGAAACACTGAGGGATATCTCTGGGAGGAAGAGGAATTATATCTGCCTTACTTTGGAGTGCCTTAGCCTTCTCCCAAGAGACCTGGAGGAGGTAGCTTCATCAGGACGACGATGGTTTAGGCTCCAATGCTGAATTTATTGGCCTGTACCTGCATCAGCTTGAGGAGTTGAAATGAATAGGCGTCTAACAGGCTGCTGCTACTGCTAAGTAATTGCAAATTAATAGAATGGACCTCAAGGTCTAATTAATAGACCTCCTCTTCTTTTCTCACTGATCATTTCCATTACGTATATTTGGGGTCCCCACACGGGCTGGGTTGTTTACCATTTAGTCTACTGGACTCCATAAAACAGCATCTCATTGATTTCAGTGTTCTGCCACTACTAAATCTGTTTTTTCCTGTCAAACTTTGAATTAAACTGCACACAAAACCACAGATTATTATGTTATGGCATTAGAAGCTTGTTGACAACATCTGATTTAATTAAAATACATGCACACCTTCCAATGCCTAAAGGTGCCACATTCGGCTTATGAAGATGCTGGCTGAAGCTATGGCAGCAACTGTGTGGCATCATCCACAGTGGAATGGGAAATGTCACTCAGTGAGGAAGAAGTCATTCCTCGAAAAAGGAATGGGAAAGAAAAGCAGTTTGGAAATGCAGACAGAGCTAATGACCTGCTGCTGGGGGAACTGGTGCACCCTTTAAAATACCATGGAGACTTGAACATTGGGAAATATGGATATATCAGAAGATATTAACCTGGAAAATCAGGCTTGGGATGCAAATGGGACAGTGACCCTCAGCAACCCACCAAAGTGATGACAAAGTGGTTTAAGGACAACAGAATAAATCTCTGTTTTTGAGAGGCCGCCACGGAGCCCAGATCTAAGCGCTACGTCTGTGGCAGAGTTTAAAAGGTGGGTTAGGGGGCCTACAAACCTCATTCAGTCAGACTGGTTCTATCAGGAGGAATGGGCCAGACTTCCAACAAACTATTACTCACTTGATTGACCAAGGTCTGACAGTTTAAAGGCAAATCTATGACATACTAAGGACGTGTCAGGAAACTTCTGAGTTCCTTAAAAAGATCCTCTCAAATTTGGTTTCTACTATATGAACACACACACACAAAAGGCTGTGTCCCTGTAAAATGATGATGTGCCAACTGGCTGGTTATTGATGGGTGTCTGACGCAAATATTCACCAGATCCATGAATAAATGGCTCAATAAAACATAAGCAAGGATTAAAGTAAAGGGAAGAAAATCAAATTTGGACTCAAGACTGAAATGTGCATTTTCTTTTTTTGTTGTGTGACTCCTCCTCCACTCTATATGCTTTTACCAGTTTTCTGTTCAGATATCATAAGGTACAACCAATACAAAAAAATGGGGAAAATTATAAATGAGGAAATTGCGAGTATATTCTATGCTATAGCCCTTAATAAATGTTAATTTTGAAGCTTAAATTAAACTATATCTATCTTGTTATATAAGGAGGAATTAATCTAGAAAGGGAAGTTATCTGAAGCCGTAGTAAAAGGCTGCTGCTGTCAGGGACATAAAGAGAATGAAAGGGAACAGCGAGTGATGTGATATCACAGACGCTGACATGGCAGCTGACAGGCTAATCCTGCAGCACATAAGCTGACATGAGACAGTTCGACATCTGAACAAGAGGCATGACAAGGCGGAGGGATAAGTGAAATGATCTGATTTTTTGGAGAGAATTTTATAGTTTACAGCCACCAGCATGTCAGACAAAGGTAATTGTCATCTGCTATCTTTGATGACTGTGGAAATGACAAAATGGTGAGATTAAGGTCACCAAGTGTCAAGATCTGTGTTTTTCTTGGCTGGGTATTTGTATTTGGTTTTGGTGTCCTGTCTTCTCCTCCCACTTGGTTTTGACAGGCCTGTGCATCTTCCCTGTCTTTTACTTCCATCCTTGTTTGCAGTGGTTCTCACAACTGGTATATTTTGGCTGTGCTCCTAACATACAGTATCAAAAAGCTTTGGTGTGGTTCCTTTTTTCTGTCCACTTTGATGTGGAATGTTATTTAAGAAATCGTGTATCCTGCATTTCATTGTCTGATTTCTATCATATTTTATTTTTGAGTCATGTTTGCACCTTTTAAATATTCAAGTCTTTGTTTGAATGTTTTTATCTTGCATGTAACACTTTGGTTGACTCTGTTGTTGTTCTACAAAAAGAATGATTGACTGGTTTGTTTATTTATTTATTGCATCCGTGTATCTATTGACAGGTGTGATTGACCCCACATTGACCTGCTGACAGGCCCCACTGACCCACTCAGTATGATGAATCTGTCTGTTCTTCCAGGCCCAGTCAAGATATCCACATCAGCTACAACCACACCTGTGAGCTCTACATGTCCCGGCCACACGGACTATTGTGTTTTTATTGTTTGAGACAATAGTTTCAGTGTTTATCCTACTTTTAATATAAAGCTCCTTCACTCATCTACCTCAAACAAGCACCAGATACTTTTGTACATGCTCCCCTTAGGAAACATTATTCGGCAGCGTTGAATACATTTTCATTGTTATGCTGATGACACTCAGCTTATTTATCCATGAAACCAGAGGTGACAGAGCAGTTAGTGAAGCTTCAGACCTGTCCTAAAGACATAAAGTCTTGGATGTCCTCAAATTTCCTTCTCCTTAACTCAGAAAAAACCGAGGCCATGATGTTTAGTCCTGAATTTCTCAGGGATAGATTAGATCACATTATCACTCTAGATGGTATCTCCTTAGCATCTAGTCTCTCTGAATCTTGGAGGAACTTTTGACCAAAATGTTTCTAACTCACCCATTAAAATAGTCTCTAGAAGTGCCTTTTTTTCACCTGAGAAAAATCGCAAAGATCAGAAAACTACTGACGAGGCATGATGCTGAAAAGTTAGTCCATGCATTTGTTACTTCCAGGCTGGATTTTTGTAATTCTTTATTATCAGGGTGTCCAAAAAACTCTTTAAGAAGTTTCCAGTTGATCCAAAATGCTGCAGCTAGAGTTCTGACAGGTATTGGTATTGACAAAAGAGATCACATTTCTCCTGTACTGGCATCTCTTCATTGGCTGCCCATTAAATTTAGACCATTTTTAAAATTCTTCTTCTGACCTACAAGGTCCTCAGAGGCCTAGCTCCATCCTACCTGGAGGAGCTAGTGACACCTTTTCATCCCAATAGACCGCTCCGCTCTCAGAATGCTGGTTTACTTGTGGTCCCCAGAGTCTCTAAAAGTAGAATGGGGGGCCGAGCATTTAGCCATCAGGCTTCCCTGCTTTTGAACCAGCTCATGCTCAGACACAGTCTGTTATGGAATTTCTCCCTCTGCCTCCCTGTCATAACATGCAGATGTCCAGTTACAAGAGGGTGACTCCATCTCTACTTTTAAGAATAGACTCAAAACCTTCCCCTTTGAAAATGCTTATTGTCAGTAATTCTGTAGTTGCAGTTATTATCTTAGACAGACAATTTATCATACTTAGGGGGTCGTCTAATTATTAGATTAACATCTTAGTTATGCTGCTATAGGCCGAGGCTGCCGGGGTCCAGAAACATGATCACCTGACACTGGGTCATGGCTGCCTCTCCTCTCCTCTCCTCTCCTCTCCTCTCCTCTCCTCTCCTCTCCTCTCCGAGTAGATCATTGATGATGTTATTTCTTGTATAGTTTCTCTGCCCCCCGCATGTATCCATCTACAGGGATCGCTGCCTTTATAATTGTGTGCTGATCTACTGACCTCAGACCCCGCTGACCCACTCAACTCCTATACCAGCACTTTGCTGTAATTAATGTATTTCCATGATATCTAACTATTCTCTCCCCTACATGTCCTCCCCCCTTCTCCTCCCTCTCTACCCAGCTGGCCATCAGCAGGAGGGTCCCCCTGCATGAGCCTGGTCCTGCACAAGGTTTCTTCCTGTTAAAGGGGAGTTTTTTCTTGCCACTGTTGCTTGTTGGGGGTCAGGCCCTGGGATCTGTAAAGCGCTTAGAAACAATTTTGACTGTAACAGATACTATATAAATAAAGATTGATTGATTAATTATTGGTGAAGTGCTTCGTTCTGTGAAAAATTGCTGACTCGATATAATAAATCTCTTTCATTTGGACAGCATAATATGGCTATGAAAGAATATCATCTGCCAGCCCTTCAGAAAGCTTTCCTTTATATATGCCAAGTAATCAAGGACAGAAAAATCAATGATTACTCAATTATATCCAGATCAATAAATATTTAATCAGCCAAGGATATGGAGTAAAGGAACCTCCTAAATGGCCTTCATGGAAATGAAAGAACAACTTCTGCTATATAACTGCAACCTTTACTTTCCTTTGTAGATATCTCCTTGAAAGGATTATAGTCCTACCTGTCTATTTAATATGATTCTGTAAAATAGTGTCATTAATAATTGTTGAAGTGTTTGGAATAGACATTTTAGCAGTGACGTCTGTCTCAAACAATCAGAAAATTGAAGTGTGTGAGCAGTGACAAAAATAAATTTTATTGAGAAGAATCTGTTAAATGAAATATGACAGTGTCACCTATGTATTCCCTGTTAACTTAATCTGTCTGTTCTGGACTATCAAGTGAGTTAAGTGAGCTTAAAAAGACCAAATATCCACCCAATCACTTGGCAAAATCACAGATTAATTGAATCAGTCAGTGTACTGATTTAAGTGTCAGTGTAATTATTTGTACCTGTAGCCCATTTCAAGGCCCGTTTCCACTAACAGGGTGCAGTAATCCATACAAAGAATCCTAGCAGTAAAACAACTCTTACCCACTTTGAAACATACTGATTTCTTACTAGTGACTCTCCTGCTGCTCCCCCCTGACCATGATCTTTGTAGAGTATTCTAGCATTATGACCTTGTTCTTAGCCTTTAACTTTTGCTTAATAGGTGGGATTTGTGTGTGTTCGTTGATAACTAACAACCAGACTTAATAAAGTTGCACCTGAACTGTAGAACCTGTTGGATCTGCCTTTTGGTTTGTATTCTTTCTCTAAATGTTTAAATGAATAAATGTTACCATGTGTACCGTATTTTCACAACCATAAGGTGCACTGTATTAAAAGGCGCAGTCTCAGTTATGGGTTGTATTTCTGTATTCAAAACATACATTTATACAGTATTTCACTTTTAGATCAACCCCGATACATGTGATCAAGAGAGTGAACGGTTGAGTGAACCATTTTTAAGCTCTATCAAGTGCACTAATGTTAATCTCAACAAACTTTTTAGCCATTTAACCCTCCCCCTAATTACCTGATTATCCATCCATCATTCTGTCTGTGGTACCATTAACTTCTGCCCCATAGAAAAACCTCCACATAAACCCTTAAACCAACATATGGAAGGATTTTATGGCCCCCGCTATACACATAACATGCACTGTATGTAGGGCACCACGTTTGTGGAGGGGCCACATTTTGATGCACTCTGCTGTGCCACTCGTGATGAGCACCATTAAGTACTTTAAGAAATTGACAGCTGTACTCTGACAGATTATTAATGGTTAGTTTTGGCCATTTTTAGCCAGATTCCCATTTTATAGCAGTTATCGAACATTGTTTTTGGTCCGTGTTATTTCAGCCGATGACTATTAGCGCCTTGACTTTGTTTATCGAATTCTTAATCACTTAATTTGGAGTTATTTGTTTTTTGGTTGCTGCAGTTCATTTGTTGTTATTAAAAAAACAATGCCTTTCTGCTGTTCTGGGTTGTGAAACTCCACAAGGGAGGGGAGGAAGGGGGCATCCATCCCAATGCGATGAGTGTGTTTTATGGGGTAATTTGAATTTGGACTCATTTGTGATTCTTGCATTTGTTTTGACAGATGTTTAAAATTTGCACTTGGGTTTGAGATGAGTAATGAAAATCCACTTCCAGGGACAATCAAATCTCTGCAGCAGCTGTCGCCTAAAATACTTTTCAGATTTCAGCTGCAAATCGTGCCATCAGTCAGAGTTTGATTTAATTTGCTTCACTACAGCTCATTTGTTGAGTAATTACATGAAATATTGTACCACTACTATGACTGTCAAATTGCCATGTTCTGAACATCACAACACCTTTTAAAAATCTCATTGGTCCTCTCTAGATTTAACCACATTACCAGATTTTTGTAGTATTTTAATGACTTTTGCTCTGCTATTGAATGAGGCAGCCATAAATGGTCCTCGTCTTTCATGATCTAAACTCTAATTATTCAAATGTTCGTCTTTTTAATGGCATAAACTTTGACTGAAATTTTCTTTTTCTACGACATTTTTTTAGCACAACAGTGAACATTGGTGAGTCACTTGGCTCTTCCTGGAGCTTTTCTTTGCATTAATATGGCAACAATTTTCAGATTCAAAAGATGAAGAGGAAACGTTCCCCTATGATAACACACACTGAAGGTCTCAGTCTCATTTTCCATCCATCCATCCATCCATCCATCATCCATCCATCCATCCATCCATCCTCTACCGCTTATCCGGGGTCGGGTCGCGGGGGCAGCAGCCTAAGAAGAGAAGCCCGGACTTCCCTCTCCCCAGCTACTTCTTCCAGCTCATCTGGGGGGATCCCAATGCGTTCCCAGGCCACTCTCCAACGTGTCCTGGGTCTTCCCGGGGGTCTCCTACCGGAGGGACATACCCTGAACACCTCACCAGGGAGGCACCCAGGGGGCATCCTAACTAGGTGCCCAAGCCACCTCATCTGGCTCCTCTCAACACGGAGGAGCAGTGGCTCTACTCCAAGCTCCTCCCGGATGGCAGAGCTTCTCACCCTACCTCTAAGGGAGAGTCCAGCCACTGAAGGCACTCCACCTTTTTCCAGTTGAGAACCATGGCCTTGGATTTGGAGGTGCTGATTTTCATCCCAGCCGCTTCACATGCGGCGGCGAACCAATCCAGTGATAGTTGGAAGACACGGGCCGATGACGCCAACAGGACCACATCATCTGCAAAAAGCAGAGACCCAATCCCGATGAGGTCACCAAACCGGACCCCCTCAGCACCATGACTGCACCTAAAACAGTGACAAAGGGCAGTGACAAAGGGCAGCCCCGGCAGAGACCAACCCTTCCCAGAAACGAGTTCGACTTACTGCCAGCAATGCGGACCAAACTCTGACACCGATCATACAGGGAGCGGACGGCCCATATCAGGGGGCACCCCATACTCTCGGAGAACCCCCCACAGGACCCCCCGAGGGACACGGTCGAATGCCTTCTCCAAGTCCACAAAACACATGTGGACTGGTTGGGAAACTCCCATGCACCCTCGAAGACCCTGCTGAGGGTGCTGGTCCACTGTTCCACGCCCAGGACGAAAACCACATTGCTCCTCCTGAATCCGAGGTTCGACTATCTGGCGGACCCTCCTCTCCAGTACCCCTGAATAGACCTTACCAGGGAGCCTGAGGAGTGTGATCCCCCTATAGTTGGAACACACCCTCTGGTCCCCCTTCTTAAAAAGAGGTCTGCCAATCCAGCGGCACTGCCCCCAATGTCCACGCGATGTTGCAGAGTCAAGTCAACCACGACAGCCCTACAACATCCAGAGCCTTAAGGAACTCTGGGTGGATCTCATCCACCCCCGGGGCCTTGCCACCGAGGAGTTTTTTGACTACCTCGGCAACTTCAGCCCCGGAGATATGAGAGCCTATCCCCAGGTCCCCAGGCCCTACTTCCTCACTGGAAGGTGTGTTGGTGGGATTGAGGAGGTCCTCGAAGTATTCCTTCCACCGATCCACAACATCCCGAGTTGAGGTCAGCAGCACACCATCACCACTATACACAGCGTTGACAGTGCACTGCTTCCCCCTCCTCAGATGCCGGATGGTGGTCCAGAACCTTTTCGAGGCCGTCCAAAAGTCGCTCTCCGTGGCCTCACCGAACTCTTCCCATGCCCGGGTCTTTGCCTCGGCAATAGCCGTAGCTGCACTCCGCTTGGCCTGCCGGTACCTATCTGCTGCCTCAGGAGTCCCACAGGCCAGAAAAGCCCGATACGACTCCTTCTTCAGCCTGACGGCATCCCTCCACCATGGAGGCACGGAACATGGTTCACTCGGACTCAATGTCCCCTGCCTCCCCCAAGACATGGTCAAAGCTCTCCCGGAGGTGTGAGTTGAAGCTCCTTCTAATGGGAGACTCTGCCAGGCATTCCCAGCAGACCCTCACAATACGTTTGGGTCTGCCGGGTCTATCCGGCATCTTTCCCCACCATCGGAGCCAGCTCACCACCAGGTGGTGATCAGTTGACAGCTCCGCCCCTCTTTTCACCCGAGTGTCAGGAACATGCGGCCGCAAATCCGATAATACGACCACAAAGTCGATCATCGATCTGCGGCCTAAGGCGTCCTGGTGCCAAGTGCACATGTGGACGCCTTTATGCCTGAACAAGGTGTTTGTTATGGAAAATCTGAGACAAGCACAGAAGTCCAATAACAAAACCCCCACTCGGGGCCGATCTTCCCAATCACACCTCTTCAGGTCACACTGTCGTTGCCAACGAGAGCAATGAAGTCACCCAGGAGGACGAGGGAGCCCCCAGGAGGAGCACTCTCCAGCACTCCCTCTAAGGACTCCAAAAAAGGTGGATACGCTGAACTGCTGTTTGGACCATAGGCACAAACAACAGTCGGTATCCGTCCCCCCCACCTGAAGGCGAAGGAAGGCTACCCTGTCATCCACTGGGGTAAACTCCAATATACAGGCACTAAGCTGGGGAGCAACCAGAATTGCCACTCCTGCCCGTCGCCTCTCACCATCAGCAACTCCAGAGTGGTAGAGAGTCCAACCCCTCTCGAGAAGACTGGTTCCAGAGCCCTTGCTGTGCGTCAAGGTGAGGCCAACTATGTCTAGTCAGAACTTCTCAACCTCGCTCACCAGCTCAGGCTCCTTGACATTCCATGTCCCTAGAGCCAGTTTATGCAGCCGGAGATCAGACCGCCAAGGTCCCTGCCTTCGGCCGCTACCCAACACACAATGCACTCGACCCCCTTGGCCCCTCCTGCAGGTGGTGAGCCCACGGGAAGAGGGTCCTATGTTGCCTCTTCAGGCTGGGGCGGCCGGACTCCATGGGCAGAGGTCCGGCCACCAGGTGCTCGCTAACGTGCCCCACCTCCAGGCCTGGCTCCAGGAGGGGGCCCCGGTGACCCGCATCCAGGCAAGGGAAACTTGGCACCAATGTTGTTTATCATCATTAGAGGGTCATGGGCTACGCTTTGTCTGATCCCTCACCTCGGACCTCTTTGCCATGGGTGGCCCTAAAAGGGGCATAAAGCCCCAGACAACGGAGCTCCTAGGAGCATTGGGACACGCAAACCCCTCCACCATGATAAGGTGGCAGCCCAGGAGGGGTAGTCTCATTTTGACCATTTTTAATATCTGTTTCTTAGAAAAAAAGAAAAAGTCAAGAGCCAATGGTCTGAATGGGGCTCAATGCCCTTCTGACCACTTCTACGAAGATAAAACTTCCCATCGGCCAGAGTTCCAAGCATGTCAGTTGTTTCCCTGTCCAAACTGCTACCACAAAGATAAAGAGGAAGATGGAGTCTGTGTGGGGAAAGTTACAGTTCAATGGATGATAATCCTCTTTTATTTTTCCTTTTAGGGATATCTTTATTCCCAATAGTTCTTGACCCATCCTTTGTTCTGTTTTGCCCTGTCTTTCTTTGGAGCTCTTTTCTCTCCCTCACTTGATGAATTACCTCAATAACCTATTGGTAATGACCTAATTACCAAATGTATATAAGCTAATTCCACCTTCCCCAGATCATCTTCAGCTTTTCATCATGGTGTCCTCGTAGCTTGTTAAGGATGATGTGGACCACTGCCTTACCTTAATGGTTTGGATTTGTCTATATTTGCGGTAACTGATCTGCTCTGAACTATTAATAAATTTTTTAACTGTTCCCTTTCGGATCTGCTTATTGGTTTTACTTTAAAGTCAGAGATCACAAATTGGCTGCTTGCAATGCTCAGCCAGTGCTTCCAGGCTGCTTCAAAGCTGGTTAAGTAGGGAAGACTCAGCAATTTCGGGTCGACTTGTGCTTCTTTGGTCTGTTATCTGAAGGCGGCTTCATTTTCATTGGTTGGCCTATTGAAGTGAATGTTTTGATGACTCTGGTCTCTAAAATTAGTGAAAAGCTGACCAAGTCATGAAAAATTATTCAAGTTTGGGTCCAACCCACCAACTAACCATCCATTCATTCAAGCAATTAGGCATTTCTTCAGAACGCTCTTGTGATTCAATTCAGTTCAGATTATTTATACAGCAGATTTCACACAACAGGCAATTCACAAAAATCAAAACACAATATTACATCGACAATGATTTTGACTGTATTCTTGGGAGAGTGAGTAGACCTTTACTTGATGATCTCAGGGATCTGTCTGCTGTGTACTCAATCAGCATATCAGAGATGTAGGCTGGAGCTGCACCATAAAAACAATAAGTGCAATTTTCAAATCGATTCTTTGCTTGGCTGGAAGACAGTGAAGAGCTGCTAAAATTGGAGGGATGTGTTCACACCTTTTAGCTCTTGTTAAACCTCTGGCTGCAGCATTCTGAATAAGCTGCCTGCTTTGTTACTCCTTGGAAGTATGTTGCAGTAGTCTAAACTACTTGAAATAAAAGTATGAACCACCTGTTCAGACTCTGCTGATAATAAAATAGCCTAACTTTAGATATGTTACTAACATGGTTGGAAAAAAAAAACACTTAGAAATATAAGAAATATGCTTCTGAGCATTGAGAAGGGCATCAATAATGAGGCCTAAGTTACTAGCATGCTCGTGAGTTGTCACAGGAAAGGAAGTTAATAAGGAACAGACAAGGAAAGAACAAGCATGTGGTGCCTCAGAATCTTCAGACTTTCTAAAAGAATCTCAGTTATTCATTCAGTTATAAAACGTTTTCAGTCATCCAGTCTCATTGAATGAGATCATTTCCAGGTGGTTCAGGAGTGTTGTCAGCACAAACCTTCTCTTCTGAGGAGCCCTGATCATGTCTCAATGAAGGATGATGTGTCTAGATGGGACATCACCCTCTAGAGTTTCCAAAAAACAATTCCTCATTGATCGTGAACAGCAATGAAGCCATCAAACACACAGGCAGTGTACAACTGCCTTGCTGTCCTCCAGGCCACCCTGGTAAACTCAGTACCTGACGCTGATTTTTTGGGACTTCCTGTATGGGGGCTATTACATCACAAAATACTCCATCTTCCTCTGAATTCCACTACTGCCTTCAGTGGGAGCCATCTTTGTTCACCAGACATCAATAGTGCCATTCCAGTTATGGTACCTCTCATCTGAAGGAGGAGTGCAACCACTCTCACAACCATTCATTCACATCTTTGGTCTGTGGGACACAGAAAGAACGGACACTGATATGGTGGGAACATGCAATCTCTCCCCCCCCACCGAAAAGCCCAATGCCACCAGGGAGTTCAAAGCCATTAACCTTCTTGCTGTGAGGCAACAGTATTAACCACTGCACCACATTTAGGGCGGCACAATTTATGATCCATCAGGCAAAGTTGTTCCTGTTTTCTGGTTGTTTCAGATGCTTTGAGTAATTCACTTAGACCACATCCACATTTGCACCCCAGTACTGCTCACATTATGGGCCACTGATGCGCTACTGACCAGGAATAGCAATCTTTATTCTGGCCTCTGGAAAGAAAGATGGAAGACCATATCGTTTCGACCCTTCCAACCAGAATAATCTGACCTTTTTCTTCACCAGAGAGCAGGATTCCTTTTTGCGGGACAGAATGATGGATGGCTGTGCTCTTATCTTTCATGATAATACAACCATTTTGATGGGGAGAAAATGAAAGCTAATGCTTATTTCTAAATATAAAGTATAAAATGAACCGCTGGAGTGAGAGTGTGAAATATCCATTTAATCCCTGACAGCCACCAGTTGAGATCTGAAATTCTAGAAAATGCAGTGAATTGAGGATAAGGATTCAAGCCAGCAGATCGTTTTGTCACTGGTAGTCTTTTGAACCTTTTAAAAATGTGTTAGCCAGGAAAAGTGTCTCGGTCTTTCATTAAATTTAAAACTTATTTTCAGGGTTTTCTCAAAAATTAGAAGTAATCCATTCTTTTCCATTTATAGTTAATGACCTTTGGTTTGTCAGAGAATCTGCCAAGTGGATTATTTGAATATGCAAAATCTGAATTCTGTTGTTTTATGCCCGATGACAGGTCAACCACAGCCTGTGCCGCCTGCATATGCTAATGTGGCTGCTTACTGTTCTCTTGTAATGTCCCCTTCCTGACCCACATCGATAATCCACAGCTGCTGAACCCTCCTTTTCTCCATCCCCTCCCTCCTCTCATCTGCAGGCAGGGGCTTCACTGCTGCTGACGAGGTAATGGAGAGGTGGAATGTGAGCTGGCTGCCAAATGATGGGCTCCACCTGCTGATGCAGCCAAACCAGATTAAAGAGAGGAGCATAAAAAAGACCAAAAAGGCAGAGTGAGATAGTGAGATAAAATAAAGAGATAATCAAGACATGTGAGAGAGGAGTGAAAAACAGTAAATAAAGAGCTGTGATTTTTTTTTTGGCAACAAAGAAAGGACAGGATCAAGGAAGAGTTTGTTTTACTGAAATTCTTTTGTTGTTGAGTTTGTTTTACTGAAATTCTTTTGTTGTTGAGTTTGTGGTTATTGCTGACTATTCAGTTGAGTGTGTTTTAGGCAACACCCAAAGCCATCAAAAAGAAAGAAGAATGTTCTAATCAAGTTGAAACTGAGGAGTTTATGAGATTAAATAGGCGGCCGTGTCCATCGTTTCGTCTAGACTGGTCCCAAACCTTCACAGTGGGGCTTTTGTTGCTGCTGCCAGACACTTCTGTCATTAAATGAAATACAGTAACTCTCTTATTTGTTGAATAACCAGTTAAACATACTGAAAAACTGTGTTAACATATGCATTGTTGTTGTTGTTGTTGAGGTTATCAGTAGTAAAGGTGGTAGCAGTATTAGCTGTGTTGATAAGACTAAAAAAAAAAAATCTCTTCCTCGCCCTCCTGGGCAGTGCCTCCTTCCTTCAGACTCGGGTCCTCTACCAGAAGCCTGGGAGTCTGAGGGTTCTGCGCAGGATCTTAGCTGTTCCTGGGACTGTGCTCTTCTGGACAGAGATCTCTTATGTGGTTCCTGGTATCTGTTGGAGCCATCTACTCAGGTTGGGTGTTACTGCCCCTAGTGTCCGAATCACTACTGGGACCACTGTTTCCTTCATGCCCCACATTCTCTCCATCTCCTCCTTCAGCCCTTGGTACTTCTTCTGCTTCTCGTGTTCCTTCTTCCTGATGTTGCTATCACTTGGGATTGCTACATCTATCACCACCACTGTCTTTCGGTGTTTATCCACCACCACTATGTCAGGCTGTTTGGCCACCACCATCTTGTCAGTCTGGATCTGGAAGTCCAACAGGATCTTGGCCTGCTTGTTCTCCAGCACTTTCAGGGGTGTCTCCCACCTGGACCATGGGACATCCAGCCCATACTCAGTGCAGATGTTCCTGTACGCTATGCCAGCCACCTGGTTATGCCGCTCCATGTATGCCTTGCCTGCTATCATCTTGCACCCTGCTGTGGTGTGCTGGACTGTCTCAGGGGTATGTCCACACACTCTGCACCTGGGGTCTTGTCTGGTATGGTAGACCCTGGCTCTATTGCTCTGGTGCTCAGGGCCTGTTCTTGTGCAGCCATGAGTTGTGCCTCTGTGCTGTCTTTCAGTCCAGCCTTTGTCAGCCACTCGTATGTTTTCTCGATATCAGCCACTTCCTCAATTATCTGATTACTGGCAGGGCATAGGTGTTTATGGCCTGGATCTTATGCTTACCATTCAGCTGACTTTTCAGGACCTGTCTTAACCTCTATAGGTATTTGGCTGTGGCTGACCTCCTAGCTGCCTCCTCATGGTTACCATTTGCCTGCGGGATCCCCAGGTATTTGTAGCTGTCCTGCACATCTGTGATGTTCCCTTCAGGTAGTTCAACCCCGTCAGTTGCGATCACCTTTCCTCTTCTAGATATCATCCACCCACATTTATCTAGTCCGAATGACATCCCGATGTCTTTGCTGTAGATCCTAGTGAGGTGAATCAGGGAGTCAATGTCACGCTCATTCTTGGCATAGGGCTTGATGTCATCCATGTAGAGGAGGTGGCTGAAGATTGTTCCACTTTGGAGCTGGTACCTATAGCCACATCTTGGTGATGATCTGGCTGAGGGAGTTTAGGCCTATGCAGAACAGCGGGGGGACAGAGCATCTCTTTGATATATGCCACATCTGATGCTCACCCGCACAATTGGCTTTGAGTTGGCCTCCAGAGTCGTGTTCCACAGCTTCATGGAGTTCTGGATGAACTCTCTTAGTGTCCTGTTGATGTTATACAGCTTTAGGCACTCTAGTATCCATGTGTGCGGCATTGAGTCATAGGCTTTCTTGTAATCAATCCAGGCAGTGCACAGGTTGGTGTGCCGCGTCCTACAGTCCTGGGCGATTGCCCAGTAGCTGGTGTTTGGGACCTCTGGTGTTGTTCCCTATGCCTTTCTGTGCTCTGCTCATGTATTGATCCATGTGCCTGCTGATCTTAGCCGCTATGATGCCTGATAGGAGTTTCCATTTGGTGCTGAGGCAGGTTATGGGCCGGTAGTTGGGCGGTATTGTGCCTCTAGCCTTCTCCTTCATGGGGTCATTTGCTCCTTATGGCTATTCATGCTCTTCATCTTGTAGCCAAGCATCTGTAGGATTACCGTTACCGCTGTATACATCAGCTGATTGGTCTCAGTGATGGTGGTGGTAGGGATGGTTGACAGTGCCGTGTTCATGTCCTCCAGTAGAGATTCGTCTGGTACTTTATGTGTTAGCCTTGGCAGGGAGGTAGTTGAGTTCCCCCAGGACTTCATGATTCTCTCTCTCAGGTCAGCTGCCCTTTTCCCGATTCCGTCTGTCATTGGGGCTTTGTACCCAATCTCGATAGTCTGGGGTGATGATGAACCACCCCCACACTGACCTGGCATTCTGGCTCCCCCTTGCCGTAGCATATTTGTACTGTGGGTGAGGCACACCGCCGTGCCTCGTCAATCTCTAGCTGTGATAGCAGCTTCTTATTGCGGATATTTGAACACTTAGCTAAGAGCTGCTTCTTAGACAGTGAGGATGTGGGGTTTATATATATATATATATATATAGTCTTATAGTTTATAAACATATAGTTTATAAACATAAACACATTTCAGTATGAGTGATCATGATGGAAGCAGATTCAGGAGGTTTGATCCAAAAATTATAAATCTCACCTAGCATTTCATGAACATTAACACTTAGAAATATTGCTCAAGGCCTTTTTTTCTGTTCATCAATAGCATCTTGGCTAATATACTTAATTATTGACTTTTCATTTATTCTAAAGTTCACAGCTGATTACTTGATCTAATGGGTTACTTGATGTACTCGATGCTCAATGGAGTCAACCTCATTGGTGTCACTAAAAGCACTGTATACTAGATGAATATATGTTGCCTTCACTGTGCAGCAGTGAACATGATACATAATAGAAAATTCCCTAAGAGATCACAAAGTTTGCAGCATTTTAGATTATACAGTCAATAAACACCTATTCAATGAATGGAATAATCTTTTTTGCATCAGTGCATCTGAATTTTCTCCCCGGATAGTTTTTTTTTTCTTTCTTCTTCGACTTGTATATCTTTTTCCATGAACTCATCCCTATATTTTCTCCCTCCTATTTGTCACAGCTTCCAGTACTCAAGAGGACCTGGGATATCACCTGACAAGAGGGAAAAAAACATGGTCCAATAACTCAGAGGTGCCAAGTGACAGAGTAAATCTAAAATAAGTGCTGTCTGTCTGGAATGTATCAGAGCACCGTATGTTTTTTGCTGTTTAATTCACTTTCTGTGTTAGGAGTGTGTTTTGCCAAAGATTTGCAGTTTAATGTGAAAAATTACAAGAAATAATTATTTCGCAAATGTGAAATTAAGGAACGCTCTTCAGAAAGGTCTCATTAGTTCAAGGCATCATTTTCTGCCAGGTTTTGGGGGATATTCTTCATCCTTAGAGTCAAGTTTCATTGAAGCTATCTGTACTGTAAATTAAAGTTGTTCAAGGAAAGCCATGATGATACTCCAGATTAACACTCTAAACATAAATACCATAGTTTCTTTCTTTTGCTGCATCATACACAAGTGTTTACAATCACTCCAGCCCTAATTGTAAAGCGTTCCTAATTGATTTGTATAATTAATGATTAAAGTCTGTACACTGGCATTGTACATTTTTATAGTGCAAACATTATTTAAAGTGCATATTGTTGTGGCCCTTGGACATTTCAGGGGATCTATCGCACTTATGGCTCATCTAGAGGTGGGACGGCTTCCTCACACTCCCTCCTGGATGGCTGGGTCATTTTGGTTTGGTTGGGGTTGGCATTTGGTGTGCCCTTTCCATTTCTTTAAAAAAAAAGTATGGTTAATTAGTGGGAGGCTGTGGTCCCTCCTTGGTTGAGCTCCTGCATAACAAGCAGGGGCTTTTCTGGAATTATAGCCAAGGAGGGACAACCAATAGATAAACTGTATGTAGTAGGTTGGCTACAGTCACAGCATTATGGCTTCCAAAGGGCCTAATTTAACTATATTTTGTTGCAATTAAATGACGTTTTAAATTCTCTAAACCTAAAGGAGCGGCATGCTTGGACAGCATGGAGCTTTTGTTTAAAGCTTTGACTGTTTAACAGCTGCTGTAAATAGAATGTTTCCCAGTTTAGATGCATAAGTTGTTATAGGTGTTGGTGACCAACCTTAACTACTTTTTATAAAATATACTGATTTTTGTATTTGTATTTATAATATTGATATTTGTATCAGTAGATACGTCTGTGTCTTTCTGTATTGTAGAATCCTTTGGCCTCTTTGAGTTGTTGCTCTGCCAGCCAGGACATCATTGCTGCCGTGAGTCATTGTATTTCTTGACAATTACTTGATGTGTATTTATTAATCACTTCATTACTGATGAGTGCAATTAAAAGGGTATCAGATAAACAACCTCGTCAGTATTTAATTTCATTTTTTTGTTTTCATGATTATTGAACAATTTCTGATGAAATGAATAAAACCAAGATGAAGTGGAGCTCAATACCAATAAAATAAAAAAAAAATTTCTCAATCAATGATCCCCCCATGTGTGTCTGTTAATCTCAAAGTGCAGAGTTTTGCCACTCATCATACATATACAGAACAAGATGGCTATCTATCTAAAAACACAAAGAAACTGTAGTAATAAACACAGGCCATCAGATATGCAGAAAGAGTTTAGTTTTGCTAATTATCCAAAAAACTAAACTACTTTGCCAACTAACATTCCTGTTAATGTCCTGCACAAAAAAATTTGCAGATGAGTCCGAAAATGCCTGCCTATGATTTAGATTTAATTTGTCCTCCATCGCCTCTCTGGGCTGCTCTTGAATCGGGGTGATGATAAAGTGTAGCTAATGCATATTAATGCTGATACACCTCCATATGTCCCCAAGGCAATGTGGGTGTCTATTTGTGAACTATCATGGAGAGGATAGCGTATGGTAAATAAATGTGGGGATGAAAAGCTGCATCTAGTCCTTAAAATAGTCCAAAAGTCTAAAGGGATGTATAGCTCTTGCACATTATTTCCTTGAAATTTCTGTTTAGTAAATAATTCTGCAGTATTATGGAACTACAGAACAGAAATGCAATAATCTATATTTCAATTGATAATCCAAAGGACTTTAGCCTTTATTCTTCTGGCTGGTAATTTTTATATAAATCAGCACTACCTCTTAAAAACAAAACTCATTTTTGTCTTTGTCTATGTGTCTTAGGAGAAGTGTAATGTGTTGTTAGTGTATTTTTTGGGCCCTTTCTAATGAGTTTAGTTTGTGTTAAGTGGATGCACTGCATTCATACTGTTCATACTGATTACTGATATTTTTTTGCAGTGTAGTGATCACAAACCACAATCCAATATCTCTTTCCCTGTGAAAGCCAGGTGCACCTGCAGATTTCAATAACACTTGTCCTGAGAGACAGTTATGTGGACTCTGACAGGTGGGTTCGGTGCTTCTACATCCTCCCCATCCCAGATTCCATTAACATCTCCATTCTACTGCTGTCGCACAAGTGCATCGATCATAAACTGTTAAGAGCTGCGACCCCCCCTCCCCAAGTATGTGATGGAGATATACTGAGTGTGTTCTATGGATTAGGTCATAAAAACACTGCTGTAATTAATAGTAGGTGACATAAAGACATGTGAAGCAATGCAGACTGGGGAAAACAGCATCATAAACTCACTGATCAAAGCACCAAGCATCACATGTGATTTACACGATTCTGCAACTAAAACCATCATTTGTCTGCTGGAAAATATGACATAGAGAGGAATGCAGTTCACCTATATTTTGCAGTACCTTCCTATATACAATATAGATATCCTGGGATTCATGCAAAAACAAAAAGGGATAAAGCTTCAAAAAAACTCCTGACACTTACAACTAGAAGTTTCAGAAGGAACAAGAAGGACCTAGAAATCCTGGTAACAATAAAATGTTCTCCAGTCTTAAAACAGAGGTAAAGACACTGGTTCTCGAGAACTCTGTACCAATACAGGCAGCAAGGATTTACAATAAATAAAACTACCAGAGTAATCTTTATGAAGTGATCTTGAAACAGTCAAATGAAACTTGAAGCAGAGCTCTATCTGCTGGAATTACAGGGGTCATTTAAGTCTTTATTGAAAAACTTCTTTCACATTTAAAATTGGTTGTTTTAAAAGTATATTAATTGGTTGACAGCTTCCTTGGCAAGACCACCCCGAACCAGCACCTGTGGCTGTGGATCAGAGGGTTTAGTCGATGCTTCCTGGCAGAACAGCTTTAGCTCTGTCTTCTTCTTTAGATGTTTTGTGGGTGGCTCCCTACAAGGCATTCTATACCATCTGTCTTGTTCTGAGCTCCGAGTTCTGACTTGGCCATTCTAAAAGACAGATGTTAGCCGGATCCAATGACATATTGAAATCTCTATCTAGCACTCAGACTTGTTTTTTTACCATATTGCTGAGTCTCATTGTGCCACCAGGGTCACTTTGACTGGTTATCAACTTTCTGCTTGAGCATCCACTGTCCCAAAGTGTCTCCAGTTGTAGATTGTTTGTCTAACTGTAGACTAGAGGATTTCTAAAATGTTCCAAATGACTTTGTAACCATTTCCAGCTTTCGGTGTAGATTCTTAATCATCCAGGTCATAGTTATCCATGTAAGATCTCTGCATCTACGGGACTGACTTATGGAGAGAAGGCAAAACATATTCAAGAAAACCCTAACAAGTCGATGCAGAGATCTTACTTGGACATTTCCAGCTTTATGTGAATCTACAATTTGTGATCGTAAATCTTCTGAAAGCTCATTTTTAGTGAGCTGACATAAGCATAATACAGTAGATACACCTTATACACACAGCTTTAATGTCACTGTATTTGCTCTGCTGGATCCCTGCAGTCAACATGTCAGAGTGCAGCTTGTAAATGATACAGAAACCATTTTTATGTTGTTGTTTATGTATCTATCTCATCCCATTCCATCCAAGGCAAATCTGAACCCTATTACAGCTGTGATACAGCAGCTGGAGCTGGCTCTTTCCACTGGAAGCCCCCATTCTAGAAGCAGGCAAGCACTCCCTTCTGCTGGAGGCTATGTGGGGGGTTATTTTTTGACAGAAACTACATCATCAGGTTAGGCCAGGCTTTTCTTCCATCATCACTGTACTTTCAGTAGAGAGTAGCAGTAGAGTTTATGACAGTGAATAAAGTCCAAACACAAAACCAGCAAATTGAGGAGACACAAGACTCAGTGTTATAAAGTTCACTTACCTGCAGAAAACTGCATGGATTGAAAATAGAAGGGTGTCAAATCTGCACATTCTCCTTCTTTGACGTAACAGGATGAAAAAATTGCTGACAGAGGTCAAACAGTACCTAAAGACGGTGATAGCCTTTTCCACCAATGTTCCAAATCAGAGCATTACAATGCTGCCTGGATGATTACCAGCTCTTTGGACATTAGAAAAAGTCATTTAATCAACTTCCATCATATTGAATGTTCTTTTTCTTTTTTTGGCCTGTGATGGTCGGACAAGGCACAGTTACAACAGGAAGAGCTTATGGCAATTGGATTGGTGCACAACTGCACATGAAGTAATGAAGAAAATTATATAATTCATCACAGATGCCGATTTGCATTTTTGAATTTGTATTCCAGGTTCAGCCTTGGCCAATCAGTTCATCATTTCACAGCTTTCACTTAAAAAATACACAGCAGCAGTAATTCTTTATTAACCCCACAAAAGAGAAATCTTTGTTACACACAACAAACACGCAGTTTAAATGAACAACTTAATAAAGACATTTTATGTCACCCTGTTTACTGGAATCACAGGATGATTTGCAGACACAAAAACACAAATGTTCTGTAAATTATAATGTGTGTACCCCCCATCTGAAATGTAATAGATAATACCTGGGAAATCAGGCCTGCAAACGTCTGATTACCTTGGACCAGAGATTTTCCTGAACTTGAAAACCTGCACACATTAAGCAGTGTTGGAGCTTTTCATCTCTTACAGAAGAAAATGTCCATGGAAAACAAATCCGCCTGAGATAAAACGCAAACAAATACTGTACATGTTTACTGTTGCTGTTGTTTGTGGAAGACTGAGTACTAAATTCCTCTTTAGAATAAGTAGCTTTGCGTGAACTAGAGCCAGTGACAGATGTTAGCAATGGGTTTCCTTTCTGCCTGTACCTGTTTGCATGTACATGAAAGCATTGCGGCTTCTCCCCAGCTTCTGATGGCACCCGGCCTGTCGTGCCTGGGTAAGCAATGAATCACTTGGCGGTATGCCCGAGCCTGAGTGTATTTCCGTGTGTAATAATGCATGCATGCGCTAGTGTGTGTGTGTGTGTGTGTGTGTGTGTGTGTGTGTGTGTGTGTGTGTGTGTGTGTGTGTGTTAGACTAATGGTTGAAAGAAAAGTGGAGCAATAAGATGCTGAGTGAACATTTCTTCTCCAAGCCAGTTTTTCTCTGCCTGTGTGAAATTAATTGTGTCTGTTGCCTTTCTGTGCACACCCAGCTGCCTTCATATTTTCTTCTTCCAGGACCATGATTTCATGTCAAATAGAGCATTACTGACTGCCGTAAACAGCCATCTCCACCAAGACCCCGCATCCTCCTCCTCTTAATTACAAACCCAATACATTGAGTTATGACTGTATAGTTTAGGACTGATTAAACACATTTTCTTATTTGTCTACACCATTTCTTGACCTTGTATCACTCCTGGAGATCAATACTAAGATTAGTGATGATTTATTGACATTTTGAAAAATTATGCAGTGATCACAGATGTGACGATATCTTCAGCATCAATAAAATTGAATTGGCTGTCCTTGTTAAAGTTGTTAGATTGATTGAAGCTTGTTCATCTCCAACTAAGAAGATAAAATCATCCTTCGTTTTGTTGTCCTCTGTCTTCCGTTGTCCTCTGCAGAAACATTGGTGTGAGACTACATTGTCTCCACAGGACTTAAACAATGTTGGGTGTTATTGCACCACTACAAGTGTGTAAGCTTTACCCAATAAAAATCATAAATAAAGATATTTACTATTCTTTGGTAGTTTATTGGGCTGAAAACAGATGTGCTGTGAGGGTTTTTGGGTTGTGTCGGTCGTTGTCCTACAGGGGGTGGTGTGGGGCACAATTGGTGGCAGCTGGCACTGCTGGCACGCGCACCTGTAGGCAATTTACATCGGGCTGCCTATTTAAGCAGGTTGCCTGCCTGTCAGTGCCAGGGTGTCTGTTTGTGTTGTGTGGGTGTTCTGTTAGTCTTGTCAGTGTGTCTGTTGGTCTCCAGGCTGTCTGTTCGTCTTCCTCGTTGTGTGCTGGTGTTCTGTGTTTCCTGGAGGGCCGCTCCAGCTTTGTGTCTCCTGGAGGGCTGCTCCAGCTTCATGTCTCCTGGAGGGCCGCCCCTGTTCCCTGCGCCCGGGAGGGCCGCCCCTGTTCCCTGCGCCTCGGGTGCTCCGCAGCCCTGGAGAGCTGCCCTCGTGTTCCTTGGGTGCTCAGCAGCCCTGGAGGGCTGCCCTCGTGTTCCTCGGGTGCTCCGCAGCCCTGGAGGGCTGTCCTCGTGTTCCTCGGGTGCTCCGCAGCCCTGGAGGGCTGCCCTCATGTTCCTTGTGTGCTCCGTGTTCCTCATGTTCCTTGTGTTCCCCCTCCCCCCTGTAAATAAACCTTGTTTGACCATTTTACCACTGTGCCCTGGCCTGCGTTCGGGTCCTGATCACCCCGTCATGTGCAGCAGTAATTAGCTGTTTCCTACTATTGAATTATTGTCATAAACATCGGTGCATAAATGTCTGCCTGTAATCCAGCCTCTTATCCAGGTCTAAGTCAGGGAAAGGTAAAAATATGATCTATTATTGTATGGTTAGCATTATATATGTGCATTTGAGAGCGAGTAGTGATGATAGTTGTGTTCCTCTTTCAACTGTGAAACCATCACATTTTCTAAGACGTTTTTTTTTCCTTATCCTCTGCTGGTTTCCCAGTCTGCCATCCATGCAGCTTGTGTATTCAGCCACTATTAGCCCCAAGCACACAGATCTGTCTCCCTGCCAAAGTTTCATTTCTCTTCCATCAGGCTGCCAGCGTGTCTGTTCATGAAGGTAATGAGGGCCAATAATGGACAGAGCAGGATATCACTGCTGCATTCACATTACAGTGTATCTACTACAGTCCACACATGTACGTATAATGTGTGTCTCTTCCTCTTCTTTTCTTGTCCTTCCCTTCTGTAATATCTCTGCTCCTCCTCCTTTACCAGATGATGAAAGATAATTTTGAAGCCATCTTATGTGAGTCTGCTGGGTTGCCAAAGTACATTTTCTGTAAGTTTTCTGTAGTTTATGTGATAAAAGATGGTAGTGGCACATGGGTATATGTTTTTGCTCATCAGCTTTCAGTATAATCAATCATTGTTATCCTGTCACTTTCCATGTCCCTACTCTACCAACATAGTCCCCCATCACAGTGCTCTTCACGTTGCCTTATCTCTACCGTCTTGTCATCTGACACATTTCCTCCTATAATCTCTATATATATATTATCACATGTTTCTCTAAATCAGGATCGTTTACTTGGCATGACAGAAAAGACGAGAAGCTGGGACTGAGGTGGAGAAGGCTGCCAGCTAATCAGGCTGCGCGGCAGGGAAAGATGAGCAAAAGGGTGGGAGCTGAATAAAACTGTTACTTTTATGCAGAATTTTTATATGAAACTTCCAGGGACAACAGAATGAATGAAGAGGGCCAAAATGGAGCAAATGTAGAAATGGAGAGAGTAAGCAGATTAAAATAAAGCACAGTAAAAAAGTGTGGAAAAACAAAAACCATGCCAAAGGAAAATGTTCTCTTGCGTATTAGAGAGAAGGGAAGAAAGAAGCTTCAGTGCAGTTTTAAAAAAAATGGGTTTTACTTTTCAGAAGCTGTGCCTTTTTTCACCTGAGAAACATTTCAAAGATTAGGAAATTATTGACATGGTATGATGCTGAAAAGTCCTGTCCAGGTACGGGAGGCTGACTCGATCTCTACTTTTAAGATTAGACTTAAAATCTTCCTCTTTGAAAAAGCTTATAGTATAGTAATTCTGTAGTTCAAGTTATTATTCTAGACGGACTAATTATCATATTTAGAGGATTGTCTAATTATTAGGTTAACATCTTAATTTTGTTGCTATAGGCCAAGGCTGCCGGGGTCCCACTCAAGGTTTCTTCCTGTTAAAGGGGAGTTTTTCCTTGCCACTGTTGCTTGTTGATAATCTTGATTATAACCGATGCTATATACATATTGATTGATTGGTTGGTTGATTGATTGAATGATGGCAAATGTCAGTTTTTCTGCCGCCCTAAGTGGAGATCTGTCAGTCAGGAAAAGGTAGAAGCAGCTCTGGTATGATTGTTGACCTGGTTCAGAATAATTCAGTTTCATTTATAAGAGCTTGCTGGCAGCTTGGTTCATCTGGCCTAAGAATCAGATTCCACTATATTGATTCCTACCATGCAGAGAACAATTAAACCTTATGACCTGATTGCCCTCAATTACCCATTGCTAAAGACATTAAGAAAGGCAGCTTGGCATAACATTTACTTTGTAATTGCACAGAGACGGCAGCAAGCATTCACTCATTTTCAATAAACCTTCACTAACTAAGCTTGTCAATAAAGATTTTATTACCTGGATGCAAGTTTGCATTTGGAGTGTGTTCTTCTGTTGATGGTCTGAATTTTTTTTTTGATTCAACTCTTCACAGCTAAATAAGAGTTACTTTGAACATTATGTCGGAACAACTCGTTGTTTACTTGCATGAGATACTGTGAATAACAAGTTTAAGATTAAGCCTCCATGCATTAACAGACATCCTCCTTCTGTCAGCTCATTGCCAGCAGTTCTTTTGATGTCCTCTTGAAATTATAACCTGTGCATACTTACCCATAGGCTGTTTACAGACATCTTTAAAAATATATGCATGTGCAATTTCAAAGTAAGCTTCTCTATGACTTCTTGTTGCATGCTTGTGGTTTAAGAAAATGGTGATTAGTGCTGTTTTAATAATCCCAAAACATGCTGATCCCTCACACAATCTAAACTTTCAGAACCTACAAAATAGAAAAAAGGGAAGTTGATTCACATATAACTACTATAAATATTCATTTATCGCTTAGCAGAGTTGCAGGGCAGAGTTTATCAGAGCCATGGCGGGGGAACCCTGGACAAATTGCCAGCTGATTAAAGAGCTAATACAGGACATCAAGCATTCACACTCACATTTGCACCCAAGGTCAGTTCAGAGTTGCCTGTTGTCCACTAAATAAAATGGTTGTATGAGAGGAAGTCGGAATAAACAGAGACAACCCACACAGACCCCAGCAAACTCCCCTGGCCCCAAAAGGCCCACACCACACCACCCTTAATTTAAGTGATTAAATTGAAGACGAAAAGTCTGGTCCAACGCCAGTTAGCGTCATCTTTCCAAGTCCAGAATTGAATCTAAATTTGGGCCAGCAGTGACTTAAGTATCCTGGCATGACAAGCAGATGAATGGCCCATGTTCCCCACAGAAGATCCTCTCTGTGTTTTAATGCTTTAACAGAGCATACCTGTGTCTCTGGGACATTGCGTCTCCTGCCATTACAAAAGTTGCAAATCTGGAACAAAAGACACCTCATCCCAAAAGGAATGAAAGCCTGGTGATCTCTAGCATCAGACGCAGCTCTGATGGTCAACTGACAAAGTCATACAGCAGGTGCAGCATCCATGTTTTACGCAGATCCATCTACTCTTTCTTCTCATGTTCGACCTACGGAGATCTGGCTGTTTACTGCACTGCAGAATGAAACAGGAGAGAGAGAGCGAGAAAACAGTGGTCATTAGGTGGTTCCCACTTTTGTTTTGAAGTGCAATTGCCTCCCTAAAACTACTACACACGGTACTCCTTCATGAGGTACACACCTTAAAATGCATAGAATTAGAAGAATAGCTTTTAATTCTCACTGCAGACACAACAAAGCTCACTTTCTGCCCAGAAAGTTCTGATGAAATGGTTCATGTAGCTTTGAATTCAAGACGCACAGAAATACCCATTGATCAACTTTAATGTACCCAAGTGAGCAATTTTCTTTATGCAGCCCATTTGGAATAAGACATCAGAGTGATTTTAGAAGCACTGGGTGCCATATGGTTCAAGTCTTTCGGTGAACTGGCCATCTGCACTACACATCAGGAGCTTGTTCAGTTTCTTCAATGCAGATTCACGACTCCCGCATATAAGTGAGACGACTCAGTGTTTTCAGATGGCTGAGCTGGGACCTGCTGTGCTTTTTCTTATTTCTGGACTGCAGAAAATGTAAATGAACAGCAATTTAAACTCACTTTAAGTCAAAGTGAACTTGCTCCGTAGCTCTTCTGGTGTGGCTGTTGTGGCTGTTTGCATAGATTATTTTTACTTTAGCTACTCTGCCATGTCTATTGTATAGATACGTATATGATGGAACATTTCTTTAGGTTTATCATTACCTAAGTGATGTGTATTTCATAAATGACTGACACTTGGGAAGGGATTTAAGGATTTGGAACTTGAGCAGCACTGAAAGACATTTTTGTGTTCACCAGGAGCAACGACATTGTGAACTGCATCCAAACCTTTAAAGCAGACTTGCGAAGGCCGTGCGCTAAGCCCCAGACTTTGTCCGAGCACATTTGTCTCTGCAGCTCAAACACAAACTTCCCAAACTTGGCTTTGAATTTCATGTGTCGATGCTGTTGTCCATTTCTCTGCAACACTTGTCTGGGTTTCCTCATGATCATTAGATTGCACAGCTGTTTGATTGCTACAAATATTGACATTTCACAGTTATGTCTTCTTGTCACTGTCCATGAACGTGAAGCTGGCTCTCACTCTACAACTGTTGAAACTTTAAATAACTGTCTTCTATTTCAGAGGTTAAATGTTATCTACAATTTTTCTCTTTTTTCAATAAATAAAGATTACTGATTTATTTTTTTAGGTTGGGGTGAAGCCCAGAGGCCAGACATTCCTGCTCTATGATGAATGAAGGGACTTGCAAATGACTGCAGAGCACTTCTGCTTTTTAATGATGACTCAAGACAGAATAAATGTCACCATGCAGAGTCCACCAATAACTGGTTTGGAAAAGGCAGAGGAATAGAAATATTCCAGGTGCATGAAATTACCATGACCACATTAAGCTGAATAACACATTTTATGCTCTTTATTCTTCTTTAAATGAGAGTTGTGGTCACCAGATAATCATCCATGTTGTAATTAGGAGGAAGGATGGCGACAGGGCGGTTCAAGTGCAAAATGGGGGACGGGTTGCTAATCATGATAACAGAAAAACAGGGTGATCATGTCTATGACAGTTCCATGAGTCTGCTGGAAGAATGGATAGTCAAGGTATTAAACATGTGAAAAAGATGATGCTTTAGTTTTCATCCTAAATAGACAAAAAGGAGGAGAAAAAAAAACCCAGTTTCTGTTTCTTGCCTATGTACATGCACATAGGCAGACCAACAAGGTTGGATCATGACCAGATATCTTTGTAGTGGTTATCCAAACAATATGGGGAGTACAGTGTAGAAGAACCCTGTTAGAAATACCCCAGTGATTGTGGTGATCAGGTGTAGCAGCTGTCCTGCCAAACAAACCCACAGCAGCCAAAGATCAGGCACAAGGACAAAACACATCCAAACAATGAGAAATCATTGGGTTCTTTTTTGTTGTTTGCCAGACAGGATCATAATTAAAGGGATGGCTTGCTGAGCGACTGCTGCAATAAGGCGCCTATCCAAGGCTTTTCTAGCATTAAAGGAAGCACATAGAATTTGCTTGTTTCACCACAGTTAGGTCAATTAAATTATTATGTCAGATCAGTTATCAGCACCAGGCCAAAACAATGTTTCTGACAGATTTAAGAAGAAAAGCTTGTTACTGAATCAGAGTCCAGTCAGTGAGGTAATTGCCTGACAGTGGCGCTGTCACTTAGCCACAGATAACTGTCTTGTATCCATTTGCAGAGGCTGTAGGGAGGCTGGTCAGCAGCCGCCATAGTCATTGTTACAAACTGGCAGAAGACAGAGAAAACCATTAAAAAGGCCCCTATGTGACTGTTGTGTTTTGCCACCTGTGCAAACATCAAATAGTAGTAAATAATTACTACGGCAGTTCCTGCTGTGGTATAAGCATGGAGTCTGTTAAAAGGAAACGTGAAGGCAGAGAAAGCGCATAAATTCTTTTTTTAATGACACCGAACTTGAGTAAATGCCCACCAGATGTCAAATGTACACAAGCCTATTTAATAATTTAAAGGAAAAAATAGTCTTTTCAAAACCAAATGCAACATCCTCACTTTTTAATCATCCTTCTGAAACCCAAACAGAACACAAAATAAGCATGAAATATCCACTAATCAGATTTCATGATAGAAGTCAGAAATGGTGTCTGTTCTTTTGCATAATCTGATAGGATATGGTGCTGAAGGCTTGTTTGACAGCCTGATCTTCACATGCTGAGGAGGATCCTGTCTGTGCCATATTACAGCCATATTTATTCGTTTGTTGTGTTTAACGCATTCATTGAAGGTCTCAAAGAAAAAAGTTGGTTTTTAAGGTTGATCATCTGCAGAAGCGTCTGTGAGCAGCAACTGTTTGTTCATACAAAATAGTCCTGGAGCACAGCGGTAAAAGTGGATTATGAGGGAGCTGCAACTCCTTGGCAGACGCCTGCACGGCTTCTAGTTAGCACAAGTGGTGCAACTAACAAACAAACAAACAAAAATGAATCTCCTTCAAGTCAGTGATTAAAGCCTTATAAGTTGGTTTTCGTTTTATGCGGCTGTTTGGGCACCATGATGCATATTCATCTAGAACGCAATTTGCGATCTTTGAATATGCTAATTTCAACGTGCCTCATCTTCTTCTGCTACAGTGGAGTGATGCAGAAATACAGTGAGTCACACAAATGGACAAAATACACGTCACTCAGTAGGAACCACAGATCCGATTGAGAAAATTCCCTATATATATATATATATATATATATATAGGGAATTTTCTATATATATATATATAGACTGCACTTAAAACTGCTGTATGATGGATGGATCTCCTCTCCTCTCTCCTCCTCAAGTAGACTAGTGATGCTATTGTTTGTGTAGTTTTTCTGCTTCTCCTCACCCCCCCTGTATTCATCTACAGGTATTGCCGCCTTCAGAGCTGCATACTGACCTCCGACCCCGCTGATCCACTTAACTTGCACCTTACTTTACTTATTATAATGTATTTCTGTATGTATTGTATGTACATATTGTATTGTATGATCTATGCCTATTCTCTTCTCTACCTCTCCTCTCCTCTACCTGTCCTCCCCCTTCTCCTCTCTCTCTACCCAGCTGGCCATCAGCAGGAGGGCCCCCCTACATGAGCCTGGTCCTGCTCAAGGTTTCTTTCTGTTAAAGGAGAGTTTTTCCTTGCCACTGTTGCATACAGGGTTAAGCCCTGGGATTCTGTAAAGCGCCTAGAAACAATTTGGATTGTAAAAGACGCTCTATAAATAAAAATTGATGGATGGATGGATGGATGGATGGATGGATGGATGGATGGATGGATGGATGGATGGATGGATGATGGATGGATGGATGGATGGATGATGGATGGATGGATGGATGGATGGATGGATGGATAGATGGAGTCCTCAGAGGTCGATTTGTGCTTGTCGTAAAGTGTTCCTGGAGTGTTGCCACCATTTTGGACATAAGAGCCGCTTCAGAGTGGCGCTTTCTCACCGTCTCTTGCTGTTAGCCACGTCCATCATAACTATCGTATTTAGCTCTGTAGATTTTGATCCCTTGAGTGAGGATAGACAATTCAGCAGAGGAGTTTAGATAGTGGCCCACTCGGCTGTGCATACTGGCCTGTTATTTGCGATGGGCAGACTTTTAATTTTTTTAATCTTGTTTATGACATTAAATGACTTGACTATGAGCTACTGCCGCATGTATCAGCAGCTTCAGTGTGACTTCAGGAGTAGAGAGTTTGTAGATTTTAATAAAGCACTTCTGAAGGTTTTGGTATTAATTGTAACTTCTGTCTGTCCTTACTTCATTTCATTTATGTTTTTCACCTCCTACATCTGTGGTCATCCATCTTAGCACCCAGACTTTATGGAGAGCCATGCAGAGCACCAGAGTAAATGGAACTCATGTCACCATAGACGCAGTAATAACTCCCTACTGTGGTCACATGTGCACATGGGCGTGCACATGGTCCACAGTAATAAGCTTGTTGATTTCTCTGGCTCATTTATCAGCCTGCATTCGCAGTGACCTTCATCTGTATGGCTGGCACACATCGTCTGCACTCACTCTCTGTCTGGCTGTCTCTCTTGCTCCCTCCATCAGACACAGAGCAAAAAATAAATAAACCACAATGTACGTTAATATTCTAATAATCTCATTTCAGGTTTTTTTCTTCTCCACTTTGCAGCCAATATGGTGTACTGTATAGATGATTAATGTTCAGCAGACAGATGAAATTTGTCATCCCACAGCACTCCTTCCTTTTACCTTTCCTTTTTCTAATTGAGATAATAACAGTTGTATTAGTCACGCCGGGCTGCGCTGATAAACGATCTGTTTTGAAGAAGAAACATGAATTCAGTCACCAGGTGATTTATGAGATTTGCCCAGGTTCAGATAAGGTTCTGCATTATCAGGTACTGAGCTGAGCACAAAATATTGATAATATGAATATATGAGGCTAAAATCAGCTTATCCAGCCATATTGTTTTGTGTATAAAGCTGCTACATACAAACAAAAGAGGTCATTTGGTTTACAATTCTTATTTTGTGCCAAAGCTGCTTTCTCAGGGCAACCAGCTACTGATCAATCAGTCAAAGTCTCTAAGAGTTGTGCAACATTGTGGGGCATATTTGTGCCTAATGTTGCCATCAGCAGACAACTGTGCCACACTTGGCAGATGAATCTGCTCCTTTTCTGCAGCCAAAGCCCCACTTCTCTGATTTATTTAATTTGAGGTGGCATAAAGTAACATCGGGAAGCAGAAAACACTTCAAGGTTAAATGAAGGTTACAAGAGGACATCAAAGAGCGGGAAAAACATCAATAACGCAACACTCTTCTGTTATTTTATGGCTTTCTGATTAAGTAATTTTAACCAAAGCAGCATGAAAGAAGATTAAAGGGGAAGCGCATTAATGTCTTGCAGTAGATTATCAGCTGAAAATAATGATAGGTTCCTCCAAATTTATTAAACAGGCTGAGTATTGGAGTCATTTTCAAGCATCCTGCCTCTATTATCTGAATAATATCTCCCAAATCAGACTGTTGCCGTCACCTGTTTTACACGGACGAGTGTTTGTTTTCAACCACCTGGATCTTTGCACGCAGTCACACCAGCATCATTCAGCCTCACTTCACCATTTCCAAATGCCACTGAGTGTTACTGCCTGAATTTTAAACAGGTTATAAGAACTGGAGCTGTAGGCCTCCTGCTCCTCAACACAAACCTATGCACTGGCTACCCGTTGACTTTTTATCGATTATAAAATTCCTTTGATACATTTAATGACGACCTATGCAGGATTTCATAAAAGTTGCAAACTAGAAAAACAATATCTATTCCAGTCACAGAGGCTACATCATTAGCATCTTCTAAAGCCCTTGCTTGTTTTTTATTTTATAGGAGAAGAGCATGAATATTTAACACATTGCCAGATATTATCATTTCAGGGTTTCCCATTTTGCATTGTTAATCTTATTTTATCCCCTAATGTGTTCAGATACCAGTGATAATTGAATTTATTTCATTTTTAATTGTTTAGTTATTTTTGATCCAGGGGCAGTGTGTAAAGTTGATTTAAGAGCTGTGTTTATTGCTATGTGTGTTTGCTTTTTTTTTTTTTTCAAGTTTTTCATGCAAAACTCAAAACTCAGAGTTTTAATAATCATATTTGAAGGTATTCGGTATTTAATACATAAGTGGTACAATACCAAATATATGAAGTTAAAGGTAAGGCTAAATCCACACGCTTTAATAACTAAATATTTAGGCCTAAAAGACATTTTTTATTTCTTAATATTAATGGATGAAATTTAAACAAGAATGCAACTGGATGGCTTTAATCGCTGCCAAAATGGTTTTAAAATGTTCTCGTGCCACCTCTGACGAATCTGTGGCCATTTTTATCTGTGCTGACTCAATGGAAAAGTCTGAGAGTGACGCACAACACATTGGAGGCAAGGCGCATCTCTCAAGTGCTCCCGTGATGAATCCGCCCGTCAGCACAGTGCAGCACGTCCACGACGAGGGCAGAGAGTCCGCGCCCAGATCAAAGAGTGACACAGGTAATATTACACACAAGCACACATACAACACAAACACAGAGTCTCAGAACCACACACAGAGCACACTGGTGGACACAAACACGGAGGAGCAGGTGAAGGATCCAGCAGGGATGCAGGGGGAACATCTGGAAGTCGCAGGTCACTGTCTCACCAGAGAGCTGTTAACGCAGATGGCCCCAAGAGTGACAGAGGCTGTCCTAGACATGGAGGACAGTTTCATGGATGAGAACATCCTCAATCCATCTATGAAAAGGAAAAGTATAGAAACCAAGGCAATGTGTGAAAAGGTAAAGAAAATGTCCACAGATGACCAGAGGTGTCCTGCCTCTCAACCTGAAGAGGACACATGTAGCCTTCGGGATAAACGAGACACCGCTAGATCAAAGGACACACACTTTACCACAAAGCACACACAGCTCACAGGACACACAGGAGACTTTTTCTGATAGTGACAACAAGCAGGTGGAGACATACAGTGGGTATTCCTTTTCGAGAATAAGAAACTTCCTGAAGACTACAAAGGGGAAGAGGTCTGTACAAGTGGAGGACTATTTCCGACTACTGAAGTCTGGAAACTAATCCTCCAAGTACTTCATGAAGGCTGGCTTCGGTTAGCTCTCGTTTACTGACCAGGAACTATACCCTCTTTAAAAAATGCTGCTGAAGGTGTGGTCTTGTCTTAAGAGCAGTGACGAAGCCACACACGGTCCCCTGTCCATGTTTTCTGCTGGTGTTGACACGCAGCCTCACCATAGGGGACATCAAGCTGGGCAATCTGAACATTAATGGTGCTTGAGAGGACACAAAAAGAGCTTCAGTTTTCTCCCTATTCAACAGGAAAAAAAAAACTGAACATGACTTTTCTTCAGGAGACCCACAGCACTCTGGTCAATGAGCCTGACTGGAAAAGGGAATAGGCGGAGAAGCTGTCTCTTAGCCATAGGAGCAGCAAAGGTGGGGGGTGGGGGCCCTCTTCTCTAAAGACTTTGCACCTCTCTTCTGTAGAAGAACATATCAAAGGCCAATTTTTAAAAATAAGCACTGAGTTTGAAAATGTTATGCTTGTTTTTGTGAATGTGTATGCTGCCACTGCTGGGTTGGAAAGGCTGATTTTTCTGGATGGATGAGTTGGAGAAGGTTGTTGCCAGTTGCAACAGTTCCTGTTCCTCTTCATAGGAGATTTTAATTGCATGGAAAACTCCCGGTTGGACAGGAACCACCTCACGCGGCATCCAAAAGTACCCTCACAAAATTGGTGCTAGCTCACGATTTGTGTGACACATAGAGGTATTTCCATCCAGGTCAGAGGCAATCACCTGGACCCACTCCAGGAACCAGGTGCCTCTGGCCAGGCTGGATCGGCTCTATTTTTTAAGCACCACATAAATCTAGTTAAGAATGTGTCAATCAGCCCAGTCACGCTATTGTGAGTTGTGTTGTTTTTATAAAAAATGCAACATGTAAAAGTGCATATTGGCATTTTAATACCCAGCTACTGCATGATAATATTTTTAATGAAGCTTTTAAAACCCTGAGGCAGAATTTTAATTTGTCAAAATCTAGTTACAGCTCCATCCAGCAGTGGTGGGACGTGGGAAAAATTCACATCAAGCAGTTTTGTTTACAGTACACTCTCAAAGCCAGCAGGGATATGGCCAGGTCCATTAGAGAGAGAGGTGGTGGAGCTCCAACTTTTGGCAGAGTCCACAGGCGGAAGAGAACATATTCAGGTTCTCAAGACCAAATCATCAGTTTTATCTGACCTGCTGGGTGTGGCTGCTCAGGGCGCTCTGGTGTGCTCAAGGTTCCAACATATTGCCCAGATGGATGCTCCCTTTCACTTCTTTGGATCTGGAGCGTAAAAATGGGCAGCGGAGGATGGCGCACTCCCTGTGGGCCGACGCTGGAAAAATGCTGGAGGACCCGACTGAGATTCACCAACGATCAGTGGAATTCTACAGGGATCTCTACAGGACTGAATACCTAGAGGATCCTGAAGTGGAGATGTCCTTTCTGGAAGTTCTGCCCCAGGTGGGTGATGAACACAACAGGGGGCTGGATGCTCCCCTGTCGTCTGAGGAAGTGACGGTGGCACTGCATGGCCTGGGAGATGGGAAAGCTCCAGGTGTTGACGGGCGTCCTTCTGGCCTGTTCTCAACAAACATTCACTGTGTGTCCTGAGAAGAAAGGGGACCTGCAGGACATAAAGAACTGATGCCCAGTCTCCTTACTGTGCACAGATTACAAGCTGCTGTCCAGGGTGTTGGCAACTCTATTAAGAAAGATGATAGAGAGGGTTATCAATGAGGACCAGATGTACTGTGCGCCCAGTAGGTTGATCTCAATATTGAATATTACATTGATTCAAGATATTTTGAGCCCCTCTAATTGATTGGGTTGTGAGCTTGGTCTGATTTCTCTGGATCAAGAAAAGGCTTTTGATAGGGTTGAACACCAGTTCCTGTGGTGGATGCTGCAGGTCTTTGGTTTCAGCCCAGGCTTCATATCCATGAGCCTTGTACCGTGGCATTGGGAGTGTGCTGAAGATCAATGGTTAATGTTCAGAGGGGAATAAGGCAGGACTGCTCAATGTCAGGGATGCTCTACGTCCTGTCAATCAAGCTGGTCCTCCATAAACTGGGAGGGCAGCTATCAGGTTTTACCATTTCACACTGTCTGAGGCATTAGGTTGTGTCTGCTTACGCTGATGGCATCATTGTTTTTCTTAAGAGCCAGAGCAATATGGCCAAACTCTGTGAGTCTGTCACTAGCTTTAACAATCTGTCATCTGCCAAAGTCAGTTGGCACAAAAGTGAAGCTTTGGCAGTGAGTGAGGAGTTTTGCAAAAAAACGGGGGCTCCCTTGGTGGGGCAGGGTTAAAGTACTTTGACATCCACTTTGGTGATCAAGCTTTTATGTCTTTGAATTGGGAGAGGGGTTAGAAAAAGTTGAAGGCTGAAGGGATGGAAATGACTTCTGCCAAGGATGTCTTTAAAAGGGCAGGTTTTGGTCATAAATAATCTGGTGTCATCCATGTTGTTGCATCACCTGGCATGTATGGACCTAAGTTGTTCTTAAATGGACAACTTCCCAGGCTTTTGTCACAGACTTTTTAAGGTATGGAGGTATTGTTTAAGCAGGAAAGACAGGCAAATTGTAACTCTGTGTTCTGGCTTCTGGAGGAGCTGGTGATCTACAGGACCCAATTCAGGTGTGAAACAGGACCACAAGTGATGCAGAAAATGCGTGAGGCTGGTGTCACCATGCTTGTTACGATACATGGTAGCAGACCCGAACGCAGGCCAGGACACAGAGGTGGAGAGGTCAAGGGCTTTATTTACAGGGAAGGGGAGCACACATTAACAGAAACAGTCCTCCTGGACCGCATGGGGATCGGGAGGCAGCGTCCGCCCGTCCCAGGTCCATCGGCGAGTTCCCAAACCAGACGCAGTCCCCCTGGACTGCCGGGAACTCGGAACACCGGTGAGTCCTCAAACGGCTGCAGTCCTCCTGGACCGGCGAGGGCTCGGGAGTCCGGCGCAACACGCTCGCCTCACGAACGTGCCCCGAGACACTGAGGGCAGAGGCAGTCCTCCTAGACTGCAAGGGGGGCAGGAGCGGTTCTCCAGGAGACACGGAACAGGAACAGGAGAGGCACCCCAGGAAAACCGGAAGCTCGGGGACAGGAGTGGCCCTCCAGGAACACAGGAACAGGAACAGGAGAGGCACCCCAGGAAAACCGGAAGCTCGGGGACAGGAGTGGCCCTCCAGGAACACAGGAACAGGAGCGGTCCTCCAGGGAAACCGGAAGCACGGGAATAGGAGCGACCCTCCAACGCAACAGGAACAGGAGCCAACACCAAGGAACCCAAAACGAACAGACTCCCAACACGAACAGACACCCCGGCCCTGACAGGCAGGCACAACCTGCTTAAATAGGCAGCAAGATGTAAATTGCCTACAGGTGTGCCACCTGCAGTGCCAGGTGCACCCAATTGTGCTCAACACCACACCCTGCAGGCCAAAGACAGACACAACCCAGAAATCCCAACAACGCTGGGGCAGCTGGTGAATATGTGTGGCCCCCCCCATTTGGACTATACAGCAATGTTAGCTTGACATGTTGGTGTAATGTCAGTGAGGGTCCTGAATCATTTACTGGGAGGATGGAGGTATCAACTGGCAGCCAGTGAGCTGGAGCTGATGATTGAGTACTGTGGAGGATGGAGGCCAACCAATCACGATGACCCATTTCCTGATGTGAGGTTAACTCACATGTTGGGAAATGTTCCTGAGCTGGAGTTGTTTTCTGTAAGTGTACAGCCTGTCAACTTTAGTTCTGCCACAGGAAAAACCATGTACAACATACTGTTAAAGTTCTTAGCCAACGCAGGCTGGCAGGCTGGGTCGACACCACAAGGCGAACTGAACTGGCCCTCACAGGGACTCAGAGGCCAGAGTGGAGGTCCCTGTACAAGCCATCTCTAACCCAGAGGGGTGGGGACTTAAAAGGGACGAACCTGTATGGGCACATTGCTGTCAATGTGTTTTTATCAACTATCAACCCAAACATCAGCGTTCCACTGTTTCTCTGAGTGTGGTCGCCTCTCTGTGTGTTCTTGCTGCTCAGTCAGATGTTCTCCCTGTTTAGTGAAACCTTTCTTACAAACTGTTTTTATGCTGGGTTTCGGATACAGCAGAAAAGAGAAAGCTAAGTGCCAGCTGCTGAACTTTCTTATAAGTCAGGCTAAGCTGGCCATCTATGTTAGCAGGAGGAACAAGATGGTCAGATGTCTAGACTGGAATGTTCAGACCATCTTCTGCCGGATGGTAAAAGCTTTAATTTTTACCAAGCAACTACAATATTGATGGGTTTAAGAGTGCATGGTGCCTCAAAGAATGTTTTGGTGGAGGATGAGGATGTGCTCTTTGGAAGTCTCCTGGACTGATTTTGTTCTTCTAAAAATGACATAAATTAAAAAGTGTTTTTGAAAAATCATCTCTCTCTGTTAGGTTCATACGACCTGAAACATAAGAAAAACAAATGAGGCAAAGACAACAGTTTTGAATTTTACTTGCAAGGAGAACGGAGAGATGTGCTCAGTTACATATCTCCAACGCGTTCTGACGCACACCTCCCGCCATCCTTCTTTTATTGAAATTAGGAGGTCCCTAGTTACACAGAATTCAAATGTGTCTAAGGGAGGGGGAAACACAAGATAGCAGGTCCCAAACAAAGCAAAAGACTGTAAATCATAATGGTGAGATTATACGTAGGTCTTCACTGATTTGATTAGCTTAGCTCGCACACAGCACATTCTTCCATATCAGACAAATTAAAAGAACACCTCCTGTGTAATGCCCTGCAGCTCTATCTCCAGTCAATGTCACTTCCCCACAGCAGCTGCATTTCTGTCACCCTTGACCAGAGAAGTTTGAGTTCACACATCAAGCATCATGAACATTAAGCATTAACAAATAATAAGAAACATTAAGTAATGAGAAACAATATAACAAGAATAAAGAATATAACAAGGTAAAAGCAAATAAGAGATAACTTTAATATAATGGACCTAACACTCTCTCTTCCTCTCTCTCTCCTTCTCTTCCCCCCCACTCTCTCTCACTCTAAAATTGGTGCTTTCACTATCTGTTATTTGGAAATGTAAATTAACTCGGTGCTGCCTTCACTGCCAGAGATGAGGACAGGATGAAGTGATTGACTGACAGGAGAACAAGACGGACCAATCTGAAAGAGAGAGTAAGTGGAAAGGAAAGGGGGGGATAGTTTGGGAGTTCAACTGAAAGATACAAAATTTAAAAACGCTTAACTTTTGATTAATAGTGATCTAGTTGCACTTGCAAGTAAATTAGGTCTCCTTTGGAAGATTTCCATTTAAAATAATACATTGGGATGAATTAATCGCATAGCATGCTGTTAATTGGATTCTTTTTTACATGCATTAACTTGTATTTATTATAAATTTTACAAAATTCTTGATTTAAACACATGCTGAGGTCATTTAGAAGTCACGCTTTTGCGAAACATATTGTTTAACATGATGTGAAGTTTGGCTAGACTGGCTGTGAAAGGATGTCCAAATCACTTTGGCTCTCCAGGCTTTGGATGCTTTTTTACTGAAGAGAATGTTGTGACGTTGTTTCTGTTTTATATTAGAATTAGTTTAGATGTTAGGGATAATATAATCACTAGTAAGCGCAATAAACTTAAGCAGTCAGCTGACCCATCCATGACATGGCTGTTGTTTGGATAACTGTGTGTTAAATGACCCATCGTAAAACCGGACAGCATAGTTTAGTTGTGTGGATATTTCGTTTGCTAGAAGAATGTGAACCTTGACCTTGCCATATGAGAAACATTTGGCTCTTTTCTTTACAAATACTTTCTTGCAGGGTTAGAGTTCAAAAACAGCAGAGAACAAGGACGGTGCCAGCATCCAATGGGACGAAGGAAAAGACAAGGTCATCCAATCAGAAGACAACATCAGATTTGATTAGCATCAATAATTTGCCTGTGTGTTTCTATAAAAGACTGGGTCAAAGGACAGTTAGGCTGTCAGACTTCATACCCTGACAATTGACTTTGTTATTGTAGGGTTTTGAACTGGCCCAGAGCTCTGTAATATTTGTATCTTGAATTGATTATATTTGCAAAATACATTGTGGAATTGGCATTTTTCTCCTTAGAGTCTTCATTCAAATAACATGCGGATCGGCAGTGACACACTCGAGAATATTGTGATCCAACATCACCAAGGCATTGTAATTCCTGTTAAAGTCCCTCTGCTCCAGTAAGCAAACATTAGAGCTACCAATGAGTCTGGATCCTGAACACTTACTTTTCCTGGCGGTGGTCAGGAACAGTGTTAACATGTTATGTCTGAAATAAAAACCTACTAGATAAACCAATTGAAAAGGGAAAGTGGCACAAAATAGCTTTTAGAAGAAATGCATGAAATAAGAAACTCTATCAGACATGTTATTAGTTCTGATTAAAGGCTACTGGATGAACAGCCATAATGATTGGGTTATTATTAATGGTTAATTCTTAGAGTGTAAAATATTCAATGAAAGCAACATAATTTTAAGTTCATTTAAGATTTTGGAAGCTACAAATGCAATTGCTTTTTTTTTTTAAATGTATATCTATTAAATTTTAATTATGAATTTAGTGAGTTAGTTGTTCTGCAAGCAAACGAGCATTCACCCAGTTACACTCCCATTTAAATACTGGTTGGAGAGACTCTGGTGATCGTGCGGGCAAATTCAGGGGCTGTTCTTTGGTTTCCTGTCTTGACTGCTAGTCTGCAGGCATCTGAAATCAAACATTTGTCTCACTGGAGCACCAGAGTCATGAATACACATTTATTATCATATCAGTCATCAAAAACATGAAAATGATTGTCTTTTATCAGACAAATCAACTGTTATGAAATGAGACCAGCGGAAAGTGATCAAAGCAGGAAAATACTGAACAAATGTTTCACAATTATGTTTTCATTCAAGAATTGCAATAAACCCGACTGTGGCAAATTCCCCTGCAAAGCAACAATAGAAATGCTGACATGTGTACATAAATGCTTAATTTGATGAAACAGCATCGTTCTCAACCCATTTTGGCATAAAAAATGAAAAGGAAAAGTTAAGTTCTGAAATCAGCCATTTGTTATGTTGTTTGAAGAAGACAGAAATGAACAAAGAGAGAGAAAAGAGCAGAATGAAGATTCAAGCAAAATATGTTACCAAAAGTTATTAGTTGGATTCCAAAATGTTGGATAGAGAATTAACAATAGCAAAGGGGAGCTCAACAGATGGAGGTCAGAATTCACACTAAAGGAATAAAATCCTTAATCTGAAGTGCTGTAGTCAAGGCCTGCAGCCTTTTGGGCTGTTCATTATACACCCTGACATCTGCCTTTCTGCTGCAAATCAGCACGTGATCAATTAATTAACTGTATTTACAGCCAAAAAACAAAAATACACTCTTCTGGGTGCCACCATGGCCGTGGGAGAGATTTACACGGAGGGAGGAAAAGCAAAGGATGACACAATATTGGGCAGTCTTGTTGCCTCACAGCTTCTGCTCAGCCAGAAATCTGCATATATTTTGATGCATTTGTCATTAAAGATGGGAGATCAAAGCACCAAATAAAAAGTGCAACAAACAGTGTGACAGGAATTGTGATAATATGCTGTTCAAAATTCAAAAAAGGAAGCTTCCTACAAATCATAATTCACTTGATTACAAATGTTCATCTCAGCTGAATGAATTCATCCTTTTTAGCAACATTATTTCTTTTGTCATGCTGTTTTGTTTGAGATTACATCAAAATCAGCTATTAAATAGTAGTAAAATCTTCCTCCTTGGGGCTTTAATGGTGTTCTAAAGTGTTTTCTAATTACTTCCAATTTCTCTTTTTCAATTTATAATGGTAGTAAAGTAACTAAACAGCTGAGCAAATGATTTGCCAATAATCGAGGAAACTGCAGAATGATACAATAAACTGAATTAATCCTGCGTCCTCACTTAAATAGAGTGAAGAATAATTTCAGAATAACAGACATTAGTACCCCCGGGGTTTGGTACTAAAATGCGAGAACATGAATAATTCTGAGATCTCAGGGTTGATGAGGTCCGACGCCGCCCTGTGTTTAGTCCAATGGTTCACTGATTGGATGAAAAGTAGCTTGTCGGGGAAGTATATCCCCAAATCAGGGCCCCTAATACCTTTGGTCTGTGTGAGAAAACTCTTGATCATACTTGGGGGTACAAATCATCCCTCTCACTGTACGCCACCGTGTTTGACAGTTCACTGCCGTCGGACATGTATTCATAGTCACTAATATCTGTGGCAGCGGCTGCATCCTCCAGCCACCAGGTTTTCTGTCTCCACTGTCCTTCATGACATTTTTCTGCTTTCTTCTCCGCTTTGCGGGAACAGGCCACCATTCAGACACACCCCTGCTGCCCTCACTTGTACCTGCACCTCCCTCACCCAGCTCACCTGTGCTCACACCCACCTCACCTGTGCTCATTCCTCCCTCACTCAGTTCACCAGCCACTATCCCTGGCACCCTACGCTCACCTGTCACCTGCCCCACTCCACCTACCGCTGCACACTGTACACCTGTTTGACCCATGTCTCCCGTCTCTCCTGCCTCACCCAGTTCACTTATTTCACCCATCACCCAACCCACACAACACTTCAATTGCCACCTCAGTTTGCCACCCCACTTTCGCCAGTCACTTCCACCACCATCTCCACATTCTCCCTCTCTCCACTCACCTCAGTCTCACGAAAACACTCACTCCGTTTTCCCTCCACCTGCGACTCCATTGCCACTCCAGCGGGGGCCCCCTCCGCACCACAGATGCCTCGCCGTCGGAACGGGCTGCAGGGCCGGAGGTGCCGAGGGAGCGGCTGTGGCGGGCTCTGCCGGCGGTGCCGCTGCTTCCAGGACCTTGCGGCTCGGACAATCCCCAGCTAGATTTCCCTTTTCGCCACAGTAGCGAAATGAGACCAGTATCGACATCCAATGACCTAGAGACTTCCAAAACATCCAGAATTAGGTGGACGTTATCCACTATGGACCTGCCGGGCACACAGTAAGTCTGGTCTTGGTGGACAAGCTTCCTTGAGCCTGGCGGCCAAAGCCTTGGATATAATTCTGTAATCCAAACACAGCAGAGACACAGGGTACCAGTTCTTTATCTCCTGCAGGTTTCCCTTTTTTGGAGGAGAGTAACCACTGCCCTCCTGCAGGACAATGGCTGGGAACCTGAGGGCATGCTCTCATTAAACACCTCCAGCATGTCATGGGCCACAATGTCCCAGAAGGCTCTGTAGAACTCTACAGTGAGCCCATCAGCACCTGGAGCTCTTCGACCTTGCATGCCGTGCAAGGCATAGTGGAGCTCGTCCAGCTGCAGTGGCCTGTCAAGCCGTGAGTTAGTTTCCTCAGAGACCTGTGGGAGCTCCCTGCAGAACTCAGCAAACAGGTCATCATCCTCACAGTACTTATTCGCATAGAGGAAGGAAAAGAACTCCACTGCACACTTTTTTATCTGGACCGCCTCTACGAGTTCCTGCCCTGTGCCCGAAAACAGTGAGTGGATCACTCTGTTCTGCCCACGCTTTTTTTGCAGCCCAACAAAGAAGCTAGAGGGAGCATCTCAGTCAAATCAAATCAAATCAGATCAATCTTTATTTATATAGCATCTTTTACAATCAACATTGTTTCAAGGCGCTTTCCAGAATCCCAGGGCCTAACCCCAGACAAGCAACAGTGGCAAGGAAACACTACCCTTTAACAGGAAGAAACCTTGAGCAGGACCAGGCTCATGTAGGGGAACCTACCTGCTGATGGCCGGCTGGGTAGAGAGAGAGGAGAGGGGGGAGGACAGGTAGAGGATAGAATGGAGAGGAGAGGAGAGGAGAGGAGAGAGGAGAGGAGAGGAGAGAGGAGAGGAGAGGAGATCATGTTGATCATGTTTCTGGACCCCGGCAGCCTTGGCCTATAACAGCATAGCTAAGATGTTAACCTAATGATTAGATGACCCCCTAAGTGTGATAATTTGTCTGTCTATGATAGTAACTGGAACTACAGAATTAGTAACAATAAGCTTTTTCAAAGAGGTAGGTTTTAAGCCTAATCTTAAGCCTTAGCCTCCCGTACCTGGACAGGGAGCTGGTTCCATAGCAGAGGGGCCTGGTAGCTAAATGCTCGGCCCCCCATTCTACTCCTAGAGACTCTGGGAACCACAAGTAGAGAGCGGAGCAGTCTATTGGGCTGGTAAGGTGTCACTAGCTCCTCAAGGTAGTATGGAGTTAGGCCTCTGAGGACCTTGTAGGTCAAAAGAAGGGTTTTAAAAATTATTCTAAATTTAACGGGCAGCCAGTGAAGAGACGCCAGTACAGGATTGATGTGATCTCTTTTGTCAATACCTGTCAGAACTCTGGCTGCAGCATTTTGGATCAGCTGAAGTCTTGAATTCTGGACCTGACCAGTGCACCCTGTACCTGACCATCCAGCAGGCTGGCTAAGGCCATTTTCTTAGACTTGAGGACTTAAATATATCCTCGCTCACCTGTGGAGCTGCCAATCACCTCTAGCTCCACTATCTCCATCTCTAGGTCTCTAATTGATCTGCATGTGTCCTGCGTGGCGTTGAGAGTATACTGCTGGTGGAGGAGTTGTATCTCTGTTTTACCATGGTCCCACCACTGTCCGTGGCACGTAAAATCAGATTTTTTTACTCCAAAACCCAGACCAGGAATAGCGTAAAACCTTTCTAAAACTATTGTCCTGTGTGAGGCTGGAATTAAAATGCCAGTGTGCGCTCTTGGGCAAAATGTTCTTTATTGCAACTTCGCCTAAAAGCAAAGAGTGATCAGTAAAACCAACTGGCGGGATTTTACACCCCCTAAAAACACTAAAGTGATGCCTAAAACAATAAAATCGGTCAAGCCTGGCTGAGGAGATCCTACCATCACCCAGGCAAGACTATGTGTATTGCCTGTTTTCTGTGTGCATGCTCCTCCACACATCCACCAGGCCATGAGAATAGATCAGCTGTCTCGGACTGTGTTGAGCGGCTGGATGAGGCTCTGCATGGTTGTGGTCTAAAAAAGACTCCATGCAGTTAAAATCTCCACCCAGGAATAAAAACTCTTCTGCCCCCACAACCATTCAATATTGTGCTGACTTTTTCTAAAAAGCTCTTCCTTCCTCTCTGTGCCATTGGTGGGAGCATAAATATTAATGAAAACCAAGGTGTGGTTCTGGAGGTGCGCCTTCACCAGCAGACACCCCTGTGAAACCCCTAGAAAAGAGGAGGCCCACTCCACCACTAAGGGTGGTGTTGTGGCTCAGCAGCGCCTGTCCTTCTCACTCCTTCTTATAGTCTGCTTCGATGTCTCCATCGCTGTGGGTCTCTTGCAGGAACATGACATCAGCCACCTCCTCCACACTGAGCACGGAGCCCGCTCCCACTTTCACTCCGTGTCTCCTACTCAACCCAGTCAAGTTGGCGTTGGCCGCCATGACGGCCACACGCGGTCAGCCACCCTACAAACTCACACACACACTCGTTAAACAAATAAATGAATACAAAACACACAATAAATAAAACTATATTCACTAACATTCACACTCACACACAAAAGGACAGAATAGGAAACGTGTTTTGCACAGTGTCTTGCTCACTCTCTCTCTGCCGCTCACACACCTCCACCACCAGCATAAAGAAAGAAAGCTGTGTCCTAACTAAAGTAGAGGAGATGGTTACTGGCTGCAGGAAACTTCTGGTGGAAACCTCCGGAAAGCACTGGTGTTAATACCATTAGAGTAACGGACGAGGTCCTTTTGTTGGCCCTCAACAAAAGGGCCAGTTCAGGTAAAGGGCAGAGTTTTCGTTAAAATTCAACAGGGCTGCAGTTTCAAAAGCAGTAACTCAGGAATGCTTCAGCAGTAACTGGATCCTGGCTGGTGAAGGGGAGAGAGAGAGTTGCTTTTGTTCCCGCCAGGCCAGAGACTGGGTAAAAGCACACACGCCTAAATGGTGATGGCTTTATTAATTGGATCAAACTGGCAGCCAGTAAAAAGCAGCATTAGAGGTGTGTGGCATTTTAATGCACCTTTACTTTGAGTTATTTTAATTAAAAATTGGGAATGGGAGGACATAGATAGATTAGGTTTATAAAAGCTGGACAACAGGCACAGAGGGCAAATCTGTCAGTTGCATTTATTAGTTGAAGCAATAAAAAGAAAATGGTGTATTGTTTCTCAGTGTATAAAGAGAAAACCAGAATTTCAGCCCCGTCACAACAACCCCTTGATTCCAAGCGACGCCTGTAACATATCAAATGCCACTTTTCATCGTATGACTACGACAACTATCACTATCTAGATATCACTAAATAATGGACTTAATGCATTTATAAACATATATAAATCCCCCACTTATCCCATTTATTTCTGTTCATCCTTCTCAGATATCGTTCCTGGGATCTGTTGGAGCCACACTTGGGGGTCACAGACCCAAGGGATTGCTAATTTCATCTCTCCCTACGTCCTCCTATGTCCTGATGTTGCTGTCATTGACTGACACATTAATTAACTTATTAGCAGGTTTAATTACATGCAAGTGCAGTCTTGGTTCTTGCTTTGTTGTTCACTGTTATGGGCTGAAACTTTTGGTGCTGCTGTCTGGTAGCCGAGTCAACAGATCATCTCTGGACAGTTAAAGCCTATATCGAAGGGAAGTATCCTCCTCATCACTGAGATAACATCAGTTGTGTGCGTAATTGTACATAATTCTGAATACAAGAAGTCACATTATAAATTGCATAATCACTCTTCCGGTGGGCGTCTACGTGGCTTCCTGTGGAGATGCTCATGGTATGTGGCAGAATTGTGGATTCCCTGTAGTTCCCATTATCTCCCATCTGCCTGAACAGCTGTTCATAATTTCCTTATTGGTTAATCTGGATATATAAAGCAGTTTTCCAGTGGCTGCGTTTCAATTTGTCCTGCTGATGATCCACCCGTTTTCACGGCAGGGGAACCTTTCCTCATAAGCTGTGAGCACAAACAGGGCTTGGTTGAGGAGAGTTTAAATGAAACATATGGATGTCTACTGCGATCATATCTTTAATACATTGAGATTTATTTATAAGCAACAACAGACATTTCAGCAGGTGCCCAAAGCTGTGTCAAACGTGTAAAAAGACAAGAATAAATAGAAATAAAGTTGTTTTCTTTCATTCTGTTTGAAGAGCAAAAGTGTTTTGAAGGATGCAAAGGCATGATTACCTTAACACTCAAGTGTAAGGTGGTCTTGATTTCTAGCACCAGAGGGGATAAACAACAATTTCCATCACTTTTTATTCAAAGATGCAGCACCAGCATACGTATAAACAGTGTTTGAATCACTCTGCCGGGGTAGAAATATCTCTGGTAAAATGTAGTCTACCTATGGAAGATACTGGTGTTGAACAAATGCACACAATGAATTAATTCCTCCTTATGGATCGGTCTCTGCCACCTGAGGTGAAAGGTTTGTAATCTGAAGAGGTTTGAATGGTCCGGGATGACTAGAAGTGAAGTAAGTGACGAAGAGGTGAAGCTGATGTGTGCACGCTTCAAGGAGCAAGTGCAGAACAGAAGAGAAGAACAAAAGAAGAGGAGATAAAGGTGAAAAGGTCTCATATCTGCCAGTTGCTTATTAACTCTGATGAACTGGCTCCGGGAGGCTGTTGCTATGAAGCATCTGGTGCACAGTCTTGAGTTAAATACCCCCCACCCCCACCCCACCAGTATATTTTTGCCTTTTTATGGCAGTGACATTTGCAGAATAGAGGTAAATAAAGTGTAAGAGAATGCTTGCACGACAGCGGAACAGACACACCGAAACATTTATCACCGGTGGGAGTCACTTGTGTCAGAGGAAGGCTAATGAACGTCGTCACGGATTAAGTTTAGTAAATTAACAGCATCCAGATGAGGACACAGTCTGTAGTTACGGGGACGTTTCGGGGCACAACTGTCACAACTTTTAAGCGTACATCCAGTCACACGTACAGTTTAAAAGTGTCTTTGCCTTCAGAATTCACATCTGTAACCTAACTTGCTTTTATCCTCTGGTATTTGTCTGCCATATTTTGTCTCATATGTCCATGTCTCAAAAAATTAAGTGGACCTTTGGAAGAGAGATCAGAGAGATCACCTGCCATGACCTTAATGAGTGGATAACTGTATTGACACTGGATCAAGTGGTCATTAAATGGCAAATTTAATATAATATTAGTGATCGGGCAAGAGTGTATGCTAATGCCTCATATATAAACTTTTATACCACCGTGCTATGAAAGCCACAAGGGGGTACATTGAAGAAAGCAAAGTTTCAGCAACAAAAAAAAATCACATCCTTTTTTAGCTGCAGAAACTTCCCATATCTCTGAAAACTAGAATATTTCAGCATAGTTGCTTTTCATAAGTTAGCAGCCCATAACTTGGTGTGTCAATACATTCCTGACCTGACTTCCCCGGTGTCAAATCATTATCTTGCAATGATTTGGGTTTAGTGATTTTCGGTGGTTGGTGCTCTGCCTTCAGGACTTCACCCAAGAGTGAACAATAATGAAACATTAATGGCGTGGCCGGATGTGCGATGTGAGATATGAGAGCCCGAGCCAGACTTTTATGGCGCATTCAAATTCAACCACCCTGCAGCCAGGAGGCACAACAAATGCTACAGCGATTATATAACCTCCTAAAACTCTGCCTGTCTCCTTTTATGTCTCGCTTAATGTGATTCTTTTTTTAGTCTTTATTTCTCTCCAACTTTTGTATTCTTCTTTCATCCTCTCACTCCTCTCCGTCACAATTTCTCAGTCTCCTTTTGATTCAATAAAATTGTCAGAGTTCACACACAAAGAGGAATCTTTGTGGCTGGGAAAAAATCTAATCACTGTAGACTCAGACATACTTGCAGGGGTTAAGAGAATTATGGAGGTTTATAATAATGGCAGGGTCCCAGGCAGCAGATAGTCTGACATTTAGCAGAATTGTTCAGAGATGCACACAAAACAGTAAACAGGCCTGATTCTCTATAAGCATGAACATGGAAGGCTGCAGGATTCACACCAACCGTTCCCAATAAACAACACTGACCAAACAACGTATTGCGGTATTTTCAGGTAGGACATGCTAGTTTATTTTCCTTAGATTGTACAGCTGGATCAGATTTGCACAGCACATGAAATGTTTTGCGTGCAGTTTAATGATGAATAAGTTCATGTCACACTGTCTGTTTCTCTCTTATTTCCGTCACTAGCAATTGTGAAGTTTCAATCCTTTAAATCTCCATAAAGATGACTTTTAATGCTCAGCAGGGAGCCTCTCTTGGGCTGCTTTAATAGCTGTGTCTCACCGACACGCATTTCAGGAGCTGTTTGTGGAATGTGTAAAGTTGTTTTCCCTTCAGTCTCTTAAATCTGCATTCTCACACACTCGCAGGCTTTATGTGTCTGCTGCATTTGCAAATCGGGATTTTGCAAAATTTGCACTCCTCTCCCAGTTGGGTTTGACAGAGGGGACTGGTATTAATATCCATCTTTTATCAGGTCTCAGATGGAGAACTCTCATGCAGCACAATGAACTCCTCTCAGGCATGAATCAGACTATTGCAGTATGTAGCCAGCATGGCCCTCGATGCACATGGCCTCCTGCTCTAATATGGCCCATCAGATAAGATTCACAACAGCAAAGCTAATAACGTCCACAAGGTGCAACAAAATAAACTTTATTAATATGTAAAATAGCTAATTATTGGCCACAGGGTGCCACAGGTTTCAAATTAAAGGTGCACCTATCACAGCGCACAGTCTAAAATACCTAAAGAAAATGGGAAAAAAGACCATAGTTTGATTAAATTTTTCCTTTCGCGGCACACGTACATCCAACCTTCTACTTTTAAAAATGTATTATCCTCCCCAGCTAATAACAGATTCCAGAAGAACACTTAGACCTGTTTAGTTTTAATTGGAATTACAACATTCATTACTTACAGGACTAGAACAGTGGCTGTTGTTTCAGCTGATGGACCCATTGGTTGTATTGTATCTTTGATCCTTTCTCTCAGAAATATTCATGTGACATGGGAAATGCATCCAGCAAAATATCACTACAGGTGACAATACACAAATATGATTTTTCATTCAGTTCATATTTATCCTTTATTTAACCTTGAGACATTGTTGGGGGCATGGCCTCCTTTCCAAATCAGAATGAAGTCTGAATAAACGTCAGTGTCCAGGGATTTAAGGATGGTGGTGTGTTATGAAACAGGATCTGATCTGTCTGCGTTTAGAACCAAGTTCGAAAGTGCGTCTTCTAGATTGTTGAAGGCATGTTGAACGATTTTCATTTAGCACCTTGAGGTGGAATTTATTGTGAATTTAAAAGAAAAAACAGAGATATTTCCCTGCAAAGTGAAAAAAAGCCTCATGGCAGCATGACAGTGAGCTGTATAAAGCAATATTATGTCATTTATACACAGTGAGACTGTGAATGTACATGACAGGAGATCCATGGAGATCACAAAAGGATCTAAAAGATGAATACACATGTCTGAGGTGACTGCACCAGGCCCTCTCCAACAACTTGAAAACTGGGAACTGAGTCAGTAACTCTCAACAGTGTTGCTAGGGTTCTGTTGATGTGTGCTGCTTTGTGAAGTATGCTATCATGAAACCACACTTATCCATCTATGCCTCCAACCGTTCATCACAAAAATTAAACCGTGGCAAGTACAGGAGAGCTAAGCAGCACCATTTAATGATAGAACACCAACACAGCCGTCGAAAGATCAGCTCTCAAGTGGCATCTGCATCAGATAGATGAGGAGTTAATCTTAGAGAATTTAACAGAAAAGCCTGCGCAGATATTCAGATTGTCCCAATTTTGCGTGCGAAGCTCTGGATGAAGGTCCAGCAATCAGATTCACAGACACGCAGCACTTTAAATAGCACTGAATAATCAATAATACACAGATATAAAGTGTGTGTCAATTACTTATGGTAGACTTAGATAAGCTCAAATGTAAGTCACAGGGATGTTGGACGAGTGAAACATTTTCCATTTCCCAGAGAGCCCAGTTCCTTTATTTGCTGTAGCTTCCAGAACTGGGTTCGACATCCCAGGAATCAGGTCAGATGAAGTCTGTGTTTGCCTGTATGCCTGTGTGTCAACACACTCACATACACACGCACACACACACACACACACACTGCTGCCATACTGATTTATCTGGCCACGGAAATGGATGAGAGCAGCAAAGTAATTACTGAGCTAGAGGAGAGGAGAGGAGAGGAGAGGAGAGGAGAGGAGAGGAGAGGAGAGGAGAGGAGAGGAGAGGAGAGGAGAGGGGAGGGGAGGGGAGGGGAGGGGAGGGGAGGGGAGGAGGCTTTTTACAGTGTCAAACTTGCATCGTATGTGTCCTTGACAGAATATATATATCGAACTGCCTACCTTACTCACTTTAGATTTAAGAAGCCCCAGGAGAAAGCTTTCTATTTTTCTTTGGACTTGAGAAGTGTTTCCATAATGTGTGGCTCCTTTCAAAGGAGTGAAAATAAAACATCAGTTCAGAAGGTCCCGAGATACCAAACGTGAGCTATAAATTCAATTAAACAAGGCAAAGGATTCCCAAACAAAGACTGCTTACTTGGCTGCTCTTTGCTCTCCTCCCTATACGATTTAGTGTTTCACGCTCCAGGAGAGAGGAAGAAGAAGAAGAAAAGGAACACAGATGGGTTCAAAGCTCAAGAGGGTGCTCGATTAGATTGTGTCTCTCTGATATTTGTGTATTGAACTGAAGATTGAGAGATGGAGAAAATCTTTGCTCCCCCTCTCTCCCACCTATCTATCTATCTATCTATCTATCTATCTATCTATCTATCTATCTCTATCTATCTATCTATCTATCTATCTATCTATCTATCTATCTATCTATCTATCTATCTATCTATCCTCTGTAGATTCCACTTGAGAATTTTACACAACCTGGCACACGATCTATGGAGATACTGTGGTCGTGAGGCAAAATATTCTTGTTCAGATGTTCAGCGCAGAGTAAACAAATCCAAGGGTCGAGATTAGTGACTTGAGAACTGAGAACTTTATTACCAGCTGGGGCCTAGAACAGAAAACCGCACACCCTAAAAGGTCACAGCCGAAGGCAAGATACAAGAATGTGTAGAAGACAATATACTATCACTGGGTGCTGGCTCCTTCCGGTTTAGTTACCTTATTTGGCCATATTCCATCTTCGGGGAGCTTTCACACCAAGAACACTACTATATATGGTTATCTGCAGGTCATACCTTCTCTCTGGAGGTCGTGCCTTATGCCCTCCTGCCCCCCCCACCACCACCACCACCTATATTCTACTCTTGTCTACTGATTTACATTCTGCTCTCCTCTTCCTAATTGCATCTACAAGCTTGTGGATTATGTTGGTCATATTGATTATACTGATGATACTGAGTATATGAATCATATCAAATCAAATCAAATCAAAATCAAATCAATCTTTATTTATATAGCATCTTTTACAATCAAAATTGTTTCAAGGCACTTTCCAGAATCCCAGAGCCTAACCCCAGACAAGCAATAGTGGCAAGGAAAAACTCCCCTTTAACAGGAAGAAACCTTGAGCAGGACCAGGCTCATGTAGGGGGACCCTCCTGCTGATGGCCGGCTGGGTAAAGAGAGAGGAGAGGAGAGGAGAGGAGAGGAGAGGAGAGGAGAGGAGAGGAGAGGAGAGGAGAGGAGAGGAGAGGAGAGGAGAGGAGAGGAGAGGAGAGGAGAGGAGAGGAGAGGAGAGGAGAGGAGAGGAGAGGAGACCATGACCCAGTGGGGTGACAGAGGCCTGTCAGATGATCATGTTTCTGGGCCCCGGCAGCCTCGGCCTATAACAGCATAGCTAAGATGCTAACCTAATGATTAGATGACCCCCTATTAAAAGATACATGTCAAAAGATAGAAATAAAGAGAATAAATCATATGCATTCATTATTTTCCCACAATCCTCGCTCTGATGGGACATGCGACACACACGCGCTCATACACGCACTCCTGTAGAGTCCTGTCAGCCCAACCTACGCGTTGGGACACTGTTGAAACTTACTATAAAACAACAGGAGTCATGAATAAAGCCAAACCCTGAAAAGCATGATTGAGACTCTGAATGAACATCATAAGGGGATTTATTTTAACTCCCAAAGTAAGGAAAGGGATTCTTGTCCTGCTTGTATTAGCAGCTCATTATTCATCTGACTTGCTGGTTTTGCAGCAGCAGCCTCTGACACGTCACCTCGCCCCTTTCAGATCATGCAGGTTTAGTTCCTTGTACATTTAATTAGCCTGTCTTTATGGCGGTTCCTGTAAACGCAGATGCCAGTTTTATTAAAGTCCTAATTTATCCTCAGGCTACTGTTTAATAGAATTTTCCAGATAATTTTGTGTTCAGAGACCACATAACAACAGGTTTGCAGCTGCTTTTCTTTCTTTTGACAAAAAAGTTCTCGTGCTTTTTTTTTGGAAGCACCCTCCAAGACCAACGGCCCCTCCCTGCAGCGCGCAGTTAGCAAAAGAGCAGAAGAACATGTATAACATCATTAAAGACTTGTAAATGCTTGTCTTTTTTGACTTCAGGTATCAGGTATGATATTTTACCCCCACGCCAACAGCAGCTGGACTCAAGACAGAAATGTGACTGTCATCTGCCTTTGACTTTTAATCACTTATTTTAATGCATTTCTCTGATGTTCAACCTGCTGCCAGCGCCCACATGTGGGCCAAGCCAGGTTCAGGGGCAAACATCAAGGCTCGCATTTGAACGTCTGTTACACGCATGTGTGTGCAACAATGTACACGGACCATATGGACGCACGTACAGATGGAGGTGCGCTGGTGCCTTCAAGGTTTCACAGCTTGGTGGGTGTGAACCTCTCACACATTGGATCATTTGATAAATGTACAGAGGTATTGTTGATGTTCTAATCCTGTTAGGTCATTAAAACAGGATGAAATAAAAGAGTTCGAAGCTTCTGCAATTCAGTGAAATGCATAGTTTATGGCAGAGAAATGATTCCAACAAATGGTGTAAATGTGTCTGCACTGAAATTCCCTATTTAAGCAACTAACTAACTCCATTACCTGTTACTTTACTCTGGCTTCCTTCAAGGTCCTGCTTTATCAAATACGGTGTAGTTATTTGTATTTTCTCCACCAGTTTCAGCAAAACTCCAGATACATTTTGACCTCAACATTTCAATGACATGCTAATTTTAGTAGAGGTCCTATAAATCAAATATACGACACCATACAGAAGGTGTTACGTTTGCCTGTCTTCATTATTTGATTTTGTGCCACTGATTTTACACTGCATTTATGTAATAAATGGGTTGTTCGTTTTGGTTCTATGATTGGTTCTTACAGACATTTGAGGATAAAAAGTACATTCCAAGTGAGAAAAGAGGGAGTGGCTGAAGAAGGATCTGCATGTTCACTAGATGGGTTTTCATGCTCCATCAGAAAGCTGTCTGGATGCTGTTTGAAGACCGGCTGGAGTGCAAAACATCGAGCTGTTGCAGCCTTGAATGTCAGCTCTCTGATTCTCTCCTCCGCGACGACAGCTCCTCGCCTACTGTGATTTTGCTATGGATTGCTCACAGGTTGTTAGTTTCTCTTTTTTCTCACACAATTGCGATAGGCCCGAAGAGAGCTGTTTCAATCCCAGAAGTTGAAGGAGTCTCATCGGAGTTTCAACAGAAACTCCCTGTGAGTCGAGGCCCAACAATATAAGCAATTTGGTTGCCTTACTGATGCTGTTGCCAAGCCAACCTGGGCCGCCATGTTGGAATTCTTAACTTAATATTATCACTCTCTTGTAGATGCTCTGGTTCCTTCAGAGTTCAGAGGTCACACAGAAGAGTGGAAAACACAATGGAAAAAAGGATACCACTGTATCTCCTGGTTTAGACTCCATCAGGCATTAAATCACACACTGAAAGTAATCAGCCAACTTCTGCCCGTGTAGCATTGTCGAAGTCATTAGCTAATGATCTTACAGACTGATTGCATGAGACTCCTCATCAGAGCTGTGAAACTGAAGACACATTCAAATGAGAGGCCGTACTTTGCTAGCATGATTGAGAATCATTCGAGACAACAAAAATTACCATATTTTAATACTGCTCAGCTCAGAGTTGATCATTTGTGGAATACAGTGGGACCTCTACTTACGAACGTCTTTACATGCGAAAATTTCAGGTTACGAAGCGTCTCAACGGGAAAATATTTCCGCTTGTTACGAAAGAAATTTCAGGATACGGAGGTCAAAAATATGCTACCGCTGCTACTCGCAGCTTGTGGAGTTTAGCGAACACAAACTTGCTTGTAGCTGCTCTGCCATTGGCGATCGCCTAGCATTTTCCTGTCATCCCATTGGCTAGGAGGGACGTCAATCTGTACAAGTTTGTGTGTATCCTAGTGTCGCCTTCGTTTCACTTTTATTTATTGTGGGTGTTCGTATGTTTGTTCATTAGATGGCGGTGTTACCACAAGTGTTGACGTTCATTGCTAGTAATGACAGCTAATGTAAGATTAGCCTGTAAAAAAGTTCCTTTTGTTCCTGGAGAAGCCTTGCACTGAATTCATACATTTATTGTGCGGTAATCTAATTGTTACATGTTTTGATGCATTTTTATGATTTATAAAAAAAATTATGTCCGAATTTTTGGGATCTTGGAACGGATTAGGGCATTTACATGGAAAACGTGTCTCTACTTACGTCATTTTCAGGTTACGAAACAACTTCTGGAAAGAATTAAATTCGTAAGTAGAGGTCCCTCTGTAATACCAAAAGTTTATCTGGAATGGTGCAAAATTCAGATAAATGCACATCAACTAATATTGAACTGAGCTGTATTAAGTTGTGGAAATGGATAACATGTTCTCAAATTGAAATAAATGAAATAATGCTCAAATTAAGGATTTGGTATGATGACTGAGGTTAAGATCATAACTTTCAGCCGCATCATTTGTCTTCCAGATTTATTTCTAAACTATAAAGCTGGATTATAATAAGTCTCTGTTGTTGTTGGAGCTTTAATTGGTTTCGGCACACAAGCATTCAGCCTGTCACATACAACATCACAGAGCAGCACTGGTGTTTGACTGAGCTGCTATTATCAGAAACCTTCCCACCAAGAACATCTTGGATCACACATCGAGAGAACTTTGGTTCTGCCTACACCGTGTCCTTGTTTCTCCCGGATGTGTTAAGTCCTTCTTTGACCATCTTCCAAGCCAATGACTTCTGCACTGACTCTGCAAATCTTCAGTGCTTTTCCAGTCACAAATTAGGTTGAAAGCAGGATCTGAATTTGGAAACAAAGCTGCCAGCCAAACTGTGACCACACTGTTCCCTGTGGATATATATATATATTTCTAAGGATCAATGATCTGATTTCTAAGGCTCAATGATCTTTTTTGCGATTTAGAAATGAAAACTAAGTCAATGCACTCGTTCGATCTTGATCCCGGAGAATGTGAGCCCAATACGGTAATAGGCTCAACCAGTCTCGAAAACAAATGCATAACTGGTTCAAACCGCCAGGGGGAGGTATTTGACTTTTTTAACTTGCAGGATAAATTACACAGTTTCCTTAGACGCGTTTACGTTCTGTTTCAAAACACAAAGATACGTTTCAAAACACAGAACTAAGAACAAGTGTAGTTTATGAGTGTTTCATCCATGTTCAAAGAGCTGGAACTACTGGGACGATCCCATTCCACAGCTGTGCCAAATGCACAATCCTTTATAGGAGTAAGGATTTTAAAAAAATAGTGTAATAGTGTAGTGACAATATATTTGAGGACAATTTTGACTGATTTTGAGTTTGATTCATTCGGTATTGGCAGTACAGATTGAAAACCATTAGGAAAAGACAACAAAGAGCCTAACAGCATTGCGGTAGAAACCAATATATCATATGATAAATCATATGAAAAAGAAGAGAAAAAAGATTTCATAAACTTGTGTCACTATAGCGCAGCCTTACTTCAGAAATACCTGTTAAACTATTTTAAAACTTTGAAATAATTTGTGGCAAAATTGTTTTCATTTGTCACAATTAAGAAACCAGAAGTAAATGACCAGGAGACAAAGAGGCTGCAACTTTACTAAATCACCATTAAACCCCAAATTAATCACTACAAGCTGTTAACAGGGGTGGCTTGCTCAGCATTTTCCTGGATGTCTATACCTATTTTTTAGGAAAAAAAAGGGGAGGGGTTGGCTTTTTTCAATGATGGTACACTGTAGCATCAGACATTGCTTTTTATCCAGCACACAGTGAAAGGTGACGATCCCTCAAACAGAAAGACATCCATAACTGTGGGCTGCATTTAGGAGGAGCCTTCAACATAGGTCAGCCTTCATTGTGCTGCCTTAATTGGCCTTCAAAAGCATCCTCCAAATTATCATTAGTTTAAAATAAAACAGGGCTAAAGTGACAAAAAAGCCCTGGAGGCAGCTCTTCATCCCCAGACGTCGTGTAGGTTCTCAGTCAGCTACGTAAGGATCATCCCCTCATGTTGGGGGCCGGCGGCAGCAATGACTCATTGCTGTCTCGTGGGGCCCTTGTGTCATTACAGAAGATACACTGCAGCTGCATAACTGGCCACTAAAACTGGTGTTCCCTTATCACAAGTTATGTTTTGGTCTGCATTTGGTCTTTTTATATTTGTGTCGCACCTATTGTTGTCATTGTCAAGTATTGCACCAGCGGCCCTAATTCATGCATGTGCACAAATGCACACTTGGTCACATCTTTTGGACAGCATTATTTAGAGCTGTTGCTGAGATTTACAACACATTTTCCCTCTATGGTAGAGTTATATATCAGCCATCTGACACATTCAGCCAAGTCTTTACTCTTTCTGCCCTGTTTCTTTCATTGTGCTTTTCATTTGTTCTTCTTAATCTACAGCACTAATCTTTTCTATAGGGACAGCTGGGGTCAGTCTTGAACCCTTCAGTCTGGATAACAACAATAATCATAACAACAACATGAAAAATAATAATTCCACATTTTAATTAAAATATTCTTTGATGTTCTAGTGTTTGGTCACCCAGCATTCTTATCTATATGTCAGTTGTTTTGACTTGCTACTTTTGCTCCACTGTACAATCTTTTAAATATTTTACAAATATCTTTGTCGTGCGTTCCAATGACTTTCATTTGATTTCATCTTCGTAATATAAAGATCTGCTGCATTTGTGTTTTTGTTTGTGTGTAACAAAGGGGAGCGCTGTGGTCTCTTCAGCGTTTTAACAACCACATATCGCAATTATATTAAATGTAATGTAAATAAACGTTATTGACCGTAATGAAAAACACTTGTATTTTTGTTCATGCCAACAGTGAAGAGCCGCTTCATTCAGAATCACTTGCCACCCTGCGTAAAGTTGTGATTTCCGGTAGCCGTGAAGGTCCCATTTGGTGACGTCATCACGTCTGCCATTATCCCGAGTATCAGGAAGTGTTATGTTTAAGAGTTGTTTTGACAATGATGGAGGATGAAGAATTTGAATTTGCGGAAGATTTGGAAGCTATTTTGCATCTGACCCCAGAGGTGCAGCTAGCAATTGAACAGGTATCGTAATAATCTCGACATTATGGCGTTTCTGTCTGCTGTCTGTGCAGCCACCCGGCTAGCTGTTAGCTAACCATCATGAGCTGCTCTCACCTCTTTCTTGGTAATAATGTCAGACGAAAAGCTCGATTAAAACAGTATGAATCCATAGGCAATATTGCCACAGATAACCAGAATTAACGTGTGTGGACCTGTGTCTGGGAACGTTAAACCATATGTGAGGTCTGCATGTAGACACATCATCCACTGAACGTTCTCTATTCTCCGGTCTGAAGGTATTTCCCAGCCAAGACCCGCTGGACAGGGCAGACTTCAATGCTGTGGAATACATCAACACACTGTTTCCCACCGAGCAGGTACAGCGATACTAACACATGTCTGTTCTGTGGATCATTTATAATCCACAGGGTTCAAGGTCTCACCCTTGTCACTTACTTTTGTGTATTTTTTTGCAGCCTTTATATAGTCAAACATGGCAAATTTTGAGTAGTTAGAGTTTATTTGTAATCGTGTTGTATATGCCCTCTTAATTATCTATCTATCTATCTATCTATCTATCTATCTATCTATCTATCTATCTATCTATCTATCTATCTATCTATTTTTCTGCTGTTAAAGCAACCCAAGATCATTTATTCTATCCTGCCTGAAACTGCTTGTCATTCTCTTGTTAACTTGTGATCACTTGGTATTTTTACTTTGTGGTGGTATAATGGTGCGTAGTTTATAGTACAGTGCATTTTGACATGTTTTGGGAAATAAAGATGAATTCACCAGCAGTGATTGTGACATCAATCGTGATGACAGAGTAGAAAGCAAAACGTTATTTTTACTCACTAATTCCATCATTTTCATATAGTGTTTCTAATTTTGAAAGCCAATAACAACAGGAAAATACGGTGGTCATTATACATGACAACAAACTCACTGCACTCAGATAGCCTTAATATCAATCAGATATTAATCCTTTAGAATATGTCTGAAATGCTGTAGAACACGATGAATGTGCAGCCAGTTATGCGTCCGTATTTACATATGCGGTATATCCTCTAGGGGTCACTTTAACCCCGTAGCTGTGCTGCACGTTTAACTTTTCGGTAATTCTTCTCCAGAATTCAGCTAAAGATGTAATTGTAGAAGATATGTATCATTTTGATAATGTAAAACAAAATCTAAAACTTTTGATGTTTGATCAGAAAATTGACAGCTGTTATCATTCTGGGTTCTTCAGCCTGCAATTTACAATTATTTCTATGTCAAGATCAAATTATGATTGTGTATGTTATGCATATTTATTCCTGTTGCTCCTCAGTCTTTGGCTAATATTGACGATGTGGTAAACAAGATTCGTCTGAAGATTCGGTGAGTTTGTGCCAAAGATTTGTTTAAATCGATCTGGTTTTTGTTCCTGTTTTACCTTCTTTGTGCCCTTCTGCCCTTCTCTGTCACGTCTGGTAGACGACTGGATGACAACATCAGGACCGTGGTACGAGGTCAGACCAATGTGGGTCAGGATGGCAGACAGGTGAGCGGAAATTATTTTATGTGACTGTTTAGAAGCCTGGACAAACTTTTATCTCATCTAGTTTTAATTAAACCCAACAGATAGTTTTGTCATTATGTAATTTTTAGTGGCTGCATTCGTCTAGTCTCGGGCAGAAGAATTATTTGTTGTAAAATGGTGGGACTGACTTGGTTTACCAACATTGAATCAACATCTCTATTCTTTAAATACGTGAAGGTCGCTTCCAGAAATTGCATGTTCTTTCTGCAGCCCTTCTCTTTCCTCTCTCCACGATGCTTTCATGGAAAAGGACAGGATGACTCAGAATTCTTCCCACTACTCAGACTGCCTCTCTTTACGGAAAACTCGCCTGAGAGATAGAGAGCTAGATTCCTGTATGTAAATAGTTGAATTTATTTAAAATGCAGGCTTTTGGATTTTGGGCTTTTCTTGTGAGAATATAATGGAAAAGAAAACCGGCCCCTGTTGATGTAATAGAGCTCTCCCAAGGAATTGTGGCAAAAAGGCAACATGACACTTTATTGGTGGGTCGTCTGCACTGTGACCATTTGACATAATTAGGTGTGTGCTGTTGGCCCGCTGGCCTCGTCTTTCCCAGTCAGCCACTGTGTGGTAGCAGAAACACTTCAAATACCCTCCAGACCAATAACCTTATACAGTCGCACACAATCATTTTAGTTTTCCAACCCAGCGGTGCCATTCCAGCTCAGATCCAGAGGGGAAATGGATTTGTTTCCAACCATTCATTTCAAGATTGCTACTAAAACTAGAAGACTTCAATAATATTATCAGCGTGTGCAGTTCATATGCTAAAGCACAGTGCTGTCGGGAGAGGACTGATTTCCTGGATAACAGAAAATCTATTTTTACAGGCATATGCGCTCATAATTTAACTTTGCAACTTTATTATTGAACATGCTGAATTGATAAAGATAATGAGCTGTAGCTCTGGGTGGTCTTCCTATAGAATCATTTCAATGTACAATAAATATAAAAGCTGTGAGGGTTAGTTTAGTTTCCACGCTTTCGTCCTACTTGTCTCTGCCTTGAGATTTTCCAAATTAAATCGGTTGGTCGTTGTGCTACAGTGGCATGTAAAACGTTCAGGATTCTGTAATTGCTTAAAAAAAAATCTGGGTCACAAAAGTCCATACCCTACAGCCTGTGCCTCACTTCTAAGTTTAATGTCTTCTTGAATATGTAAAAGCTGGTTGGTATAGTTTTCATAAACATCGAACAGGCTAAAATATCGTTTTCCACGACTGAATGTGAGACAGGAAATCAAACCATCCGGGAAGAACATAACATATAATAGAAGGCATTCTAAAATAGAGTTTTGGCATTTACCGTAGCACCAAGACGACCTTTTACTGAAGCATTTTGATCATTTTCCTGAGCTATTCTTTGAAATAGAAGGTTATCTTTTAAACCCTTAAGACTGTTTCTCTTCTGTACCATCACCTGTGTTGACTAGAATGTGTCACTCATTGTGTGTCTGCAATATGCTGGTGTGCAACGCGTATGTTTGTGTGAAAGGAGATAACATCTCAGGGCAAGGAGGCGCCTCCTGGGCAGTGGTTTCTCATTCACTGCTTTCCTCAAGGCTAAATGCAGGAAATGAGCCCAAGGAAGAGAGCCAGATTGGCCCAGCCGAGGTTGCATGAGCGACAATTGCTGCCTTAGAGGTTTCGGGCCTCTTGTGTATTCACGGTTTCCTCAAGAACTCCTCCATGAAGTCTCTTTTAAGTTCCATTGTACGCCCTTCCTCCTCCTCTTCGCTCTTAGATCAAAGCATAGCCTTTATTAGTGTGAGCAGTAGTAGCGGTTCAAAATGTTTCAACACCTTCATGACCTGGAAGCATTAAAAGAACCATGTCTCTTCCTCCCGCTGTCTGATGGCATCATTTTAGTTTTCTGATCTGGCCATGCTGTTTTCTCCTGCCTCTGTCTTCCTAAACCTACCGGTAACCCTAACCCTAACCTCACCAGGGTATCAAAATGAAGCTACTGCTGTCACCAGGATCTGTTTACGCTCTCACTCACTCGCTGTTTCAGTGAGTTGCTTGTAAAAGCAGTAAATTCTTTGCGCAGCTGGTGCCGGCTGTTAGCATTCCTCGTGTGTTGTCCGTTTAAGCCTGTGTGTGCAATTGTGTGAGTAAAAGAGGGTCGCCGTTGCGGCACGCTGTTGCCACAACGTCAGGCCGAGTTGGCATTGGATGTCGGAGCAGAATTTCTGTGTAGCACCATCAAAGAACAGCTGCTGTGTCAGATAATGGACCGATTATCAGAATATTACAGTAACAACCTAACAGATCCCGCAGTTGTAACTGTCTAATGTTCTCTAATGCGCTCCGTGTTTATGAGCTGTTAAATGTGTGAATAATCTCTGTGTCCATTGTAATGACAACCTTTTATGTAGGATTAAACTTTGAGCCGATGTGTCAGCCTGAGATGGCTCCATGTCAACCATCTTGTTATTTGGGAGGGCAATTAGTCTATTTGGCAGTGAACCCCGTCTCAGATTGGGAACAGACACACAGGGGAGTTTTCACCGTGCTTCTGAGCCAGTACCGACTGTGGATAAAAAAAAAGATGCCTGGAAACTTGAATAAGGCATACACATTATTTTATTCATGAAATGTCAGCACGTTTTAGTTTTTCACTTCTATCTGATGGATGCGGTCTGATCTTCCATGGGATCACTCAAAAACTGTTTTGCTGTTTTTAACTGTTTTACTTCTTTAGTTTTCTGTCCTTTCTGTAAACAGGCCTGTTTCGATATCAAATTTTCTTTTTTGACAAATTACTGACTAGGGTCCATTTTGAAAATATGCTGTGTTTGATCAAACCAGATTACATCTACACTGTAGATGAAAGATGTACAGACTTAATCTCTACAGATTAAGTCTGTACAGCTTTCATCCAAATGTTTAAATAGATACAGATGTAAAATCCAGATCCAGTTCACAACCAAATGGAAATCAAGTCCCGCTTTGGTTTACCCCCAAGCCACTCAGCAGAATTCCTCTAAAGGAATAAAAAAAAGTTTGCTTACAGAAAGCACTAGAAGTTTTCTTTGAGAAGATTGAAAGCCGATTGTGGGCCCATCATGGTATCATCTGAAATAATTTGCACGTTCCTTAATCAGATCATATTGTAATAGTGCTATGTGATTTTGATGGAGAAAATTCTCTTCTCAAGTAGCCCAGACTGGGGAATCTCTAGAGAAGTTTTGGCTTGAAACTGAGGGCGATTTGCTCCCCCAGATGGTCAAGGTTGCATTTCCAGTCGGGGCTTGATGGGCGATTTTTTTTTGTTAAAGCCTCATCCTCAAGTGTGTGCGCTCAGTACGATTCCTTTACTGCAGAGCATTTTGGAGCAGTGACAGATCGGCGCCACTGCTCACATCTGCCCACCTCCAGCTGATATAGGCAATGAGCAGGAAGTGAACAGATGCTGCGCCCAGCTCAAAAATCAATACTTTTAATTTCTAATTTCTGATCAATTTTAATGGAACATTTCAACTGAAGGTCAGGAAATATAATCTCTCATATTTAATGTGACTATATAGCTAGTAGTTAGCACTTGCTTCAGCTGGTTTACTGCTAAACACCACACGATAGACTGAGTATTCCTTCATCTCCAGGCTTTGGAAGAGGCCCAGATCGCCATCCAACAGCTCTTTGGTAAAATCAAAGATATCAAGGACAAGGCGGAGAAATCTGAACAAATGGTGAGTACAGAATGTGAATTAAAGTTAAATTAAAGTCAGAATGATGCAAAAATGCACTTATTTATCAAAACAGACTGTGAGCCCCCAACCCTGCAATTTACGAGAACTATAAGAGCTTTATCATTGGAATGTTTACATCAGTTATTATGTAGTTTTTCATTAAATCAATAAGACTCTTCTACCTTATTTCTATTTTTTTTATGTTCCCTGCAGGTAAAAGAGATTACTAGAGACATTAAGCAGTTGGACCATGCGAAGCGCCACCTCACCACATCCATTACCACCCTGAACCACCTGCATATGTTAGCAGGGGGAGTTGACTCTCTAGAGTACGTACCATCACATTTAACTGGTTAGCCCAGAGGAATGTAAAGCCTACATGTCCTAAACAATGGAATTGTTGAAAGCTTTAAGGGATGTGCATTTAATTATAGGATTAGTGGGTGGGTTGAATGGAGACAAAAATGTATAGTGTTGTCCACACAAGGCCTTTTATCATCTTCACATACACGTGTTTCTTTATTCTATGTCCCATTTTAAGGAGGTTGAGAGGTTCTCAGCTAATAGAAATGAAAGATACTCTGCACACAATGATGCTGCACAGTCATCACAGTCACATGTGCTATAAAAGCTGTTAGAGATTTTCTGAAAGAACAACTTTTGTGTGTTCTGTGTTGCAGAGCCATGACCAGGAAGAGACAGTACGGTGAGGTGGCCAACCTGCTGCAAGGAGTGGTCAATGTGCTGGAGCATTTCCACAAATACATGGGCATACCACAGATCAGGCAGCTTTCTGAGAGGTCATTCAAATGTGCAAACATCTATACATTACTTTCAGGGTCTGACCTAGATATTCCCCAGTCTAGTGCTGAAAGTACCTACCTAGACATTTAGGCTTAGTGTTCTCAGGATGTGATGGTGTTTTTTCCATAGATTGTGGTAGGTGTGATTATATCTCAGGCTTCCATTTGTGCACATAGATGAAGTACTTAAAATATTACATGATGTAGTCAAGCTTGTTGTTCCTCTGTACAACAGTACAGTGAGGAATGCTGCTGCGCTTCGGAGAGTCTGGACGTTGAACAGTGCATTGTTATGCCATTGTTTCCTCAAAGCTGTGACAGATTAGATTTCCATTTATGTTCTTGCTCACTGAGAGGACCAGAATTTCCTCTCAAAAGCGAACACAAAAACAAAAAGCACGACCTTTGGTTTAGTTTGTCTGAGGTGTGGCGCCATTCATTCCATAAAACAGCTGCATGGAAGAAGTGAGAGCTGTAGTAACAGATGATGGGATAGAATGTAATAACTGCCACCAATCTCTGAATAGAAGGAATCAGGATTCATCACACAGTTGTGATAATAATCCAGGGAGGTGTAGAAGATGATGATTTATACTGTCTGTCAACCATCAAGCCAAATCGCATTATATTTGTGTTAACAGTTTAAATCTAACTGCTCATTATTGCAATTTTTAATTGATTTTTTTCAGTTAAACTTAATTCAACAGGACCCATTTGCAATAAACATTTCCACCCTTTGTCTTTCAAATGTGATTAACTTGAGTAACTGCAGCCTTTTCATTTCAGCAGAGTTATCCTGATTATTTTTCCTAAGCCTCTTACACTCATTACTTCATTATTTTTTCACGATCCCAACGGTCACAGTTGAGGTAACAGTTACTGAGGTATTGGCTGTGTGTGCATGCATATGCCTGTGCACGGTTTTAATGATGGCTGCTGCACATTCAAAACTGCAGATTTCTTATTGGCCACCTGATGGCTTCTGCTTTGTTGTAAGAACCTTTTAACTAGCTGTTAGCCACAAAGGCCACATTATCTCTGACATAGTGCATTTAACATGTATTATCCACTAACTTCCGGGTATTTAAAAGTCAATATAGTGGATGTCATGTCTACATTTCAACTCATTTGGTAGCACTATTATCAGTCTTGCAGCACTATTCTGCATTATAGCTGAAATGGCAATGTAGCTATAAAAGCGATCTGAGTCTTTATCTTTCCTCTTTCACGCAGTTTTCAGGCTGTAGTCGCTGATCAGAGATGGCATTTCTAAAATCAATTCTTCCTTCATAACTAAGCCCTTCTGTCAGTTGAGAAACCACACATGGCATCTCCATTATGTCAGTACTGTAGCAGGCTAGGCTACTGTAGCATAACCTGTAAACCTCCATATTTGTACTTCCTGGCATTTTTCCACATTGAGAGCTGTATCGTTCACTGTCTGTGCTTCTCTGCAGAAATGTTAGCCACATTAGTTCAGCTTAATGTAATCCATATTCTTTACTTATTATTATAACTGCTTGTTTGTGATCACTGATTTTTTGCTCTTCTACTTTTGGTGGATCATCCATGTCCTCGCTTCTCACACCAACTAACCTTCATGTCCTCTGTCACTATGTTCCTATGTTTTGGGTCTCCCTGTAGGACTCTTGCCTGGCAATTCCTCCGTGCCAGTGTCTGCAAACCAGACAGCATCATTGTTCTCACTGCCAGCTTCTACAGTTTTCCCCCTCTTCACGCTTCACCTCTTTTTTCACACTGTCCATCGTGCTGGACTGTTGACCTGAAGCATTTCAAGTCCTCCACCTTGTTCATCTCTCTTCTCTGTGATATCACCATATTCTGTCTTCCTTAATTCCTCTTCTTTCCAAGCCATACCTCCACCTGCTCTCACTACAGATCACAATGTCATCTATGTCACTTATGCTCTCACTTCTACTGTATACTTGAACTTTATGCAGTGTTTTCCCTATCTTTTCTTAGGCAATCTGGTTTACCTAAAGACCAATTTTTCCATCCACTATTTGACAACAAAAATGAGATGAGAAGTTTGCTCTATTTCCAAGGAACTTGTAATTAAGTTGGAGAGACATGAGCACATCTCAGTAACCTTTGCTGTCTCACTCCAATGGTGTCAGACCACATTTTAGATAATATTTCTGATAAACATCCCTGATTTATGGATGTGTAGCATTTATTTAGTTAACTGAATGATAAGCTCGGGTATGTCAACAAGTTTAAGTCTCTTGCTATGTTGAATGGCTATTCTCATTTAAGTTTTCAATGTTGAGCTGAAATCGCATCTGTTTCAGGTAAACATGTCGGTGTTATTGTGGTTTGGTCTCTTTAGAGTCAAAGCAGCTCAGAGTGAGTTGGGCACACAGATTCTGGCAGATTTTGAAGAAGCATTCCCATCTCAAGGTTCCAAGGTATTTATTTGCTGTTATTGCCCATAGATGGTCGTGTTTAAGTAATTGTGTGTAATACTTCTAATTTCACAACCCATCTAGAGACCAGGTGGCCCCAGTAACGTGCTTCAAGATGCCTGCCTGGTGGCTAACGTGCTGGACCCCCGCATCAAACAGGAGGTCATCAAAAAGTTCATCAGGCAACACCTTTCAGAGTACCTGGTGTTGTTCCAGGAAAACCAAGATGTGAGTAATAATCAGATTTAAGCTTTGCATGTGCTATTTTGATTGAATAAAATGAGACGAGAACTCCCTGCTCAGGTTGCCTGGTTGGACAAGATTGATCGACGATACGCTTGGATCAAACGACAGCTGCTGGACTACGAGGAGAAGTACGGACGCATGTTTCCGGAGGAATGGTGCATGACGGAGCGCATCGCTGTGGAGTTCTGCCACATTACCAGGTTACAACTGCAGAATGCATGAGTGGCTTCAATCTGCTGGAAAATAATCTGTTTCTTAAAGAAGGCAGGAACTGAGAAATAGATTGTGGGAGTTTTGAACGCAAATCGGCTTGAGTGGCACAACTTTGGAGCTGACATAGGTGGCCTACATGAGCAGTGACCTACTGCTCTGACTTCCTTCTCTGTTGGGTCCAAAAGAAAACTGGAACAGTGTAAAACAGCATGTTAATTGGAACCATTTCTAACAAAGAAAACTGTTTTGGGGTGGGTGTGGAAAGGGGAAGGAATGTAATCACAACTGTAAATGTTTTCTGTGCTTTTCAAGGGTGGAGCTTGCTAAAGTCATGCGAACACGGGCTAAAGAGATAGAGGTGAAGCTGCTTCTGTTCGCCATACAGAGGACAACAAACTTTGAGGGTCTTCTCTCCAAACGCTTCACAGGATGCACTTTGACTGACGTACCTGGAGTAAGGAATCCCCTCAATACATTCACATGTTAAAGATCTGAGCAGAATGGACAAACACATAAGCTTTTAAAGGTTTATTTGATGTAAAAAATAGGACTCTATTGTTGCAGGACCCATGTAAAGTTTAAAAACCAGGTTGTGTTTGCATGTGCTGCTAGAAGTGATACACAGAGGATGGACCAACTCTAATTATTACTTTTGTGTAGCACAACTAGGCCAAGCTTGCTCCGTATTGATAATATTTACCCCAGACAGGGATTCTTTTGTGTCAGCTTGGTTCACACACATGCCAGAGATCTGTTAGAGTGGAATGTTATAATTAGAGATATTGTCATCAAATCCTGGCATGAAGTGGTCTTCATAAACATGGAGGAAAATGATGAAGCTACATTTAATTTTGTAAGTAATCTGTTTGTATAGTTGTGACCGGACCTATTCTTGTTTTACAGCAGAAGAAAGCAGAGAGCCCCCTGGACTCCACAAACCCTTTCCTAGAGGATGAGCCAGGCGAGGATTTGGGCACAGAGAAGGACGAGGATCTGACGAAGGTGAGCTCACAACACCTAAACTTGAACTGATCTGCAGTTGTTACTTATTGCGATGAAAGTATGGTTGCCTCGTTTCTTTCTTATGCTTCTTTTTATCATCTGATATTAGTACTGTTAGTTTTTGATAAAAGAAAGTAACACCTTAGAAAAAGACCGTGAAGCTGCCAATAACTCAGAAAATGATCCCAAAAGCAAACTCAGGCAGCCCATCACAAGCCATCTTTGTGGAAAACCAAAACAACAAATCCTTAAAAATGACACTGAGGAGACTGACGTTCACCTAATGCATCAACATGGAGGTAAACTTGTGCAGTGAGCTGGATGTCTTTGTAGAATCAGACAGGATTCCTGAAAGGCTTAATTAGATAAAATGAACTGCAATCTATTGTTCATAGATGTAACTAGAGCTTCACCTTTCAAACCCCATCACATCGAACTGGAACAGAACAAAGTATTTAAACTGTTGCTATATTAAAGGTTTTTCTTCACTCTTTTAGCCCAGAAAGCCAAAAGCTCCAGACAACCCATTCCATGGAATTATCTCCAAGTGCTTCGAACCTCATTTATACGTCTACATTGAGTCGCAAGACAAGTGAGACACACACACACACACAAACACACTGTGTTCCCCAGACCTTGAATGTATGTCAGTTAGTGCTGTAACAGAAATGTTTACAATCAGCTGCAAATATGCAACATAAAGAGACAAAGAAAGAACAAATTATTATTAAAATTTGCATATGCTTTACGGCTTACTTTAGTCTTCCAGGCTCTTAAAGCAATAAATGCCATTTGTGTGTCCAGGGGAATTGGCCTGTTCTGCAGTGACAATTTCTGCGTAGTTCAGTCTGAAGGGCTTAAATGAGGAATGGCCAGATCTGCTTGTCCTTAGTGGGGCACAGCAGGAGAGAACAGTGGGCTTCTTGTGTTGTCCTTGGCCTGAGTAAACCTTGGTCACCAACTGACTGTGAACTGAGGACTTGGCTAATACACCCTGATGATTATGTATTATGGTTTCCTACTCAGTTCTCCAGTTGTTTTTTGTGATACAGTTATTCTCACTTTCCAACCACGTGGGTCTCTGTGTACTTTTGTGTGGGTGTGTCCTGTAAACTCTTCGTCTTCTGCAGGAACTTGGGTGAATTAATTGACCGATTCGTAGCAGACTTCCGCACACAAGGTCCTCCCAAATCGGGCACCGAGGAGGGTGGAGCGGTCCTGCCCAGCTGTGCCGACCTCTTTGTCTATTATAAGAAGTGCATGGTGCAGTGCTCCCAGCTGAGCACCGGAGAACCAATGATCGCCCTCACCACCATTTTTCAGAAATTCCTCAGAGAGTACGCATGGAAGATCCTCTCTGGAAACCTGCCAAAGTAAGACAACCGGTTACATTTAATTAGATAAGCTTTATTCCCGGAGAGCAAATCAAACACTGGCAGGAGAGTAGCAGGGTTGATGCAACATCCTTTTTGTATTTATCTTTTCAAAGCAAGCATAAATACTTCACACATTTTCCAATACATAAAAAAGCCACTCTGTCATGGAAGATTTTGGACGTCCTGAAGTTTATTTTTCACCTGGATGTGATTTAGACTTAAAATGTTGTGTATATGCTTGTTTTCTCTACTCTACACAACCTCTCCACAAACAGTTGCTACTTCATGATGCAAAAATTAAAATCCCTGATTCATTATCTAAAAATGAATAATTAAGTGTACAACAGCAATAATATAATGATCTTGCTTATTAAAGACATTGGCTTCCCTGGCTACCAGCTGATAAGAGGATACACTGAGGAAGTGTTGACTCCCCTGTGTTCAAATGTACTTTATGATATCAATTTTTCTGAGGCATTACACTTTTTAAATATTTTTGGCCACAATTTAACCCCATAACTTATTTCTAATATCCTCAGAGACTGAATGTGGTGTATTGTTTAGATACATTCACTATTTCCTTTCCATCAGTATTGTGGTGAAACACATGCTTGTGAGGCTTATCGAACTCTGGACTAAAATCAAAATGAAATATGACCAGTGGACCAGGAGTGGCACAGTTCGATCTTCTAGGTTGTAGGTTTGATTCCAGTTTTGGTTCTGTGCGGCCGAGTTCATCACCCCTGCCTGGGTTAGTTTTCTCAGGGTGCTCCAGTTACCTCACACAGTCCAAAAACACACACGTGGCTGACTGGGAACTCTAAATGGCCCCTAGGTATAGTTGTGAGGGAGGGCATTCCAGGGTGTATCCCTGCCTCTCACCCAGTGTCTACTGGGAGAACACCACTTCTAAATAATAATCGGGTGGGTTTTGCTCTATTTTGGAAAATGGACATTTTAAGCCTGAATGTTTTCAGCACATATAAAAAGCTCCATACTCGCATCCAAGAGAGCCATTTAAATCTCTGATCATCAATAGATTTACCTTTCATAAACAACCATGAAGTCATACCTGTATTTATTTCAGCTTAGTGCTGCTGTTACTATATATATATATATATATATATATATATATATTCTTCTTTGTATCTCAGAAAATGCATTCCTTAAATAATATCTGGCTCTGGTGCATTTAAGCTGAATGGGAACCTAGTTTATTCCATGTAATGTAAAACATATTTAACTTTGAAAAAACAAGTTGGATGCAGCTAAACCCACTTGTGCCACGCTGTGGAGACGGCGTTCTGTTGATTATTTCAGCAGGGCCCAAATTCTTCTGTTCTCACTGATGGGCTGGAATTGTGCACTCCGAGGAAGCTGGAGTCCATTAAGTTGTGGCAACGTCTAATATGCTACCAGTAAAAACAATCTCTGCCTGACTACACACACACACACACACAGAGCAGGTGTGCTTTTTAGCTCTGATACACCACACTTGCTATCTAATATTCCAGAAACTGTATACATTATACATAGCTTATGATGTTTAAGCCGTCTACAAAAACAAATGTTCCAACACTTGGAAGCCATCTTCTGCATGTTGGTTTAATGAGCGTTCGAAGAGGACCTCCCAAAGGAGTTTGAACTATATTGTGGTTTTCCCCACGTCTCCATTATGATGTTTATTAATGGCTGCGTTGCTGCCGAAGCCTCCCTGGCTCAGTGTCCTGACATTTGCATCTGCTCACAGTTAGGGCTGCCGTGTCTGTTGCTAAAAAAAGGCTGTATTTACCTGTGGTTGAGGGAAAAAAGAAGTGTTCTACAACAATTTGTTTCATGAAGCGCTCTAGTCGGTGAAAGCACAGCAGCGTTTATTTGATGTTCACGACTCCAACCGCAAACATTCAAAACTTGCAGCATTGTAACTCGCTCTCGCTCCGTGATTGATGTCTTCTCACCAGAAGAAGAAGAACTCGACATCAGCAGCTACATCTTTTTAGCAGACACAGATGTCAACATTCTTTTGTTAACCCTTTTTTGTTTCTTTTTTTTTATGTTTCCCTTTTTTTCAGATCTAGTAGCAACACGGGGGGACTCACCATCAGCAGTCTTCTGAAAGAGAAGGAGGGCTCAGAAGCTGCAAAGTTCACCGTTGATGAGCTCTGTCTTATCTGCAGCATCCTCAGCACTGCAGAGTATTGCCTGGCAACCACACAACAGGCATGTGCACGCCACAGTGCAAACACACCACATTAGTTTGTGCTGTAGTGTGGAGATTTCAATCACTTGTAATGTTTCATATTTGCATTTCTTTCATTGTTCCAGCTGGAGGAGAAGTTGAAAGAGAAAGTGGATAAAGTCCTGGTGGAGAGAATTAATCTGACTGGGGAGATGGATACATTCAGCACGTAAGGGAGCAGGTTTTTGGGTTTTAAATGGAAAATAATGAACTCACAGTTGGAAAAGTTTCTTATAGTCATTTTGTCCTTTTTATAGTGTGATCTCAAACAGTATTCAGCTGCTGGTTCAGGATCTGGATGCAGCCTGTGACCCTGCACTCACTGCGATGAGCAAGGTGACACACAGACACACAACTTGCACGACAGCCTGAGGATATACTGTACATTGCAATCCCAAGATTTTTAGACAGTTATGGAGAACTAATTTGTTGTAGAACGAGACCATTAAATCTTGTTCAATCATGAACTTTCTCATGAGGACCCTGCCCACAATCGCTATTTAAATAATTTTGTGTTACAATTACTTAATATTTTTGTTGCATCTTTATGTTGCAGTCTTGGGGTGCAACCACATCCCCTGATAATCAGTAACCAAGAGGACCTCATCCTTACATAAATCCAGATTGGTCCCTCTCACCTGTTTGTCCCTGCAGATGCCTTGGCAGAGTGTCGAGCACGTCGGTGACCAAAGTCCGTACGTGACGTCAATCATAATGCACATAAAGCAAAACGTGCCAATTCTCCGAGACAATCTCGCATCCACGCGGAAATACTTCACGCAGTTCTGCATCAAGTTCACAAAGTACTGCCCACACACGTGATATCGCAAACGTTTGCTTTTAATCACAAGAAGTTCCTAAAGCTGTCACTTCTTTCTTCCCTCAGTTCTTTCATCCCCAAATTTATCAACTACATATTCAGATGCAAGCCGATCAGCATGGTGGGAGCTGAACAGGTCGGTGGAGTGCGGAGGTTGTGTGTGATCATTTCCACTTCTGAAAACACACAGCTGGTAACACCTGCTGCACCTCTTTGTGTGTCCTACACCTTCAGCTCCTCCTGGACACTCATTCTCTGAAGACTGTCTTGCTGGATATGCCCTCCATCGGCTCCCAGGTGCTGCGCAAGGCACCGGCCAGCTACACCAAAATAGTGGTAAAAGGCATGACCCGCGCCGAGATGATCCTAAAGGTGAGGAGGGGGTGATTTCAGTTATTTTAAGCAACTATCGGAGCTGTGGATAACAATATGGTTTTTGCATGACATAGCTCACAAGGACATGTGTTCAACCTGTAACACAGAGATCAAAGTCAATCATTCTGAAGCTTTTCTGAGATCCACTTGCACCTGTGTCGCTGGCATTGCCAATGACATTGCTGAGGAAGCCCTGACTGATGGTTGCTTCCTGTTGATGTTGTACTTTAAGTCAGACGTGTTTTGGAGATTTTGTCAACTGCTCGGTTGGACGATTGCTCTGTCTTGGACTGTTTTTCTTTTCAAACTTCCCTAAAGATCTTGTAGTGAGAGTGGTCCTTTTTGAGTTGGTTCTGCCAACCAAAGCCTTTGAACTTTGCATAGGTGTTAAGTGCATTAACATTTTCAAGGGAAATTAATTAATTTGGATTCATGTGTTAAATTTAACATTCCTACTAAAGTCTGAGTTTTAATTTTAATTTAAACTGAAAGTAGGTCACAGACAATTGAAGCTTTATTATATGATTAAAATGAATTTATATTATAATTGAAATACACCATTTTGCGATAAAGCATGACTAGTGGAAACTATAGTTCATATTTTCCATTTTGCAATCATGACATGACGTTTCCATGTCTTTAGAGAACCAAACATGGTTTCTTCATTCTGAAGAACAGGACAAGCAGCACTACATGATTCAGACATACAGTAATTGCAGATTTGTCACTTTCTCAGAATCTCACATTAAAAGGAAATAATACCAATAATTGTCTGGATTTGATTTTAGAGTTGGTGCCGCCTCAGAAAAAAAGCATAATTTGAAGTTTTAAACTACGATAATGTTGGACTAACATTCAGCCTGACACCTGAGGCCAGAAGAGATTTATTTAAACAGTTTACCTTTCACCAGTAAACTCCCAAAGAGCCCCCTCCACCTTAATTGATGGATTTAAATGGGATCCTTAGTTTGACCCTTAATACCGCATATTTCAACTAAAACACATTATCAGAAGCAGTCGAACTTCAAGGAACCCTTGAGATTTTATAACGTGAAACATGGGTAGTTTAAATTCACGCTGCCCACTTTTACAACCCAAGCCTCAGCTCCTGACCTTTAAAGGCTCGGAACATTCGATGTTCAAGTGCTGCCTTGCTAACTATTCTTTCTGATGTTGCTGTTAAAAAGATTTAAAGCTGAAAGTCTGACAGATCCAGTCAAACATCTGCTGTGGTGTTTGATGCTCAGGTTTGTCTGGGACTGTGCAGTTTATGGGAAAACAAGGCTCCAGTAGTAGAGGCAACTACTGCGCGGTTGATTCGACGGGTCTCTTCACTTGAAGTTTTTAAGGATGGATTATTGAACGATTATTGATTATGTAACCAGCATAATGTGACACACTCTGGTATCAGCTAATCGATTTTGCACCAATGTGTGATGTTTTTGCGCATCTATACCCATTAAGCTGATATATTTCCTTCACCACTTCTGGCTCTTCACCTCTTCAGTCTTACGTCACTACATACATAAGTAATCAGATTAATATATTCATGCAATCAGCCTATTGTAGTCTGACAGGAGAGTTTGTACAGAAACAGACAGCTGAGCAGATCAATTACCCAAAGCTTAAATATGTGCAGAATAAGCCTTTGACACCCCCCCAAATCAGGGTTTACAAACAAAAATCAGTCCATTTAAAGAGGTGTCAGGGAGCGAGACCAGTGCATGTGTTTACTGGGGGAGAATGCACGTTCACACGTGAATGTGCAACCACGGGGCTAAACCAGTGACCTCACAGTGACCCCATGCAACCCTAGAAGAGGACTGGTATGTGACCGCTATATAGATTAAAATCACCCAAATTACCTGCCCCTGGAGGGCAAAGAAACACGCAGTCACACATACACACAAGGCTGAGTGTGTGATTCTTTGATTCTGCACAGACTCCTCTGAGGTTTTCTTTCCTTCCTACAATGATCAGTGTGACTGTTGTTTTCCTGCCTGCTGTGATAAACAGGATTTTAAAAATAATATGAACACACCCTTTATTTTGTTTTTTATTTTTTGCCTTTCTACGTGCAGCATCTTAAGATGGAATACCATCCGTATGCTTCCCAGAATTCTGGCATTTGAGTTCAGGTAATTTGATAAAAAAAGATGTAAAAAACAAACAGCAAAGATGTTGGGTGGAGAGTATTGTGTTTTTATTGGAAGCAAATCTTTCTGCCTGTATTGTGAACTTGAACAGGGTCCCACACAGGTAATTACTTGCATTCTAAAAGGCAAACCCATCAGGTTCTGAGCAGGAATCTCTCCGTCTGACCCCAACAATAGGTTTAAATTACAGTCTGTTGCTGGACCTGGAAATGCACTCAGACTTTGTCCCACTAAGATTTAGCCACCCACTGGGATTTTTGACAGTTGTGTCACCGTGTGCAGTTCAAGCCTTGATTTAATGAGCATGCATAAATATGACCCTATTTCATCCAATTTTTCCCCTATGCAGCTGAAAAATTTGCTACATTTGCACTGAAATGCAAAACTCAGTTAATTACTGGGATCACGCGTTTAAATAGGGCCACGCGCAATCAGAGTCTGTCTTTTGGTGGTCTTGTTGAGCTTTCCTTGGAGTTTGTTTTTGTTGTGCAGGAGATATTCGGCTTCCATCTACAAAATGTAATTATGGTGTTATTGTCTGTCTTTTCCCTCAGATGAACAGTTTAATGTTATTTTAATCAATGTTTTTAGTGAGTATCGTAAACTTGTCCAACTACGCAATCAAATTGGCAACCCAGTGTAAAAAGTAAAATAGAGAATTAACCGTTGTAATTTGCAACAGACCGAAAGGAAGCTAAATGGAGTGCTTGGTGGAAACAAGGCTATTATCACTTTATAAAGTTATTACAGCAGTCAGTTGTTTCTTTACACATCCCGCATGCACAAACTAACATTTATTTGCCGTTTGCGGTGCTGACTCTCTGGAGAGCGTTACATGTTCATCAGCGCTCACCAGACAGTTACTAACATCTTTCAGCTGTAAGGTAGTAAACAGCAGAAGTTTTTTTTTTTTAGCGGTTATTTGCGAAAAAGGCATCAAACTGCAAGGATCATGATCACAATAAAACAAAACAATTGGAGTCTGTGAGGACATGAAGTAGCCTGTAGAAGAATACTGGCCTGGATGATGCAGCCAGTGCGAAGGCTAACACCAAAGTTGCTGCAGAATTATGAGTAGGTATCAGTCAGCTCAGGTCAGATCTTTTATCTGGGTCTATAAAACCTTGTCAACTCAATATGCTGACAGGTGATCGTGGTGTGATTCCATCAGTTTTATTTTATCTTACTAGTGGCGTATGTCTGTGTGTCTCTGTGTGTGTTTGGGGCTCTAAAAGTGACTAAACTGTAAAGCAAAATGGTCAGACCAGGTGGAAGATCACTCGAAGAGTTTTACGGTTGTAATGGGAGGAATTTTCACCAGTGAGGTTCTCAACTGAGTAGATCTTAACTCGCGCTTTATTCGTGCGTCAGCGCCAGTGTTTACCTTCACCTTCAGATCTGTCTTTTAAATCTTCAAGAAGCTGTCAAAAGATGTGAAACAGCTGAGCAGAAATCTGTTCAACGCCTGAGAGACGTGGCTGTTTTCCACACTCTTTCAGCCCAGCCCACCAAAACTGAGCCTCTCTCTCTTGCTCTCGCTATCTCTCTATCCCTCTCTGTCTGTCTCTCTCTCTTGCTCTCTCTCTCTTTCTGTCCCTTTAAAAATGTTTAAAGGCAAGCAGCCCCTTGTATCCTCCTCCCACCCTCATTTAGCATACTCACTCGTACTCACCCCCTTCCTTGACCGTGCTGCTCTTCCTGGGAATGCTGTTTTTCATTCCTGAATTCCCACTTTACGAGGTCCTGACAGAGCTGTTCCCGCCCGGCTTCAGGACAGTTGCTAAGTAAATCACTCAGTCATCGGGGGCGAGTCAAAAAGCAAAGAACTCCCTCTGGTTGCTCCTGACGCTCCCACAGTGTGCAGCTCATCTTCTCTTAACAGCTTCCCTTAGTTGCAAGAAGCATGCAGGGATGCGGCCTTTTTTTCTGCTTTGTTGGAAAAACCAAGGAATGTTTCACGACATGAAGCATGTGTGGATACATAAGATGGGAAGTGGCGATCTGTCAGCCATGTGTCGGTTTGCCTGCTTTTGTTGCGGCTGCAAGGAAATTTCTTCAAGTCACATTTTCCGTTCAGTTCCTCTTGTGGGGAAAAGGTCCAGTCTTTTCCCCACAAAAGGTTCAGACCCCCCCACCGTAACCTTTTCTTCCTGTTCTTTACCAACTGTGATTTCAGCCCAGACACATTATAGCCCCAAAATAATTCCAAGCCGAGCTAATTCTTGCCCACTCATGCGTGGAATAATTGGTGTTTAAAGGGGAAAAAAGGCATAAGGAACGGCCTCCTTAATATAGAAGCATAGCCTTGACATTGTTTGCAGCTAGAATTGCTTGTTTTCTCCCACTTTTACCCTCCCCACTTTCAGCCCATGTGGGACCATTTAACAATCACCGAAGCAGCGGCCAAACTTCAAATTGTGCTTTTCCACAGGTGGTGATGGCCCCGCACGAACCGCCTGTGGTTTTTGTTGATAACTACATTAAACTCCTGGCCGACGGCAACCCCGAAACCTTCCAGAAGATTCTGGATATGAAGGTCAGTGCCAATGTTTCTCCGATAGATTTCATCCTTCTTTCATTTTATCAATTCATTTATTGGTGATTCTTGGTTTGTTCAACAGTCTCAAACCTTCTTTTTTTTTACATTTCCATGTATTTTATGTTTTCATGTTTTAACTGATTTTTGGGATATGTGTGTGTGGACTTGTGCATCCAGGGTCTGAAGCGCAGTGAGCAGAGCAGCATGCTGGAGCTCTTCAGGCAGAGGTTACCCACTCCGCCCTCAGGAAGCGATGGCGGCCCCTCCCTGTCCTTCAGCACCCCCACCCCCGAGCAGGAGTCCTCTCGCATCCGCAAGCTGGAGAAACTCATCAAGAAGAGACTGTGATCGGATGCATGCAGTCCTCTAGGAAGAAAAGCTGAATGTTGTAACTGGGAGGAACCTGAACCTCAGATAAAGCAACTTCCTCACCTGCAACGGTTTCACCCATCATGAACTTCTGTATTTTTGAAACCACACTAATATCTGAGCATTGTCACTGTTGCACTCTCTCATTTGCACTCACAAGACCTTAAATTAATGTTGGAAGTGTATTTCCATGACACAAACCGGTTCCCTCTGTTGTAATTTATAATGGAATGTGCTGTGATTCTCTCTATATATTAAAATTAACATAAAGTCAAGTGTTTGACTCCGTTTCGTCTATAGATGTTTGTCCTACATTATTTTCTCCCACAACTGTCTCAGATCTCCAAGATTCTTTCATATCATGGAGAAATTCTGTGACATTCTTACATTTGACTTTATTTACTTTATTGACCAAAGCAAAGGTTTTTTAGGGATTTAAATCAAAACTATTTTCAATGAACTTTTACAGTTTAAGGCCAGCACAGTAAAAAAAAAAAAACTCTATTAAAATTACTTTTTAAAAAAAAAGGTGCCAAGCAGCAGGAGGAAAACATCACCCGTGTGTTTGCGTTTTTAAATCTCCTTGAGTGAAATATTGGAAGAGTTTCAATGAGCAGCCTGACGTCTCTGCGCAGCATCCAATCGGGAGGCTGCGAGTGCTTGAAAAGGCGTTATTGTTTCTGGATCTGCGAGAAATCTGAAGTTCCTTGGAGGGTGTGGAGGTTTGAAGAGAAGCCGCGGGCGGCGGGACTCGATCTACTGCCCGGACCACAAAAGTCGACCAGTTGTTTCTGGGGCGCGTTTACTGTGCGGCATGTTTGCTGGTTTTAAATGTGAACGTGAGGGACGCGCTTCGGGGTTCCTGCAGTGAGGCAGTTTTATGGTCCGGGAGAGATTTTGAGTATATTTCAATTCGTGCATCCTGTCCGGAAAGAGGTAAGCGGTAACACCGTGGCTGCATCAAAGCAAAACCAAGCGGAAGTGTAATCCGGGAGCACCCCTCTTTCGAAATTAACATTTTTTAAACTCGCTGGAGGTTTTGCAACCTTTAACCAGAAATGGTCGGCAGCCTGAACTTGTCAAATGCGTGTGAAGGAGAGCCACTGGATATGATGAGCTGCGGCGCTGAGAGAGTGCTTGACAGTCCGGACTCCGGGTTGCCGCCCAGCCCGAGCCCGAGCACCTGGCTGCTGCCGGGGACCGCGGAGAGAACCGGGCCCGTGTGTGAAGACGAGCCAAGGGTACGGAACAAGAATCAAACCTAATTATAACTAATTTTTTTGCACATTTAATTGATGTCTGTGTTGATTTTATCACAGCACAATGGATTTTATATGCATTTTCACCTCTCATTTCATTCATTTTTGATGAGGTTAGAGCACTCAGTCCAAAATCTTTGTTGTCCTGAATAAATTTCCAACTTCAGACTCCTTCCTGACTACATAACATTTAAGAAGCACGTCAACTCCCCTTCAGACAACCACAAATTGCAGCCAAACACTTCTGCTTTGCAATGCCAGGCCATTCCATTAGCTGTAATTCAATATGGAAGACTTTGCATACTGATGGAAATTCAGCCCTACACACACAGCTTGGTGGTTTTTAAAAAATGTGCATGTATGAAATAGATAACTGCAGACGCTGAGGTGGGTTTTAAATTTGATCAGCATGTGTGCTGGTTTAGGGGTAAACAAACTAAACATCTTCTCATTCATTTGGTAACTGTGGGGTTTCTTTTTTGTGTAAGGTGCCAGTTTTACCCACAGGATCATTCCAGCTGCTGCATCCGCTATCGTTTGGAGAAGGCATCACATTCAATCCATTACCCCCAAAGGAAATGAGGTAAATCAGCAAAATACATACTAATTAAAGTGAAAATGCCTATTAAAATGTCACTCAGCAACTCAATACTCATAAAATTGTCATGCTCTAAACAAGGAATAATACAAACATTAGGACTTGCTGTTAATTCCAGCTGAAAGGATGAAATCTATGATGAAGAAACAGGTCAAATCATCATGTTCATGCTGTTAAAAGACAGTTTATGAGTGATACCCATTTATTCACTTAAAACAAAATGCGACGACAGGCTGCTCTTTCCTCTTGTCCACCATTTAGCCAGATATATGCATTAACATGTTTTATTTCAACTATATAAGATATGTTGTGTCCAAATATCTAAATAATTTAAAAAAATAAATAAAAAAAAAACAATAATCTTGCTTGTTCCTCAGATGCAGCTTGCTAAATTTTTGTAAAGCCCGTGTACGGTACATGTGATCCACTGTACGTCAGCCAGTTAGACTTACTGATGATGTATGAGGGTGGTATGCGTTGCCATTGTAATGGCAGAGGAATCTTTTTTTGTTAAGAAATGGAGTTGGACCACCCGTACTGGCCCGTAAGTGGACATGTGCAATAGCTGGGTTAGAATTTTAATCAAATAGAGTAGTCTGAAGTAGCCTATCAAATAAAGCATGCAAATGTGTTCAATTGAGTTAAGGTGTTGGTTTTTGAAGGTCTTAAATAAATGACTACAGAATTTGGTGGTGCTGTGCAGTCACAGTAGAAACGGTGATAATAGTAACTGAGTTTAAAACTGATTTGAGAAACGCATGCTTATTCATATCTTCGCAGATACACCTCGTCTGTGCATTACGATTCCGATCGGCACTTCATCCAGAGTGTGGTGCTGCAGCCGTGTGGTCACGGCCTCGATCACTGTCGGCAGACCATCGTGGCTCTACCCCACAGCACCTGGCGGCACTACAAGACTCAGCTAGATTTCCAGCCTCGGCATCGGCCGCAGAACTTCAAGAGTACAACCATCATCTACCCCAAGAAGACCAGCGCCATCTACACCACAGAGCTAAGCTATGACAGCCACCGGATATCGAAACGCTTCCTCTCCAGCGTGGAACTTGAGGCCACTGGCAGGCGAGAGGTGGCACAGTGAGGGTGGGACAGACCGACAGGTGTCAGAGGAGGCATAAGAATTGTTTCTTCCCCCGTGGTTCCTTGTCTGTAGCACCCCAAGGCTGGCTACATTGATCTGCTGTGTTTTCCTTTTAGACTGCAATGCTTCAGCTGCCCTTTACAGGCTGTGGGCAGGAAGCCTCCATGCTGTGGTGTTGTCGATCTCAGAGAGAAAATGACGCGGGGAAGGTCCATGTGGTGCGTTTATTTTCCCTGTCAATAGGTGGCCTCGCCATTGCATGAATGAAGATCATTGCACAGCTTATTGGCCTGTGTTTTTAAACTGAATTTAGGTTTGAGTGTTTTAGACAGTGGCCCTTCTCATATTGCACCGAGTTGGTTGAGTGTATAGACTGATAAATTTAAATGTAAATGATGTTGGCCTTAATGCAAATACTGGCTTAGTGTTACAAGAGAAGATGTTTTGTTTCATATGAAGGCAGGGAAAGCCATTAAACACTTCCTGATTTGTATGCATGCTATAACTCACTGCTTTACCTGCACTGTACACTGGGGTTGGGGTGAAGATACTATGTGTCCTTGTAGTGTGTACCTCTGCACAAATCTAGCACAAGTTAGGCCTTTCCCAAGCATTATCCCTGACAGCAATCTGTCCCAAAATGTCCTGTATATGTTGCAGATGTGTATGCTCCCAAACTGTTTTTTTTTTTTTTTATCACTCACTGGCTTAAAGTGAAAAATAAGCTGCATTCCACTGCATTCACTTTGATTGAAATTATTTATTCTCTTGGTTTTTAAGGATTTTCAGAGTTCGTATTGCAGAGCAAAAGGACATTTATGGGATGTCCTCTGTACCCTTTTAATGTATCTGTTGATGCTTCTGTTTGACATTTGCCAGTTTGAAATAAAGCATTTATTTCACTATTATGTACCTGTTCTTTCTGACATGGAAGCTGGAAAATGAACTTGCATATGTTCATGTTATCATGGTGATAATTTTTAGATTTTTTTCCCTCAGGAAGGGAAAAAAGTGCATATCCAAACAAATGCATTACATAGTTATAAAACTTTGTTTTATGTTCTTAATCAAACAAACAACAGCATTCTAAAAAGATGAATGTTCTCTCATCTGTTCTCTCATCCATTCAGGAAATTTAAAATTCTTGAATGGATTCGCCATCTAGTGTCACCTAGTGGCGATAGTTTGAATCACAATATATTTTCTGATGAAAATATAAATTTAAATTAACACTAGACTATAAACAGAATTATTTGAACAGCCGATTGTTGTTTCTTGGTGATAGAACATTGTTCTTTATATTCCGGTGTCCACTCATGATTTAATACACAGGTATTGGGCTGTTTCCGAAACCACCCCCTGTACCCTACATAGTGCACTCAAGAGTGTGGACGCCATTTTGAAATAGTGTCCGAAATTTTAGTGAGCATCGCTGTACCCTATGTAGTGCACTCAATGTATCCCACAATGCACTGCGAAAAGTAGTGTACGAGTGAGCACCCTAACTCGAAAAATGTATCCCATCAGCCTTTACGGTATCACGTGATACCGACGGGATACATTTTTTAACGCAATGTCTACTGTGCGGTTTGATATATGAATTTTTTGGAAATAATAATTTTTTTTTAGTAGGGGTCCAATATGATCATCTTAAAATATTACAACATAAATGTGTAAAAAAAAACAATCAATCTTCACTGATCCCCCCCGCCCCTCACTTAAAATTGTTCTTCGGAATCGTCTGTTCCTCACCAGGCGACAGAATCTCAGTAAAATAATATTTACAAAGATGAAAAGTAGCTCTGGATCCATTTTTTGATGAAAAATTGCTTTGTGTTTTCACTACAGCGGAATATGACTTGAGAATGTACCATCACGTCTTGGCTTAAAAATGTCAAGGGACACTAATTATTTTAGGTAATTATTATTTAATTATTATAATAATATTATGTGCTTATTATTATTGTATTTTTATTTACATTAATATTTCAGTTATTATATAAAGTTAATTATAGGGTAAAATATTGCATTTTTATAAAATGACTGCTGAATGTATTTCTGATGGGTTAAAATAATTAAATGGACCTGGCCACTTTTTCCGGCGACCGGTTTGTAATTATTATGCGAGACCATGACGTCACTTTAACTTTCAATTTAACTTTAAATTGAGTGCGTTACGTAGTTCACTCAATCCATGTCCCCCATGTAGTGAGTAGTAAATAGGGAAGGAGTGTGTGGTTTCGGAAACAGCAATGAAGTACGTTGCCTAGTGGTTTTCATCATTTGCGAATAAAATGCAGTGCGCATTTTGATGACGTGTGTGAACACACCCACATTTAGCCGCATGGTGGCTTCGGGCGTGGATGTTTTTAACTCTGCTAGCAGTTGTAGTTGTTTTAACATCATCGCTATTTATGTGTTGTTTTAACAGTGGCCCATGTGCCGTTTTACATGAAGACGTTCTATTATAGTCAATTGAAGTGGAAAATCTTATTCTGACGAAAAATATTTGACTCAGACTCTTACATGTCATGTCATGTTAGCATGTCATGCTAACAAGAGCAATGTACTGTGAAGAATAAATAATTTTATCGCCATAATACAATGGATCTGTTTGAAAAAGGCAAGGTCCTAAAAATATGTGCTCCAATGGTCCGATATTCAAAGTAAGTTAAATCGGTCTGTTTGTGAAAGTACAGTACATTCCAGAAGTGTGGTAACTGTGGCGATACGTTGACTCCATATTTACTTAATTGTAATCCACGCTGTAATATAATTTGTACCTGTAGGCTTGCATTCAGGTCTTTGGTGAGGAAGTACCACTGTGATGTATGCTTCACCCCAATGATCGTTGCCTCTGATTTCATACGATCTACTAAAGCCAGAGACAGTGAATTTACCACCAATCAACGTGAGTTTCTTTTTTGCAGTATACACTTAAATCGTTCTTGGAACTAACCTCTTGACACATTAAATGTTTAGTAACCGTAGTTACTGAAATAACACTCCAAATATTTTCAGAGGATCGCCCTCTGATCGTGCAGTTTGCTGCCAATGATGCCCAGACTCTGGCTGATGCAGCCTGTATTGTTGCACCTTTCTCAGATGGAGTTGACCTCAATTGTGGCTGTCCACAAAGGTATAACTTCTAATTATTACCAGTTTACCAGTATAGTTATTATGCTTTCTAATTGGAAGGTCTACTTTTTTGTGTGGTTCTTGTGTGACTGGGCAGAAGCTTGTGATGTAAAATAGTTCAGGTCCTGTACCACTCACACATGCTTTAGATAGTTTTAATGTAGTTGTGTTTTTTTTAGGTGGGCTATGTCATCTGGGTATGGTGCATGCCTCATCAACAAGCCTGAGCTTGTGAAAGACATGGTCACACATGTCAGAAACCAAGTCAACAATCCAAACTACACAGTGTCCATAAAAATAAGGTACAAAAGCAGAGAAAACAATGCAATGTTCTACAAGTGGTATCAAACGCTATAAACTGTCATTATATGTATATAAAGATAGTTTATATGTATATGAAGATAGTTGCTAAAATAAAATGATTAAAACTAAATAAATTCATCCACAGAATTCACAAGGACTTGCGTCGAACTGTGGATCTTTGCCAAAAAGCAGAATCGGCTGGTGTCTCGTGGATAACTGTCCATGGACGGACATCAGAGGAACGTCACCAGCCAGTTCATTACGATGCCATAAAAATTATCAAAGACAGCGTGTCTGTGCCAGTTATTGCCAATGGAGACGTAAAGTACCTCCACGATGTGCAGTCGACTTATCAGCTCACCGGGGTTGATGGTAAGTTAGTTGAATGCATTCCAATTATTTTTAAAACTGTTGTGCTTTATAACTTATCTCTTTTATTTTCTCTTTCTTCAAGGGGTGATGGTCGCTAGAGGACTGTTAGCTAATCCTGCTATGTTTGCTGGCTTTGAGGACACTCCTCTAAAGTGTATATGGGACTGGGTTGATATCTCTATAGAACAGGGCACTCCATTCACCTGTTTCCATCGCCATCTCATCTACATGATGGAGAGAGTCAGCTCCCAGCCAGAAAGAAAATTTTTTAATTCTTTATCCAGTACATCAGCTGTGATAGACTATCTTCAAAAGACATATGGACCTATCCACGATCTGGAAACATGAACATTTTAAAATTGTTTTAGCTTATTTTGCAGTAAAATATGGACTATTATTTATGTCTGTCAGTTTTACGTCATTTCTGTCAAATATATGCATTCATGTAAGTTCATGGTTTTTGAGTGTAAAATGTGTATGTGTGTATATATATATATATGTGTGTGTGTGTGTATATATATGTGCGTATATATATATACACACACATATATATGTATATATATACACACACACATATATATACACACACACACATATATATATATATGTATTTGTAAAACATCGACAGGACACTAAGAGAGTTCATCCAGAACTCCATAAAGGTGTGGAACACGACTCTGGAGGCCAACTCAAAGCCAATTGTGCAGGTGAGCATCAGATGTGGCATATGTCAAGGAGATGCCCTGTCCCCCCTCAGCCAGATCATCACAAAGAGTGACTGGGTACCAGTTCCAAAGTGGAACAACCATCAGCCACCTCCTCTACATGAATGACACCAAGCTGTATGCGAAGAACGAGCGTGACATTGACTCCCTGATTTACTAGGATCTACAGCAACAACATCGGGATGTCATTCGGACTAGATAAATGTGGGCGGATGACATCTAGAAGAAGAAAGGTGATCACAACTGACGGGGTTGAACAACCTCAAGGGAACATCACAGATGTGCAGGACAGCTACAAATACCTGGGGACCCCGCAGGCAAATGGTAACCATGAGGAGACACCTAGGAGGTCAGCCACAGCCAAATACCTACAGAGGTTAAGACAGGTCCTGAAACGTCAGCTGAATGGTAAGAATAAGATCCAGGCCATAAACACCTACGCCCTGCCAATAATCAGATACCCTGCTGACATAATACCCTGGCCACTGAAAGAGCTACAAACCACTGACATCAGGACAAGGAAGCTCCTCACCAAGCATGGAGGGTTTCACCCCAAGTCCAGCGTCCTGTGGTTGTACACGAAGCAAAAGGAAGGGGGCCGAGGACTAGTAAGTGTCTAAACTACGCTACCACCAACAAATTGAGGAAGTGGCTCATATCGAGAAAACATACCAGTGGCTGGAAAAGGTTGGACTGAAAGACAGCACAGAGGCACTACTCATGGCTACACAAGAACAGGCCCTGAACACCAGAGCAATAGAGGCCAGGGTCTACCATACCAGACAAGACCCCAGGTGTATGCTGTGTGCTCCAACAGATACCAGGAACCACATCAGAGATCTCTGTCCAGAAGAGCACAGTGCTAGGAACAGCTAAGATCCTGCGCAGAATCCTCAGACTCCCAGGATTCTGGTAGAGTACCCGAGTTTAATAACATGTGCTCTGGATGAATTGCAATGTTACCTTCAAAGTAAAATACCAATTTTAGTCAAAGTGCATTGTACAATATAGGCTCAGTGGTGAATTCAACCAATTACTGTTAATACTTTCACAATGTCGACGTAGCTGTGTAAAAAAAAAAAATCGCAATTTTACAAAACTGCGTCTTGTTAAAGCTCACTGCCTGTCCGTGAGAAATGTGCGCTCATTCTAGTAAGAAAAAACATCTTGAAATCGGTTTTATTTTGCAAAAACGGCGGAAAACGCGATTGGTCTCAAGCAGGAAGAGGCCGGAAGACGGAAACGTTTACCGGAAGTAAAGGTGCGCGCGGAAGGGTAAGAGTTCTCACATTTTTTTCACGAATTGTTGGTAAGTTACGGATTTATATGCATTGAGAATTTGATTCAAAGCATTATCTTTATTTAATGTTCTTAATGCGTCGTGCGGTTAAAAGTATTCTGAAACTACATTAGTTAAATATGTAGAATTCACAAGAATGTCTTAATATATTTGAAATATATTTTAGTCATGCTTCTGCGCTCTAACAGGTAAGAAACGCATAGATTATTTATCTAAGGAGGAACTAGAAGTTCTAATCGGCTGTGTGTGATTTGAGTTTCGAAATGTATAAAAGTATTGATTCGCTTGAGGCGTTGATTTACATCGAAGTGACATGTGAACACGTAAGAAGCTTATCATTTTTCAAGTGCTGCGGCATTTTATTGTCAACACGCTAAGAAACACTCCAACAGAGCTGTCACTATTTGATCTGTAACATTTCTGTTTCTGTCAGACCTGTTTGTTCATTTTTGGCAGCTTTGTTTGCAGCCATTTACCAAAGATGACGCTACAATGGACCGCTGTGGCCACTTTCCTCTATTTGGAGATTGGAGTTCTTGTCATTCTTTGTTTGCCTTTCATTTCAGCAAGAAGGTAAATGAAAGCAAGGATTAATGGAATAATGTGGCTTAGGCTTATACTGTTATCTAGATGGTTGTAACTGTTGGTTTGGTTATACCTGTCCACATGGGAATAGGTCAAAGGTTGGGGTTTACATCTCTGGGACTAGCCCTCATGAGATTGTTCTATCAGAACTTGTGATTATTTAACTAATTATTATTTGGATTGTTTGTGGTTGCAGATGGCGCAGTATTTTCCACCTGAGGATCTGGGGCAGTTTGGCACGGTTCTGGAATAAAGTGTTCCTCACCATGATTATAATACTTATTGTTCTTTTCCTTGGTATGTGTAGTCGGATTATCTTTCCATTCTGAGCATCCTGTAGCTACTTGGTGTTCACTTGGACTTTCACTGGTTCACTGAACACTGGGGACTAGTGAAGTGTTGCATTAGCCATGGAAATAAGTTAAACCTGAACGTTCCAGTGGGAAAGTGCCTAATGGGAATCTACACAGACCTAATGGAACAGTTTTGGCTTTTGGGGCATTTTCTCATCATATGTGTGTTTTGTTTTGGGTTTTTTTCCTTTAGATGCAATTCGTGAAGTCAGGAAATATTCAGTCAGAGATGCTGGAACAGCTGCTAAAATGCAGCCAAACATGTACGATCATCTACACATGAAACTTTTCAGAGCACAGAGGAACCTCTACATCTCCGGATTTGCTGTCTTTCTCTGGCTGTAAGAGTTTACATTCCAGCACTGACATCTCTGACGAACATGTGTTTTTTCCTTTGGCTGAAAAATTTCTTTAGCTCCCAGTGTTCTATTTTTGAAGGGTTATGAAGCGAGTGGTCACCTTGATTAACCAACTAGCAGCAGCGTCTGCCAGTACAGCTGCCTTTCAGGCACAAGCTGATGCCTCCAACAAGGCAGCTGAGAAGTACATGGAGGACAATGACCTGCTGAAAAAGGTAAGGTGATGATACTGGTGTTGAATCCAGATCCAGAACAGTCAATCATGTTGAGGAACTGCATTTAATATGCATTTGAGTGATGATGTGATTGAATGTGTTTTAGGCTCTGATGGAGGGAAAGGGTGATAAGGCCACTGCAGAAGGCATGGAGCTGTTGAGAGGAGAGGTAGAGAAACTGAAAGAACATGTGAAGCTCTCAGAAGATGGTTTGTATGAATTTCCACATGCACCTGTCATGAATGGTTTTAAATGCGGCATTAATAAGTGTGCATCCGTTCAGCCCTGAAAGCCTCCCATTCGGAGGCAGATGTCTTAAAGAAGCAGATGGACGGCATCGCCAGGGAGTACGACAGATTGCTGAGAGAACACCAGGAGCTGCAGGTGATGTTGCCTCTGAAACACTACAGAATAGTTACAACCTGTCACGTCATTTAAAACCTTAATGCAGTGATATCACAGGGGTCAGAGAAGTCATGTCACTGCACTAAATGATAAATAAATCAAAGCTGCTTTTTTCCTTCATCTCCATTCAACAGAGTGGAACCTGTTGTTTTAAATTATATAGGGCTTAAAATCTTTATACAGTGATCCCTCGTTTATCGCGGGAGTTGCATTCCAAAAATAACACGCGAAAAGTGAAATCCGTGAAGTAGTCAGCTTTATTTTTTTTTATTATTTTACAATGCAATACTGAACTATAGAATGAAACCAAAAATCAAAACCTGTTTTAAAGCCCAAAATTTGTTTAAAACAATAATTTTAATATAGTAATACAAGGTTGGAAACATTGTCACTCGCGTATTTCCCAGTCCCAGCTGTGCCTCTTCGTCCTGACTCCGCTCCGCTGGAGCGTCTGTTTCTACTGAAGGTGCAGGAGTCTTTCTCCGAGAGAAGAACATTGTTATGGGTAGTTGTTGGCGCTCTTTCTTTTTCTGAGCAAGAAGATTTTTATAAACGGATATGCCACCTTCGATTATATTTGAGAACTGCAATGAACGACTCGCAAAAAAAATCCGTGAAGCAGCGAAGCCGTGAAAGATGAAACGCGATATAGCGAGGGATCACTGTATAAGAAAGTAGTATGAAATGTTCTACGTATATTTCATTTTTTTTAAATGTTGAGATCATAACACTACATATACATGGCATTAGACCCTATCAAACAAATTATATTTCTGCCTTTTCAGAGTCTTCAAGATAGTGGAAATAAAAAGGAGGACTAATGAGCCTTAAATGCTTGAAGTATTTCCCAGCAAACGCAGCAACATGTGCCCAACCAGCATCAAACCTTTCTGTCCCTGCTTGTATCACAAGAGCACGGATGATGTGCAGTGATTGATGAAGGTGTCGAGGCTTGTTAATTTGAATAGATGCAATTTTAACTGTCTTAGCAGTCATCCCATGTGCATTCACATCACCTAATAGTGTCCAAAAATAAGGATGTTTTTTTTTTTTTTAGTGTTACTGGATTTTAAGCCGGACGGCTGAAAGTGAGCTTGTATCAGAATCTACTGATGATCACTGATGTAGCAAACAATACTGTGGTGAACAGCTGTGGATAACTGAATGAATGATATTTCTATCATCAGCACTTGTTTTTCCTCTTTTCATTTCTTACTTGATTTTGTTTAACTAGAAAATGTAAAAAGGATGGAAATTTCATCCCCACCCATGGTCTTATCTAAGGTTTAAATGGATGTTCACTTAATTTTGGTAATAAGAATTTTTCTTCTTTTGTATGTAGTTATATGAAAACAATATTGTTGCACCTTGCGTTTATATTCATTTTTGGGTTAGTGTGCATTGAATCATTAAGATAAAGGACTTTCTGTACATTACTACAGCTTTGGTATCTTTGGCATAAACATCTATGGCGTGTTTATTTCCTCCCTTTTATAGAAAAAGTGTTTTACTAAAAGTCGCTGCCAGTCGACAAAATATTGCACTTTTAAAAATCACTATATTTGTCTCAGTGGCATTTATTCGTTCACTGCATTTGATCAACAGGGGGCGACAGAGAAGCGTTACAGCCTTATTTGTGGCGCTGTTTCCTTTAAATTTTAGTTCACTAAAACTGAGCTAAAAGATTGTCATTTTTCGCTGTGAAATTCCAAAAACACTCTTTATTATAATCACATCACAGTTCTGGACAGAGACCAAATTGAAGTGCCTGTTTATTATGTAACTTCTTATGAATAAAGATATTTTTCTTTATGCCATGTCTCATGTAATGTATAACCCCTTTACAAATTGCCATCCACCTGTAATAGATCAGTTATTAAAGGTTTATTTTAATTTTACATGTAATATCTACTTAAACTTTTACAAAAATAATCCAAGAAAAATACTTACAATCTGTTTGCTTCTGTAACCAGTGAGTCTGACTGCCTTCTGCCCACCAAGTTTATTTGAAGTGCTGCTCTTGAGGCCACGTGCACCTAAGCCTGAATTTGACAAGAGCCGCAGCCTTCTGTAGGACACAGTCTGTGTGTGGGCAATGAGGTCTTATCCACATCATAAGGCTGTATTTGGCAGGCAAAAAAAGCTGCTTAGGATTAAAGAGAATTTTTAAAACCTGAGAACAGAACACCAATGCTCTGTTAATGGGTTTTGGCACAAGAATTGGTGTGCTTGAGAAAACGCAAAGGAAAAAGCTAACATGATCTAAAAACCGACCAAATGACACAAAAACAAGACTGACTGCACATGTGGCACTGGGGCCTAAACATCAGTAGTGCACAGTGTCTGCAGGTCACCTAAAGATGGGAGTAGCACATCTTGATTTTGCTGCAGTAAAACAAAAAGGTTGTCAGCTTGTGTTCAACAACACAATCAGATCGACAAAACAAAATTTAGCATCTCCTGTAAAGAATCAGAGCAGCATTGAGGATACAAACTGGCAAAGATCTCACAGAAACTGTCTCCATGAACACCCGTGGAAGGAGTCATCAGAGCGCACAAAACAACACAAATATGCTGCAAGATAACCAGATGTGACTTTGGCCTTAAATGAGTGGAAAGGCTTACATTCAGTTTGGAAAAATACGATGGAGAGTATTTAGATATCTGCAAATGATGTTACAAAATTTCTTTCTACTAGTAACAAGACAGGCAACACACACGCACAAACATGCACACACACACAGACACACACACACAATTTTGAGGTAAATGTTGAGTCAACGAGGCACGTTTCGAAACAACTGCCCATGCCCTTCGCAACAAACCATTTCCACAAGCCGCATTTGACTTTGACTGACGTACTAATGGGTCTCCCCTTTCTTCGTGTTTCAAGGCCACATCCTCTCAGCTGTTCAGTGACAGCAAGAAGGAAACAATCAGAGTGATAAAGGCCAACATGGCAGCTTTGAAAATGCTGGTTTTCTGAGTTTTGTGAGTCACATTTCCCATCCGATCTCATGTGCCAACATTAAAAGAAAATTATTCTTGCACTTTTCTAAATGAAAAAAAAAAAACACAGCAGATTAAATTTACAAACTCTTAAGATCCAGTGGTACAAATATAGACTTTCTACTTTCTAGAGGAGGATCAGTTAGTGTGTGATTCCCTGCAACTCTCATTTGTGTGTGCGTCTCCAAAGCGTTGCTCTGTATTGTGTGAATGCTGTCACAGTTGTGTCTCCCTGTCTGTGCTGTTGTCGGAGGTCTGTTGTGAATGATCCAAGTTAGAAATCACAAAATCGTCCTTCCTGAGCGCCTCCAGCTCTGCGCCTCTGTTGGCCAGAGCTCCATGAATTCCGTTCCTCTCCTCCTTCTTTAACTGATGACTGAGCAGAATGAAACCTGGGATGCAAATGATGAAGGAGATGGTCCGCAGGCTGAGGGTCAGACCCAGATATGCCACCCTAGCAGTGGAAGACGAGAATAAATGATTGATATTAGTCAGAATCAGCAATTTTAGGATCCCAAAAGAACTCCAACAGGCAGCTATATTATGAGCTGTGCTACAACCTGTACGCTGTTGTGTTGTAGATCCTACAAGCTCCAATGCCCCCACACCTCTTTTGACCCCATTTTAGACACGTGGTGTCGATGATCGCTCCAAAGTAGATAGGCGCTGGGATCCCTGCTGTGTCCCAATACATAACCACCAAATGATTTTCTCCCAAAATGAAACATGACAGAATCTGCTTAAATGATCAGAAACATGCTTTAGAATTACAAGATACGCTCACCAAGAGTGCGAGTTGCTAGAGCATGGAAACCCAGTGCCAAAGATTTCAACTGTGGTTTGATGCACCTGCGTGTAGAAAAACAAAAGGTCTTTTTTTCAGGTAAATTCAAATTAAAAACAGTTATAGTTCACTGAACTCTGCAACATCCTTTGTGCTAACTTTAAAATGGGAATGTGTTGGCTAGAGCTCCCGCAATGCACATGATTAACAAGAGGTGCCTGTGGCTGCACACAAGTGCCAGTGTAGAAAGTTCATCCCTTTGTGTTCACCACGCTTGGCTGCAATTGTTGATCTCCGGATCATAGACCAGGTCCTTCTTTCTTCCTAAATTCAATGAATCACTAAAACATTTTATTTTTGCAAGTACTAACCTTGGACTAAAATAGGGCTGTTCTTTAATTAGGCATTTTAGAAAGTAAATTATCTCATACTTACGTAAAACTAATATTGTCAAATGTTCATTCACACTGTAACCCCTGACCTCATTCTGTTCTTATACAGAGCTTAAAAGAGACAGTAGCTGGCCTGTTTTAGTGGGTGCAGTGCATTCCCGCAGGAGCATCTGACATGGCTTTAGGAGATCTCGCACATGCGCTCATGAGTTTATCGTCACACTTAATGTATTCATGCACGCAGATCATTTGTAACACTATCAAATTAACTGCAGATAGTGTGTTATGAGAGTATATGTATCAGTATATAAAATAGAGGAAAATAAAATGAGTGGTGCAAAGGCACACTTTGTGGATGTAGGTCTACTGTCACAATCTTCAAATATTAAACATTACTTTCTTTTAGAGTACAATAACCTATTATCCCTTGCTCGTTTGCTGTGGTGATAGACAGGCTGGCTGATGAGGTCAGACAGGACTCTCCACCGATTGTAACATTGGGATCTGTGGTGAAAGCAGGGGGAGGTGGAGGAAAATATGGTCAGGTGACCTGGAAAGGAGAGCATTGAAGGAAGACAGAATACATGTGTGAAGGAGAGGATGGGATTGATAAAAGAGAATGAAGCTGAAGGCAGAATGAAGGCAAAGGTGCACAAGCTGGTGAGACCAGAGCTGCCGTCTGCTCTAAAGACACTGGCAAGCAAAGCTGGAGGTGGCAGAGACGAAGATGTTGAGGTTCTCTTTGGTAGGAATGAGTACATGAAAAGGACAGCTCATGTTTGACGCTGTGCAGACATTTGAAGACGATCATTTTATTCAATATTTTTGAAACAATTGTTAATGTGACCTGATGAGGATCATGTAGCCTGGTGTTCCTCCAAGGGAGATGATGAAGGACGTGATGACTGAGAGAGCCAGGAAGTAGGGGAACATCCTGTCACAGTCGTCAGTGTGATGGCACTGACCTGTGCTGGCCGTAAAGTTGCCAGCAGCACCGATGCAGCTACAGTTAGAGAATACCTTGGAGACATGGTGGGGCACAGACAAATCAGACAAAAGGATAAAGATGCATGCAAACAAATGATTCAGTTCAGTCTTTATTTCCAGGACACAATAGTGGGAACTCACAGTGTTTTTTCCTGAGCCTGCAGAGCTGGTGCAGCCAGCGAGACAGGGGGAAACATAAGTGATGCCGTTGTCTCCACAGATGGGGTCCCAGTCACTCGCTGAGCAGAAGCAGTCTGAGTTACAGCCCGTGAACACCGAGTGTTTGTCATATGATATTGTTTCCACGCTGGAATGGAGCGAGCAAAGTATGAATTACTGTCATCAATTCATAATCATAATTTTCAGAGCTGCAGCATCAAGTTAGTGATGTAAAAATTGCAGCCTTTCATTTAAAATGATACAGTTGAGCGTTGTGTGACAGGATTTATGAAAGGTAATTCTTTTCTATACTATTGGGGCCTTAGTCCAAAACAGAACTCCCTGTAAAACTCCCTGTAAAGGTATAGAATGTATAGGTCACAGAGCTCCCCGGGATGGCTCACCTGTTGTATGAAACTGTCACCCCTGCTACCTTAGCATTGTCACAGCTCATTGCAAAGAAGATGAGTGACAGGAAGTAACCGATTAAGGATGTTCCAAAAGCAAACTTTGCTGCCTCCATTATGTTCAGTTTCATCTTCTTCATCAGGAGACCTCCAGAAAATATTCCCAGTGCCACAGCGGGAATGTTGATCACACCTCACGTGGAGAGAACAGAGGGCCTTGTAATTGATATTACACCAGCTGCTTTTAAGCCTTTATTTGACGTCACTGTGCAGAGATAATCTTTTATCTGCTGCATGTCATTAGTGCTGTGCGCTGATAGTAGATTCTCTTTTAAATGCAGCCAGCTTTGTGGGAGCCTGTATGTCTCTTGATGAGATCACATGCAAGCGGCTGCTTTTATCTCTTCAACTTCAAAAGATATTTCATTCAATATTCAGTTTTATTCACTAACAGTCAGTCACTGCCAATCCAGTACCTCCACTGTCACTGCTGCAGAAGCCTTTTCTTATTCAGGACAGAAATAACCTGCTCAGCTATAAACAAGCTTATCAGCATTATCAGCTAGAATTAATGGAGATGTATGTAAGTGTTTTTCTTACTTACACTAATTAAATGACTTAATTTGACCCAGAGCAGAAAAGCCTTTACTGCATATGTTATGGCCTGAGTTTCACAGGCGGGATGAACAATTAGTCTGACAAAGAAATGATATTTATGGCTCTTTAAACATACCCATCAGAAAATTGGCCTTCGAGGCCGACTGTCTGAAGTGCTGCTCAATGTACTTGGGCTTGTAGGTAACCATGCCGATAAGAGAGTTCAGCTGGATGATGGTCACACACAAGTAGATCAGATACACTTGGTGACCCAGCAGAGTCCTCAGGGTTGGAAGGAACTCTGAAGAAAGAGGCGTATTGTGAAGCTTCTGTGACCACACAGCAGACATCCATCCATCCACCCACCCATCCACTCATCCATTTTTCCATCCATCTACTCATCAATACATCCATTGGTCCATCCATCCACCCATCCATCCTCCCACCTTTGGCCATCTCAATGAAACTACTGTCTTCTTCAGGATAATTGTGCTTCAGCAGAGGTGTCTCTTTTCTTTTCTCCTCAGCTGTGCTCTTCTCTGGGTCCTTCAGCAAAGAACGAGGCAGGAACCAAAATGGGATGGCAGACAGCAGGGTAATGACCCCAGCTATGAGGTAACCTAGCCACCATGCCCCCACCCATCGAGCATCTGCAGGGGTGATGGTGATGCTGTCTACATTGGAGGAACAGGTTCGTGTAAGTGCAGGTGTGTTCTCAGCTTCATTAAAACAGGATTAAACAGAGATTTGGAGGATGTCAGTATGAGTCTCTTGCAGGAAAACATGTTTATGATTGAGGCAGTGCACTCAACTATAGTGTACTAGACTTTGTTTTTGTTCTCATATTTTTACTTTGTTATCTTTGATCTCCCAGTGCTGCACTCTATTGGATTATTCCTTATCTGTCTGTGTCCTGCATTCATCCCACTGCAGCGCCTTCATTAGCCAATTGATGCTAATCTCATACAGCTGTGCTGAGTCCTCTAAATATTCTGCTTCAGGTAACATCTTGCACCGGGTTTATGAAAGGCACACGAATATTTGAAAACCAGCCAACATATCACTGTGATTAAAACATAGATTTTGTGATTGACAAGATAGAAAACACAGTCCAAGTTTCATTTAATTGATAATGAATAGATCCTTGTAAACGACAGCAGCTCCCATTTTCTCCTCCATCTCCACCTTTAAAAATAGGCAACAAAGACTCCTCAAACACATTCTACTAGTGAACACGACACAGTGATATCATTCACAACAGCTAATGGCTGGATAAAGCATCAAATAATAGAATTCATTTCAGCATCTAGTATTCAAATATGTTTGTAAGAATCGTGTTTAAACGTACCCATTGACACAAATCCAATGTCCACATAGATTTTGGCACAAAGGGAGCCCAACAGGTAGCCAAAAACAGGGCCAACCACTGAAATGGTCTGCACACAGCCTATGTTTGAATAATCCAAAGTGAAGGATAATAATTTCAGTTTTATTCTCATGAGAAAATGGGGATAACATTATGCATGAATGTAATCTCCACATTGGGACAGTAATGAGCTATATGACTTCTCTGTCATGATTTTGTTTTTACTCTATGCAGTTTTGCCGGCAGTCATGCAGTCATAATGTGCTGTTATTGGTACATTATTGTTTTAGAAAATAACAATTGCTTGAATATTAATGTCTTCCTCAGTAAGAGAGTTTTCTTACCAACATACAGTGCTGCATTTTCCTCAGTAGCAAAATCATCAATATAAGAGATGCCGAGTGGCTGAACAGGCGTCTCTCCGATTCCTCGCAAAACATTTCCCAACAGCACATAAATCCACATGGACAAGTTGGACTCTCCTTCACAGCCTGAGAAACAGTGTGATTCTGTAAATTTTGTTCCTTTCTGTGTGTACGTGATGGCTTTATCTAATCTCTCACCTCTGACTCGCCCATCAGGCAGTTTTCCACTTTGGGTCAAGTCTGCTGGTGAACCCACTGGACAAGGAGCTTGGTTCTGTGTCGAGTTCTCCCCCCGCCGCACAGATGTTTCAAATTCATAACTGTACACAAAATAGAACAGTCATTCCAAATATACTCATCCTCCTCCTCCTAGAATTAGATGATGCCAAAATGAAATGACATATACATGTTACTCACCGCCCAGTAATGAAGTGAGGCAGAGCAATGATGAAGGTGCCGATGGACATCAGCACACAACCTACTCCAATGATCTTAGGCCGATGCAGCTTGGCTCCAAAGTAACTGACAAACGCAATCACCAACAGATTTCCTAGGAAAAAAACATAAGCACAAACACTTTAAGATGTTCAGAGATTCATTTTAAAGCTAATGTTAAACATTTCTCTTTTGTGGTTTTGTGTATCCTACAACACTGTTACAAACATAATAACTGTCTTAGAAGTATTATAAAAAGCTAGACGGTAGTAACTTAGTTGGTTTTCTATTGTTTCTGAAAAAGGAAAAGTTGAAACTTGGTATATATATCCCGAGAAGGGATATATGAAGGGTTAAAGACAATTACTCGTACTATAATTCACTGGAAAATGTATCAACAAAATATAAAATAAAACATAATAATGATAAATAAAAATACATACCTATATAGAGGTCAGGATATGTAAATATGGTTGTTATGTACAGCTCTAATTAAAAAGGCAAAGAATGTTATGTTCGCGATGAGGTAAATATGAATATACTTATAATATATAATATAAAAGCCTTGAGCCATTATTTGAGATATGATAATATATCACGGCTAATTCATGTTATTACGTGTATTTTCGTAAAAGATTACAACAGCTACTTTTTCAATCTTTTCAATCTCTTGTTGATTCTGGTATTATTCCGTCTTGCTTTTCTTTCCTTGTCAGGTGCGATTTCTTTATCAAAGTTACCCTGGCAACGAAACATCCTGTTGCCTAGGCCACACGAGACTTGAGAGGTGGTGAGATGAAGGCTAATCAGCTCTGAGGGTGTTCTGAAGATCTCGTCGTCACATTTTCCCCACAGTTGAATTACAGCAGGTTGCACATGCAGCCTTGTTATTGAGAAAAAGGTTATTTTCTTTTAAACTGTGGGCCCCTAATAACAACCGAGTAATAAAGACTGATGAGTGTGAGGAAATCTAGTTCGACTCACACTTCTATGGGGGGCTTTTCTATTATTTACACCCTGCAAGAAACCCTTTAAGTGTTATCTAGATTCAAATAGTTAACGGAGCTATTTTGCCATAACTGTACTAAAAGCTACTTCCAGTGAACAGCGCACTAACATGGTTTAATTAGTACCAAATTTAATTTAAAACTACATACCTGATTGTGACATGGGGTGCTTTCAGGTGAACTTGCACTTGTGAACAAAGCAAATGTGTATTAACAGAAGTGCATTCGCTTTGTTCACAAGTGCAAATTGACCTGAAAACACCCCATGTCAGCCCATCAGGCCTTTGCAACCAGTTCTTGCTTCCTATGAATAAATATCCCAATCACTCACCCCACTTAATAAAAACACACATAAACACATAAAAACACATCACATATGAGCTCAAACATTTTTAGCAACAGCTGAAGGGTTTGTGAGTTGGTAGCTGATTTACCATGAGAGCTATTAAAGCCACGGTTATCATGGTTTGGAGATGAGATTAAATGAATGGTGTGAAGAAAATTTTAGGATTTCTAGAGTCCTGTTGTCTCCAGCATAAAGGCAGCTTAGGGCCTGCTATGTCCTGCTAGACACTGACTCAAGTGTGTGTACACACAGACACATCTGATCTGCTCTATTTGGAATTCTGCTGAAATCTATATCTGTAAGTTGAATACTTCTTTGACTCATTCATCTCTCTTCATCATTGATTAAAAGAGAAGGAAGACCAGAATACAGGAACCACAAAAAGATTTAAAAAAAGTGATGAGCAGGTCTACTCACCTATCTCAAAGCTTCCGTCAATGACACCTATTAGGTAACTGGGGATGTCGAAGCGCCTCTCCAGCTGAGTTATTGTGCTCTTCATGTAGCTCCCAGACAGCGCCTTGGCAAAATAGGCAAAGGACAAAGCCACCAGAAACATCTGGGAGAAGATGGAAAAAATGTAAAACAAATGTAATGATTTTACTGTAACTATGCAGAGAAACATTTAAACTGGCAACAACTGAGAGCCACAATTCTTCTGTTCACCACTGAGTTATTGAATCTAATTAAAAACATATTTTTGGTGTGGATAAATAAGGCTTTGTTGGAAATATCAGAAATCAGTAGAAAATGTCTCAAAATATATTTCATTTGTCACTATTTCACTATAATGCCACATAGCAAATATGTAAGTAAATAAAAACCCTCACTCTATTGGCCTCAGTGTTTTCTTTTTAATCTTGCTTTTGATAAAATATTTGATAAATCATTTTATCTCTGGATACTTGATGCAAAGGGATGATAAAATGAGAAAAAAATATAAAAGAACATATTAGAATTATCTGGAGGTCTGTGCAGGTACTGTCTCTGGAGGTACTGGTTGCTTTTATCAGATTGATTTATCTTATTTAAGTGCACACAACAGTTTCACTACTTCATAACACTGCTTTATTAGTAAATGTATTAATTTTTATCAAGAAATATGGTCATAACAAGTTAAATGTAATAGTTTTTCTTAAGATACCTTTAGATTTAGAAAAAACAAACTTTGAAACAAGCTTCATTTACTGTTGTTTAAAATGACACCACCAGTTAAGAAATCACTTCCTCTACAGTCACATGATCATCATATGATCACCAGATTTTTTTTTCCCATGTGTCACTCTGGGAGTCACTACATTAATGCAAGAATGGAGCCAAGTAGAGTTTAGGTGTTTCTGCATTCATCATTGTGCAAATTTATTCCATAAAAATAAATCCTTTGTGATGAAAGTGAATATTAAAGTTGCCACGGTGATGAGGCACATGACCCCAGGATGGAGACTTGTGTTCTACCCAACCCTGTCGACAGCATCTTTGCCCCTCCTCACTTAAATTGCATAGGGGGTAATATGCTCTATGACTTTCCTTCTGTTGTTAATTGTTTTCCACAACTTGCTTCAGTTCTGTTCATCTGCATGTGATACGTGCAACATTACACAAAGACTCTTTTTTCCAAAGACTCAGAAGTGTGTAATTGATTGAAAGGTTGCAGCTAAAATCAGCCCAAACATGGCGCCCTGGGATTCTGGTGCATTTCAGCAACATGTGAGAGAGAAACTGTTCTGAATCAGAAAACAAAGCCAGTTCAGCATTCCCTGGAGCGATTTCTTTGAACCAGGGGTGACAGAGCAGACCTAAACATGTTCTCTGTTGGAACGTGTTGTGGCTGCGTCACCCTAGACTGTCAAAGAAAATTCTTAAGACAACTTTTTAAATGACAATTTTGCTGACAACAAAAGTAACATAGATGTCATTCATTTCTTAGGATTTCCCTTGTTCAGTCATAATATTTGTAATGACAAGAGAATTTTTTAAATGGATGTCTGAGATCATTTTAAAAGGTTAAGAAATGAAGGAGAATAACAGAGAGAAGTATTTAATCAGAGAATACTTCCCTCTGTTATTCAGTATTGAATGGATTTTTCTTGTATTGCTAACTTCTAAAAAACAAAGTCAAAGGTTTTTTTTCCCACCAAAAGGGTATATAGAGGGATAGAAACATTTTAATGGTGTGACATTATTCATGGTTTTAAGTGTGAGCATTACAGTGAAAAGGGTGCATCAATTATTTTAATTTGATTAAATTGGGTTCAGCTGACATTAACAAAGTTAAATGGGAAAATTGTGGGTCACAGTGAACATAAGTACTGTAGATCCTAACACAGGGACAAATCATCTGACCTTTGCTCACGAGTTGTTTCCGGGAAAATAAAAGCATAATAGCCTCTGAAGCCTCTGACATTTATGCACATATAGAAAGTGTTCATGTCTGAGGAGGTTAAGATTAATGTAGGGCATTACAGAAGACCTTAACGAAGTGGTACATTTAAACAGCAACATATCTAAAGCGCCAAACATGCACATATCTGATTGTGAGTAAAGCTCTTTGCTGTGGTCTCCTTATTAATCTCCCCTGTATTTACATTGCCCAAAATGTGTCACACTTTTTAATTTGCAAATGTCAGCAAAATGGCACACAATGCTCTCTGTGCTCACACGTTGTCATAAATATAAAGGTGGAACAGCAGAAAGGGTTTGAGCCGAAATGGCCCATGCATGGGAACCAAACAACTGAGAAGAATGAGATGTGAGAAGAATTAAAAGTATGTCTGGTCTCCAGTCTGTATTATTATAAGCTGCTTGAACTCCATTGTCTTACAACACTTTCATGTGAAGAAAAGCAACAGGGCGTGAGATATCAAGACCTCTGAGCTAAACATTCTTTCAGAAATTAAGTAACTTTCATGTTTTTTTACTTTAAACTATGTGAACAGTTTATTTTAAGTTTGAGAGTGGGTGAAACAGAAACCTGTTTATAACATCATGGTTTGTCATGTTTAATTAATATTTTGATGTCAATAGCTAATTAATATAGCGTTGAGTTCTTGAACGATGCATGGTAATTCATTGGAACATTAATCCCTGATTTAGCTTGTGTTTACTTTTCCCGGAAAACCTGTTCCAAGATGAAAAGTGGAGGTAAAGTGACATAAATAACATTTTAATTACATAAACAACATTTTCAGTTGAGATTACGACTGAGGCATGCATGTGATCCTCTCTGCATGTGTCCAAACTCCCAGAATTTAAGTACTATTTAATTATTATATTACTGTTCATGATAATATCAACATCAGGTTAGTTATGTTCTCCCTTCTGGTCACTTTATGTCACTTTGTATATATTCCACCTCCATCACCTGCCTCAGTACACTGATATTCCACATCTGCGTCTGACTTCTCCACCCCTTCCCTTCTGTATAAAAGTCTATGATGGGGTTTCCTGGTATGAAATCATTTTAGTTACCCCAGCAATGATGTGAATGTGCTGGAAGGTGTTTTTGATCACACCGCGGTGAGGTTTTGTCTCATCCTGTCTTATTTTCAAACGTAACTCTCCTCTCAACTCAGGCCAATCACTCTTCCCTCATGCGTCACCTGCCTGATTGTCCTCGATGATTCCTGATTGTTTCCACCTGTTCCTCTTTTTTCTCAGGTGTACATATAGTCTCTGTCTCCCTTGTCCTGTGCTGGTGTGTGTTGTCCTGCTGTGCACTCCAGCATGGCCTTGCTTAAACAACAGCTGAGACTGTTCACTCTGGAGTTTTCTAATGCCTTTTTGCCTCAAGAGTCAATTTTGTTTGCATCCAAACCTGGTCTGGCATTTGTTTTGAATTGCTCTTTGAGATTTACATTAATTGTGATCCTAAGAAGTTTTAAAAGCAGGCAGACCATCCTTTGACTAAAAACTTGCTTTAACTTGACTCATTTAGGCTGATAAATCTAAATGTGGGGTAGGACACTTTCACATGCCTTGTTTTAATGCAAATGGTTATGAGGACAGGATCATTCTTGCCAACAAAAATTGTTACTTGGGCCTGTAGTCAGTGGTCCGTCTCCACACAGAGAAGAATGGGCACATAATTGTATGGTTTGTGTACCTTCAGGCTGGTGCAAGGACTGGAGCGTGGCTCTCTGGCTGTGGCATCACTGCGTCCATTCCACTGCATGCATTCTTGCTTAGCAGCCATCTTCCAGAAGTGTCTTTGTTTGTTTTCAACCAAAGAGCCTCCCACACAATTCAATTTCTTGGTACTGACGCGATCAACCCTGAAAATAGATAATTCAAGCATGTGACCCACTTCCTGTCCTCCAAATAACAACATAAGAGAAATTTGCGCTTTGCATGCAAACAACAAAATATGTGTTGTTTCATTTCCAAGATATCTTTGGGTTTTAATCCCAAATGAAGTCACAGGTGACACACACACTTTTCCAGAACAGGGGGCTTTTTATTCCTCATTATTTTATTATATTTTGAGCTGCCATATCAGAACCTCTGAGCTAAACATTCCCACATATCACAGCTACAGTTTATTGTGCTGCTCAACCATGTGATCGTATAAAATGAGGCAGAAACCTGGCTTGTTAAGTGTGGTGGAAGCATGTAATGTTAGAAGGAAAGTGGAAGCTGACTCTAAAGCTTTACAGTTTACTTTCTTCCTGTCTGATTTTCTCTTATTTCACAAATTGAATCCAATGTGTAAGAGCACATATATTCAGCTTCAATTCAACAAATAAACTTTTGTCAGAGGTGATTGTGACCCAAACTGATTTTACTTCTGCCTCATTTTTCCATCCCCCATTGATATTTTATCCATAATTCCTCATGCTGACCTTGTAACTTGATATAATGCCATTTCCTCATCCCCTCTATCCATTTCCAGTAGTCATGTGAAGCCCTCAATGGAGCTGCCGCGTGGGACCAGTTAGTGTTTGGTACAATAAAGAGCATTGTCACAGGTTCGCAGGTTGCATGATCACAACTATATTTTTCTGTGATGACGAATAGAGCAGAGGTTTAGGTTTAAGCCCCAGGTTTGACCTACTTTGAGGGAATTAGACTCGTAGCGGCTTAAGATGAGAATGGAGCAGCATTTCACCAAACCACTGCATTTTCTTACTTGGAAAGTTTGAGCTCGCTAGATCTGTTTAAACAGCAAGGAAATAAATAGACTATCCTCACTTTTTTTGTCTATGATGATGCAACAGCTTTACCTTCAGTGGGTTCACACCCTCTTACACTTTT